>NC_134718.1:29947886-30250917 GCF_049634645.1 Pelodiscus sinensis | reverse complement strand
TGGATGTTCCAGGATCAGAGTGTCCCAGTGCGCTATAGGAGGGTGGGGGCCTTGGAGCTAGCGTAGGGCTCAGTTGGGCTGCAGCAGGGGAGGACCGGGAACCAATGCCCGGTTTATCTGAGCGGTGGAGGGGGGGGGGGAGAAGCTATTGCGCATCTCAGCCGGGCTGCAAAGGGGGGGGCAGGGAGCTGGTGCGTAGCTAAGCTGGGCTGTGGGAGCCAGCACGCGGTTCAGCTGTGCTGCAGGGGAGAAGGGGAGTGCTGGAGCTGGCACGTGGCTCAGCTGGGCTGCAGAGGGAGCCAAGAAGCTTGGGGGGGCCTGCAAGAAGGGGGCCTGAAATGACCTCCCATGGTCTGGAAAAATCCTTCATCTGGGACCAGTCAGGTCCCCAAGGTGCTGGACCGGGGAGGGCCAACCTGTACTGTGTTCATACTATGGGGAAGCCTCAAAATTAGTCCAATGCAGGCTCCGTTAATGTGGACGTGCTACCTTGGACTTAGAGCCCCAGGAAGCACTGGGGAGTAATTAGTTCACATTACTCTGGGGAGTAATTATTTTGAAATAACGGCACCAGAGCGTCCACACCATTATTTTGAAATAGCTATTTCAGAATTAGTGTTATCTTGATGAAAAGCAGGATTTTGAATTCAGCGGCCCATTACTTTGAAATAATCACTTCAGCTCCACATATGGAAGCAATGATGGGAATGCATGCTAATGTTAGCACACTGTAATATGGCATGACTCACCGCCACAGCGCCTCCTGCTGATCTCTCAGGGAATCTGCTCTTTAGACCTGGAGCGCCCCCTTCTGGCTGGTGTCATGCCTGCCGTTCCCTGTTAATGGCTTCACCACCTTGCATTAGGATCCATGCCCCTCCCAGAATGTGGCATCCTCCCACCTGGGTACTGCCCTTCCACAGTGCCTCCACACTCTGGGGTCTTCCACCTCAGGGAATCCCCAACCCTCTATACCCACCTTGCCTCAGTGACCCACAGCCAGTGGTCCTCTAGCCCCTGCCACAGAGGCAAACTCCACTCTGAAATGGCCACTCATCATTGGCAAGGGGAGTGTGTGGACCTGCTGCCTTTGCCTTCTCTGGCTGCCTCCCTGCAGTACTAGTAGCCTCAGGCCCTGCAGCCTGTGGCTTGCCTGGCCTGAGCTTCCCTAGCCAGCCCTGCTCTAAGTCAGGAAACTTCTAGCTTCCCTGACAACTAGGCCCCTCCTGCTCCACAGCTGGAGCAAGAGTGAGTCTGTCTCTGCCCCTCCAGGAGCCCTTATTTATACAGCCCCAGCTGAGCCCTAATTGGCTGTATCTGCTTCAGCCGCTGGCTCCACCACTCTAGCCTTCTCTGGGTGCATATGCATTGCACCCTTACTGCAAAATAAGTTACGCAATTTGTGGAATGAGGGTTCTTCTTCGCGAACTGTCCTCATGGGTGCTCCCCTACAGGTGTCGGGCTTATCCCGGCACCGCAATCCAGAGAGTTTTGCCAGCAGTAGCCCCCAGTGGACCGCGCATGCGCAGAAAGTGCCTCGCGCCGTTCGCGCCCTTTCCACGTCACGTGGTCCGTCGCACCAGTTCCTCCTAACTGTCCACAGCCGCAGATGGAGTTGGAACATTATCCTCCTCGCCTGAGGAGAATTTGAAGAATTTGCTACTCGTTATGTCCTAGCTAGCCCACCTCCTTGTAATAGTTAGTTGTGACCCGACCTGTCAGATTTTTCTAAAAAATTTAAAAGAACTTAAAAGATCTAAATCATGCCCAGCTCTCCGGGCTTCAAAAAATGCGTGTCATGTAGCAATGCTATGCCGGCCTCGGACAGCCACTCCTGGTGCATCCACTGCCTGGGAGAGGGCCATATACCACAAAAGTGCGGCCACTGTTCAAAGTTGACTGCCAGGGCCAGATGTGACAGGGAAATGCACCTGAAGATGTTACTCTTCAATAAGGCACTTGAACCCTCATTGGCAGAACAGCAACCGGAGGCCCCAGTGCCGCGTAAGTCCTGTGAAGGGAAAAGCTCCACTCCATTTAGGAGTGTAAGTGAAGGGAATGCACCGAGCTCACTGGGGCTCCCGCCAAAGTATGGCGGGAAAAAGTCAACTAAGGGCCATAGTATATCAGTGCCAAGCCACGTGCTATCGTCAGCAACGGCACCGGCAGCTCATGCGACACCGCGCCCAAATCCACGGCAATGGCACCGAGTGTGCAGATGACACCGGAGGCTGAAGTGGCACTGTCTACGGCACTGAGACCTGAGCCGGCACCGAGGGCTGTGCTGCAGCGTCTTACTCCTCGGCCAGCTATGACCACTCCGCACGCATTCAGCACCCTGCGAATTGGTTCCGCAGCACGTGCGTGGAGAGCTAGCACTAGCACCGAAGCACACACATCATGGGCCAGCACCGAGTTCGCATGGACAACCAGCACCGACAACACACCTAGTACCAACAGTTTAGTCAGGGCCAGTACTAGAAACCCAACAATCTGGCCTTTCAGGCGAAGACATGGCACCGCCATCGCCAACCTTGGTACCCAGATCACCATCCCTGTCAAGGGATCTATCCGAGTCTGCCTCTGTCATTTCTGTACAAGGCAGCCCGGTTCCCACAGCCCCCCCAACTGCTACTAGAGTACCAACTAAAGCCCAGAGAAAAATACACACACCCTTGCCCAGTCCAGATAGGGCTGTCTTTTCACCGGGACCTTCACCCTCACCTCATCACAAGAGGCGGGACTGTTATTGATGCTCACCTTCACTGCGCTACTGGAGATCTCCGAGGCATTCCCTGACACCTCCACATTATCATCGCTCATGTTACTTGAGGTCCCCTTCACGCTACTTACTATGATCACGATCTCCGTTATCGCCTTCTTGTTCACATTACTATCAGCACTGGAGCACCAGTTCATACTCTCCGGGGTACTCACACCATGGCCAACATCATCGCCAATGCACCTCGCATTACCGCGACCGCCCACGTTCTTCCACAAGGCGTGCACCTCCTTCATCACCAGAACGCCCTCAGTCATACCACAGCTGCTGACCCAGGATATTATTCCTCCAGCACAGCCTCCTCCGACACCCACGGGCGATGCTCCATCTACGTCCACTCGTCATGGTGATAACGGTCAGTCCCCCACCGCGGAGCAGCAGCCGATTGACTCCAACAAACCTCTCCTCTTCCTCACCAGACAACGCAGTCTTTAATGATGATTCTTCACCTGTGGATGATTATAAACAATTTCAAGAACTGTTCAAACGAGTTGCCCATTCACAGAACTTGCATACCTCAGAAGCCCCTCAGAAACAGCATGCCCTTCTGAGAAATCGCCAACAGTCCAGCAGGTCAAAGTTGGCTCTTCCCTTCAGTGAAGCAATTCTAGAAATTTCCAATGACATTTGGCAAACCCCAGCACCCTTTCCACCAACAAACAAGCGCTCCGACAAGAAGTATTTTATCAACGCTAAGGATGCGGAGTTTCTTTTCACGCATTCCTCTCCTAATTCCATTGTTGTCAACGCAGCTCAACAGAAGTCAAAGGCTGCACAACTGAAGAACACCGCTTCTGACAAGGATGCAAAAAGTCTGGTCCTGCTCGGGAAGAAGGTCTAGTCATCTGCTACAGCCACCCTGAGAATGGCCAATTACTTTGCCCAACTTGCGAATCATGACTTTGACAACTATTCCAAGTTGGTGCCTCTAATGCAACATTTACCCGATACCAGAAAGGAGATACTTAAAGCCGTCGTGCGGGAAGGCTACACAGCAGCCCGCTCAGCACTCCAGATCTCCCTGGATATTGCTGACTCAGCATCCAGGACTACGGCAATGTCAGTTGTCATGCAATGCACTTCTTGGCTCCACCTTGCCTCTGTACCCAAGGACCTGCAACCCAAGGTGGAAGACATACCCCTTCAGCTTCTCCTCTTTATTTGCTCAGAACACCAATCAGGTGTTCCACTCTGGAAAGGATTCCCGAACTACCCTGAGAACGCTCGGGATGTATTTGCTGCTCTTCAGGCTCAGGAGAGCCTGGCCCTACAACAGGCAAAGGCCTTCTTCGTATACCGTACCGCGCTTCAGACCTTATAACTAGCACAGGCAAAGGCAATGCCCTCAGCGACAGCACCAGCAGCCTACCAAGACACCAAACCAACAACAGTCTCAGCAGCAAGTTTGATGTGCCCGTTGACTGGATGCACACCATTCCCTTTCTGGAGGCTTCTTCACAAGTAACCAAATTGTTCCACCATTGGCTGAGACCCTATCATTGTCGCTGGTTTGCCATCACTATGGATCGCTGGGTCAGGGAGATCGTAACCTCCAGCTTCATCATCCCTTTTTCCACCCTCCTCCCCTCCAACCCTCCTTCCCCGTCCCTTTTCAGGGACCCCTCTCTCAAGATGCTGTTGCGACAGGAGGTTGTGCGCCTACTTACTATTGGAGTGGTGAAGACTGTTCCATGCCAATTCAGAGGCAAAGGCTTCTATTCCCAATACTTCCTCATGCAGAAGAAGTCCCGCGGATGGAGGCCAATCCTGGATCTTCGCAGACTCCACCGTTATCTAAGAAAACAAAAATTCAAGATGTTTACTCTAGCCTCTATCATCCCAACTCTGAACGAAAGGGATTTGTTCGCATCCCTCGACCTCCAGGGTGCGTATTTTCATTTCCGTTCACCCAGCCCATAGGAGATTCCTACATTTCACCCTAGGCAATGGCCACTATCACTACACAGTGCTCCCTTTCGGGCTTTCGGCAGCCCCAAGGGTATTTTCAAAAACCTTGGCAGTAGTAGCCGCCTACCTCTGATGTTCCGGTATCACGATTTTTCCATACCTCGATAACTATTTGCTAAGAGCCCCCACAGCAGATGAGGCACAAGCTGCGGTTACTACTACCAGAGACACGTTTGAGGCCCCTTAGCCTCATCATCAACCTCCCAAAGTCTTCCCTGATTCCATCCCAGTCCATCGAGTTCATTGGAGTGAAACTGGACTCCAAGACTGCTACTGCAACCTGCCAATTGACAGACTTAGTGAACGTTCTGCTCACCACTCCCACAGTCTCTATACTTAAGTGCCTGAAGTTGCTAGGGTACATGGCAGCAGCGATGTATGTCGTTCCACACATGCGGCTCCACATGCAATGCCTTCAATATTGGCTCCTCATAATCTACAAACCAGGCATCGACAATACCCGCAAACTTACATCTATCCCCACTTGTGTGAGGGACTCCCTCACATGGTGGCTCGACCTGAACAATACACTGGCAGGCATCCCCTTTCATGCTCAGGCCCCATCGTTCAGATCACAACGGATGCATCTCTTGTCGGCTGGGGAGCACATATGCAGAATCACCAGGTTCAGGGTTTGTGGTCACATCACGAATCCCTACTCCATATAAATTTTCTGGAGTTCCGGGTGGTCTTCAATGCCTGCCGACACTTCATCCACAAGTTGCAAGGGACCACGGTACAGATCCTTTCTGACAAAATCTGCACTGTCTACTATATCAATCAGCAAGGGGTTGATAGATCCAGATCCCTATGTGCAGTGTCCATATGCCTCTGGAATTGGGCAATTCGGCATGGGGTTACGCTCACAGTGACTTATCTTCCTGGCAAGTGCAATACCATTGCCAATGCTTTGAGCAGAACCTTCCATTTGCAACACAAATGGGAACTGCTAGACGAAGTAGTCCGTAGTCTTTTCCAAATATAGGGCTACCTGGACGTAGATCTGTTTGTGACTCGACGCAACAAGAAGTGCCATCTTTACTGCTCGAGCGCTGGCATAGGCACCGAATCAAAGGGAGATGCCTTCCTCCTCAATTGGAGAATATACCACCTGTTATATGCCTTCCCACCAATCCCCCTGATACCACGGGTGATAGGGAAGATACTGGCAGATGGCACAACGGTGATATTGGTGGCACCCTTCTGGCCCCAACAAACTTGGCTACTACAACTCACACAGATGTCTTTATCCCAGCCTTGACGACTTCCGCAATTGCGCAACTTACTCTCGCAGCAACATGGCACCCTCCTGCATCTGACCATCGACCGACTGCATCTAACAGTGTGGCTTCTGACTGGCTCCAGGCGCCAGAATTAGCCTGCTCCCAGGCAGTCAGAGACGTGTTAGTACAAAGCAGGCGTCAAACTACTCCTTTGCTACATGGATCCTTTGCTAGTATCCATCCAACACATTCTGGACTGCATTCTTCACTTACATTCACAGAATTTGGCAGTTGTTTTGCTAAAAGTGCATTTAGCTGTGATCTCGGCCTTTCGTTCTCACATAGATGGCACTTCAGTGTTCGCACACCCGTTCCCTAAGAGGTTCATGAAAGGAATTACCAACCTCTACTCCCCGCACAAACCATGGGACCTAACCCTTGTACTTGACACACTTACCCGCCCACCGTTTGAGCTGCTAGCAACTTGTGACCTACAGACTCTCGCCATGAAAGTTGCCTTTCTCCTGGCCATTACGTTGAGTTACTGCTTCATACTCACCTGTAGTGGAACACCCATGGGGACATTACTCAAAGAAGAAGAAACTGTTACTCACCCTGTGCAGTAACATCTGTTCTTCGAGATGTGTGTCCTCGTGGGTGCTCTATAACCTGCCCTGCTTCGGAACTCTTACGTTTGTATCTTTCAGATATTCCTGCTAGGAGGAACTGGCACGACTGACCATGCAACGCAGAAAGGGCGCGAATGGCGCGAGGCAGCTTCTGCGCATGCGCAATCCACCGGGGGCTACTGCTGGCAAAACTCTCCGGATTGCGGCGCTGGGACAAGCCCAACACCTGTAGTGGAGCACCCATGGGGACACACATCTCGAAGAACAGATGTTACTGCACAGGTGAGTAACAGTTTCTTACAGGGAAACCAGAATAACACACCCGTTATTTCAAAATATGTTTCAAAATAACAGGTGCATTTAAAGATGTGGAATAGCTAGTTCAGGATACTACTAGTAACCCAAAATAGCGCTGTTGTCTAGAGGTAGCCTCCCACAGCTGGGATTTAACCCTTAAAGGGTCAGTGCGGGGTAGACATCCTGTGTCACAAACCATTAACATTTTAACCTCCATATTCCCCACAGCACATCTAGATGACCCAGTGGCTAGTTCCAGTCCCCATTCTGTGTTATCGCTATTTCTGTTGCTACCACTGTTGGAGCTGCACTGGAAGCAAGGGTAGTTAGCGTATACCAGCCCTACCCTAGCACTGGTCCCCTGGTGAAAATAGGAGTACTGTACGAACTTTCCTTTGTATGATTAATACAATGTCCTATGTCTGCATTAATGGATTTCCTTTTTCTCCCTTTCACTGAAGCCACAGGTTTTTTTCTTTTGTATAATCAAGGCCATTCTTCACTGGTCCATGATTCTTACACATGAGCAGGGGGATGTGGAAATATAGATACAATTCCATTTCCCCCTGTTCACATCCTGTCCCTTGTGTTGCATAAATGAAAAATGCTTTGGGCAGAAGATAACTGATCACACAACAAACTTGCCTTTGGTGCACTCATGTAGGACATCATTATTCAGTCTGTCAGGGGTTGCCAGGAGTTGGGGCCAATCAGGGGTTTCCTCTCTATAGTTAGGAATGTACAAGACGGCCTAATTTGTACTGTGTTAGGGTTTGGCAATAGCATTACCAAAGCCTACAGGAATGGGGCATGGATATAAGAAAGCCTATACGAGAGGAGAATTAATGGGCAGGGAGGTGGTCTTAAGATTCTCATTTCCCTAAGATTTGCACAGTTGAATCTGTCTGAAAAAGGCTGATAACTGAAATATTTAAAACTGAGAGGAACCAATGTAGTTTGTTTTTAACACAATATGCATTCAATTTGCCTTGCCCCAGAGGGCCTGCAGACAAATGATTCCTCAAGAAAGGGTTATTTTGTATGGTAGCCTAGACTCCAGGGTGCGTCTCTGGGATTTTTAGGTTGTTTAGATTCAGATCAGTTGTTTAGGCTGCCTGGATCAGCTGGTACCAGGATGAATCAGCTGACTTGTTCTTTAAGCGTCCAGGAGTTCTGCTGTGTGTATTCCCCACTGAGCCCAGGTTTTTTTTCTTAGTTAAAAAAAAAAAAAAAGTTGAAAAGACTCTGTAGAAAGTAAGTCTGTGTTACAGGGACAGAGCAGGAACTTCAGTGTTTAACCCCCTTCACCTCAGTTCGTTACTGCTCTTATTGAAGCAGCACACAACTGTCTTGCCGTCATTGCCCAGACCCACACTTTACAAGAGACACATTATAGTGTTTTGGACTGTTCCCATAGAAATCTCTAAAACAGAGAAATGTAGGAATTGTTGTGCCAGACCAAATCAGCATTCAGAGCAGAAGTCCATCCAGTCCAGGAAGCTATCTTTGACACTGGACAGAACTAGATTATAAAAGGGGCTTTAGACACTGTAACATGGAGCCCATGCGTGTCGTGGCTCAGTCTGTTGCGGGGGGAAGGGAAGTGGCTCTGCACACTGCCATTCCCCCTCCCACCCTGGGCTGGAGCTGCGTGCATCACTGCTAGCAGTGCTCACCTGCAGGCTCCATACCCGCCACTCCCATTACCTGGCAATCCCGGCCAATGGGAGCAGTGGGAGTGGCGCCTGCACGTGCAGAACTGCATGAAGCCATGTGTTCCCACCCCAGGAGCTGCACCAGGTAAGTGCCCAATCACCGGCCCCTTCCTACACCCTACCTCCTGCCCAGACCTGGCACCTCTAGCCTCTATGCGCCCACCTTCCTGCTCAGAGATGGCACCCCAACCCCACTCCTTGGCAGTCCCCTCCTGCACACTGAACCACTCCTTTTGACCCACCCCAGAGCGTAAGGGGCCCTGCAAAATGTACTAGTCCCGGGAACCTAGAAGAATTAATCAGGAAGATGCAAGTTATTTCTAGTCCTCTAAGGTAGAGGTTGGTTTATGTCCCAAAGCTTGACAGCTCATTCTTCTGAACATTTAGGGATTTTTTTAAGTAGGGTCTACTAATGTAACTTTTGATATTATTATGCATGTCAATGTCCAGCAATTGTTTGAATTCAGCTAAGGTCTTGGCTTCAAGATGTCTTGTGGCAATAAATTCCAAAGGCTAATTCTAAGAGATATTTTAGTTATTGGACTTGATGCATACGTGACATTCTATAGCCAGTGTTAAGCAGGAAGTAAAATTTAATTATCAGAATGGTCCTTTCTGGTCTTAAAATCTTTGACTCTAGAATAACATTGTATATTTAAACAAAAAAAGTAATTCCTTCTCTGTTTTAAGTGTACTGCCTTGCAGCATAATTAATGGTTGCCTTGCTCTCATATGATGAAAAAGGATAAACAGAAATTCCAGAAAAACCTTCTTTACACCATTCATTATATTGTCTGTTTTTATCATAGCCCTTCCGATTCAATACTTCTCCAAATAGTCCAAACCTTTTAAAACTCTCTTTGTGGAAAAAGTTTTCCATGTATCTTCCACTTATCACTGAAACCATTCCATTTCAGTTATATCTCATTTGAAGCGGAGTGGTCAAAATGGAAAATAGTGTTCCATGGGAAGGTATCTTTTGATTTGTGCAACAACCATTTTTATATTTTCCGTGTTCTTTTCTGACCCAGTCTTCTTGCATCCCAACATTTCTCTGGGTTTTGACAGCTGCTGCACATTCAGCAGAGGTTTTCATTGAGCTGCCCACTATGATGCCCAGATCCTTTCCTGAGTTGTTGCAGTTAATAGAAACCAATGAAGTGTATGAGTAGTTCAGATTATTTTCTTCAATTCTCATTGCCCTGTATTTGCCAACACTGAACTTCCTCTGCCATTATGCTGCCTATTCAGACTGGCTTGGTTAAGTTCATCTGAAATTCCTCACAATTGTTCTGATTTGGAGAAACCTAAATAATTTTGTGCTAGCTGTACATTTTATCTCCTCACTGCTCAAATTAATTACTGCATTAAACAACTATAGTCCTAATACAGAGCTTTGTTGTTTTACTCCTTGCTTAGACACCCTCCCTTAATGTGCTCCAGATCCATCCAGCACGTAGGCATGTAATCTGCTACATTCTCCCTCATACCAATGTCTAAATGTACACACACTTGCACAGTACCTAGACTCATGTTTACATAGGAACCCTTCTCTATGCTTCCAGTGACATTCACTGTCTCATACATGTATGTTCCCTCATACTTAACTACACACCTGCTCAACTGCCCATAATTTTCATTTCTTCTCTCCCTCCCCCATACACACACTACACATAACCCTCTCCTAATATCTTTGTAGAGTTGGGAGACACCTTGTTAGAAAGATTCTTGTACAGTAAATGTGCTAATTAACCTTTCATTGCTCCCCTCATTATGGCACCTTTAATTTGGTTGACGAAGTCTCTCTGTCTCTCTCTCCCTTTTACCATTTCGGCCATCACTTTTCTTCTTCGCTTCGATCTCCCCTTGTCCCCCCACAAGGGACAAAGAAATCGATCCCTGTCCGATTTTTTCCTTTTCTTTCCAGCCAGCTGTAAAAGCTAGTCAACAAAAAAGTAATAATGTAGTCATCCCACACTGGGAAAGAGAGCCCCAGACATCAATAAACTCGTATTTAAAATGCAAATCACTTTCTCAATCAGCTGTCAGTCTGCTGTGGGCTCTTACTTCCTGACAGCTGTATAAAGAGCTTTTGTGGCTTGATTCTGGGGTCTGCAGGCTGCCGACAGAGTCTTAAGCCCCTGTAAATACCTTCCCTTTGGATTTGTTCTGTCCAGTGATTGTGTCCCGCAATCTCAGCTTGGTGACTGAAAGGTAAATAAGACATAGTTTAGTAAATGGGAACCTGTCTGCTGGATGTCAGCTATTCCTGCAAGTGGACTTGACACACTGGACTCTTCTTATGTTTCTGCTGCTACTCTGTCTCCCGTCATCCCAGATTCTGATCCAGGGCTTCATCTGTTCTCAAGCAAACACAGAAGCATTGTGTTTCAAGGCTGCTGCCATTTCCACTCAGTCATCAGGCTTGGCACCCTAAGGTGGTTCAACTCTCCTTTTGCCTATTCCAGCTTCCTTTCGTTCAGGGAGGGGGGAGTCTCGCTTTCCTTTCTGATATTATACGCTGCTGTCTGGACTGAAGTATAGTACAATCCCTCCTGTCCACATAGGTAGGGGTATCTAGTAGCACAGCAGTCCCTGACCCCTTTATAACTTGTAAGGTGATGAAAGATCAGGTAGAAGTGATGGCACCTACAAACATCATGGGTAAAAGCTGGAAGACACAATTTCTTTGTTTTTATTCCTTTATTTTACTGTAGGCAGACAATGAATGTATTCACAATCAATAGGAATTGTTAGGGAGTGTGGCTGTGAATAACATAATTGGTAAGAGGATGGGAGATTAACCATCGGGGTAATGGGCCCTGCTTTAGGTGCAAGACCTGAAGTAGGCAGGAATGGGGTAAGGGTGGATGTGGCTAGGGATAGTAGCATATAATGTAAAGCCCAGTGTATTATACAGAAACCCTGGTGTGTTGTGGAAAGCTGCTGGGTTACCTGTAACAGGATAGAGAGGAGAAGGATTGAGGATTTGTGGTTGTGGATTTGAGATAGGGTGGAATGGATATAATGGATTAGTGTTCTAGTAGCATTTGAAGGCTCGGGTATGTAAAATGGTTGTAATGTTTTTCTCCTGTCAACGTGAATCCCATGAAATCTCTGGGATAGGGTAGCCTGACTTCTCTGCTGCAAACAGGAAAAATAAAGCTTTGGGGAGGGGCTGTTCTGTTCAGATGTCCTCTGGGCTTTGTTCTTTCCCCCTCCCACCACCTCTTCTATCCTTTCTGCCTGGCTCTCTTCACTACTGGCATCTTAATTGATCTCATTGTTCTCAATCCCCCTGAGTCCTGAGACTCCAGCTGTGCTTAAACAGAACAAAATCTCTTCCAATTTCCCCACCGTTTAAAAGAAAATTGAATTCTTTATCTGCGATAGGAGAGAGAAACTGCAAACACCCGAAACGGTAAATAGTTAAGTAATCAGTGAGGAGATTCCAAATAGTCTGGAAAGTTAAATGCAAATGTTTTTATATTATTATTTGGTCAAGCCCCTTGTTCTTTTTAAATATTTTTATCAATTTATCTTAGTAAATAAAGGAGGGGGGAGAAAGGAATTACTAGGTAGCAAACTGATTGACGGATCTGAAGTTCTCGTCTGTCTGTCAGGGCCCAGTGCTCTTTGGTTGTGTTTATCTCTTTAATCTAAATATCAATCCGTAAAACCGAAATGGGATGGAATAGGACTCATGACAGCCCAAGAGCTAAAGAGACAGACACTTATTGCAGCCTTTGCAGCTGCCGTGTCTCCTGATGGAGCTGTCAGGATAAATACACACTTTCACAATGCATAGGCAGAAAAAAAAATGAGATGAGAAAAGGAGTGAAACAAACCAACAAACACACATTTTCACCTGTCCAAATTATACCCTTTAAAAAACAAACAAGTGAACAGGAGTCACTCATTGAGTATTGTTATTTGGAAATTGCTCCCCATTGTTGTTTTTTGCTATGCTGGTAGTTTGGAAGCAGCTGGGAGCTGAAAGGAGTTCTTGTTCAAGGAGAGGTGTTGCTCTATTTTAGACTGCTGGTTGGCTAAAAATTACCAAAATGCAGGCTTTACAAATACAAGTAACAATCCCACATGGCAGTAATCATCTTTCAACAGATTTTCCTCATCGGGATTTATCTGTCCTTTTGTCTTGCACCGGAGCTACTGTAGAATATCCTCCCTCTCCCCCCTCACATACCCACCACCGCAGGCACTCAGTTCTGGCCTGCAACAATTTGCTATGAGAGCTCCCCATGGCCGTCTGCCAGGTGTGCTGTTGTGTTTGTGATGTGGACAGGTACCCACTATTAAGAAGGCTGATCCCACAACACTATGATTAGGCATGTTGCAGGCCTAATCATAACTTGAATCCAAATCTTAACACAAAAGCTCATGATACCATCTACATGTTTTGTTAGTCTTTAAGGTACTGCTAGACTATTCATTGTTTTTTAAGTTTCTCAACAGGTTCAGTTAGTACATTAGTAAAATAGAAAGGAATAGGTTTATTCTGGAACCAAGCTTCGAGACATAATTTTTGTCTACCTGTTTTTGCATTCTGCTGCTCTTGTTCACTGTTATAAAATCAAATTGTATCTTTGTTTTAAATAAGTTCCTTCATATGAACATGCTGAGAAATCCTGGTTTTACTGCTACTGCATGTTGTGTTTCAACAGCAGTGAAATGTGCCAAATACCAGCACAAACAACCATCTGCCCCATTGGAACTGAGAGGGGAATTTTTACCTCTAAGGAAAAAAAGGACTCAGAGACCTACCTATCTTTCCCTGAGCTTTAGATTCTTTCCTGAGCACATGTATCTGGTGGAATTCTTCCACAGTGCTTGGTATTAGAGCCCTTGTAGGGCAAAACTGATTGACTTAGCTTCAAGAGGAAAAGATATCTGTGAAACTGGTCTTCAAGACTATCACACACAGGGATACAAGAGATCAATTTCATAAGTAATGCCAAAGGTTCTGTAACTTGGACACTATGCCAAACCCTCACATGCTTGTTCATCTTTTCTCTGATACCTACTTATGCACTCTCTGTGGTTGTGTAAGAAAATCTAACTTTGTGTGAATCTAAATTAGTGTACACGGAAGAGCTCAGAAGAAGGAAACATTAAAGGGAGAATACTTAAACTTGCACCTTCTTCTAGCTCCTTGATGTATATGTTACAAAACTACTTTACACTTCTGAGTTTGATTCAGGGACCTTTTCTAATGATTAGTTCTGGGTTATGTCCAATACCTCAGCTGCTTTTTGTGGAGATGCCTAACCATAGGAACAAACCTGGAGCCAACCGTGCACCTGAATGACAGTGAAAAGTTTTGGGAAGAAGGTCCCATTGCCAGAGGATATTGTAAATGCCAACACTATAAAAGGGCTCAAAAAAGAGCTTGATAAGTTCATGGAAGATAGGTCCATCGATGGCTATTAGTCAGGATGGGGAGGGATGATGTCCATAGCCTCTGTTTGCCAGAAGCTTGGGATGGCAACAGGATGGATCACCTGTTCTGCTTATTCTGTCAGGTGCACTTGGCACCAGCCATTGTCGGAAGACAGGATACTGGGCTAGATGGACTTTTGGTCCGACCCAATGTGGCTGTTCTTAGGTTTTCTCCCCTTCCCTTTCTCTCAGATATTTTGATACTACCCACTTTGTTGTTTGGAAGTTTCTCCATGTCCACTAGTGTGGTGTGGTGTGCTATGCCTTGCCTGCTCTATGCATCTGACCCACAACTGGGGTCAGCCCACACTGTGCTGGAAAATCTGCAGCTACTGGCACATCCAACCCACCACCGTGAAGCTGAAATGCATATGGTCAAGTTGACCCTTATTGTGCACATTCTAGTGCTATTTGGCATGCAGTTCAGGCTGCTTCATGGACAACTGAGACCTCTGTGTGGATGGTAAAGTCAGGCCTGTGGGGAATCAGGGGATGTCACCCTGTATGCCTTAGCAGTTGCACCTGACCCCATCCTGTTTGTCATTAAACTTCCACCCACTCTCTCTCTCTCTCCAGAAACACACCCTCCATTTCTGAACATACTTTCTGTAATAGAGGGAGTAGAGAGAGAAGCAATTGACTTGGCAAGTGGCTGCCCATTGATTCTTGGGCTGCCTCATGTAAGTCTGTGCAGGGAAATTGAATTGCTTTGTAAGAAGCCCAGCTCTGGTTGAAGCAGTCCTGTCTATAATATCACTCCTGCTTCTCTAATGGCAGGTGTCAAATGTGTATTAATGTAGACATTACATGATAAAGTTGCTGTCACAGTTATATATGTGCATCTTAACATATAGAGGAGTTATTAGTCCTGGGAGATACCAGGTGAATTACCTTCCTACCTTTTGGACAAAGACTGGGCCATAAGTCAGATTCCTCTCCAGCAGGATCTGATCTGTTCACACCCACCTTCAGACTGGTTCTAGTTCTATCTCTCGGTTCCTCTGGATGGGAACTTAGTGTAAATTCACTCCTCCAAAATGGGCTGCCCCTCTTCCCGTTCCTCAGGCCACAAGAGCAGACCAAATTCTAAGTGTTTTCATCAGCTCTGTTCTCTGGATAAGATGGATTTGCTAATGGCGGCAAAGGGAAGAGAGAGGAAGGCTAAGAATTATATGTATGAGCTCTTGTGAATATTTCAAAGATTGTTGGTGATTTATATTTCCTGCTTCGGACTTTGACCTTAATTCCTTTCGTTTTGCTGGGCTGTAAAATTCATTAAAGACCTAACAGTGGAGTGATTGAGATGTCAGCCATGCAATTGTGTGGTTATTTAATCTATCAGATGTGCTGCTTGCCATTTAGGTGGACAACAAGAGAATATGAAATCAATACGGTTCATTAGCAGAGAACTTGTGCCTAGCCCAATCAGAGACTCCAATAAAACCTGGTGAGGCGAATGTCTAAATTGTATTGGTGTCACCTTAGGGAATAAAATAAAATAAAATAAAGGGGAGGGGGGAGAATGAGTGTATGTGGAACCCCTGGGTAACTTCTCTGCTAAAGAGCTGCCTTCAATATGGCACAGCTATTGAATAAAATTTTAGACCATAATCTCCAACCACAAACAGCCTGACTGCAGTAAATTACTCTGTGCTGAATCGAGGCTGTTGCTGCATGGATAACAGAGCTAACTGCTCTAGCGGCTGGCTGATGTTGAGGGGACTGCTGTTATAAAACACAATCAAGGGAAGCTGTTGTTTTTTCTAACAGCTGGGAGAGGAGGTGGAAGAAGCTTTGTAATTCCCAGGGGGGTTGATTGGCCTTTTTTTCCCCCTGCCAGTCTCAGCAAGAGCTCTCTTGGGTTGTTAGTTTAGCGTTAACCCCCCACATCCTTTCAGACTCTGCACTCTCTGGCTGCTCAAGAACCACTTTAGGTTTTTGCAGTGTCCTGCTCTTAGCATCCCTCCATCTCCTTGATTCCCTGCTTCTTTCCTCTCCGCCTTCCTCTCCCCACAGCCAATCACCTTTACACAGCTCCAACCCAGTAATTCTGATCAGCAGGTCACCTCTGGTAGGATTCTGATTATAATCTCCTGCCCAGGTTCCACTCTTTAGATGACACAAAGAACGAGGTTCCTGAAAGTGATACTGCAGAAGATGTAGTTTTTCATTTGCCAAATTTATAATAGTTTAAGTGGAATTCCTACCAGGTATTGATCTGTTTTTATATCCATATGATTATTTCTATGGTTAGCTTCTCAGTCTCTCTTTCTGCACATCCAGTTGTGGTACAATCAGTGTGTACACTGCTTTTCAGGAAGTACAATATTGAGTAATTATCGCTAGAGCTTTTTCTAGGACTTCCGACAGGTATTTTATGGAAGAGCCATTTGTTTGTAAACATTCTGAAAATGGTGATGACGTTTGAGTGATTCTGGAGACTGGTAACAGGGCATAGAAGAACTCATCATCACTAGATTCAGGTTCAGTTGTGGCCAGGATTGGGGAATTGGGTGGCTGGGGAATAAACAGTGACATCTGTAGTCTTTTTCACTTAAGGATATTGGTTTGAATCTGGTCTGGTCAGTTGTGACCAAAAGCTGCCATGTAAAATGTTTTGCCTTTCAAATATTGCTTTGAAAGTTGCCCAGTGGTGGAGGATTGGATGGCTTGGCAGCTTCATACAGGAATTCAGAGCTTTTCATTTCTAAGTCACTCTCATGAATTTGGCTTTGATCAGTAGCACAATGTACTACTACTACCTGATGATGGGTCACGCTGACAGAGAATCACTCTTAAATCTAGTTGATGGTGGGAGAATATTCATACTATGAAACTGCAATGTTGGAGCTGGTTCTGATTACCCTTTTGTTGGCTACCTCAGGGGAGTGTTAACTATGCTTTTGTCTCTGCAATTGGTTCCTCAGATCAGTATTGAGAGACAGAGCAAAATGGCTGTGGTACGGAGCACAACTATCTACCGTATTTTCCGGCGTATAGGGCGACTGGGTGTATAAGACGACCCCCTATCTTTTTAATTAAAAGATAGGGTTTCATCTTATACCCCAGCGCCCCTCCGCCTCCTTTGCTCCCGGTGTCCCTGGTCTGCTGGAGATGGTCCCCAGCAGACCAGAGGCACCGGGAGCAAAGCCGCCAGGAGCGCCTGGGCTGCCCCCCCCCCCCCCCCCCGCCGGAGCCCCTCCGAGGCTTTGAAAGCCTCGGGGGAAGCCGGCGGGGGGGCATCCCAGGCGCGCATGGGCTGCCCCCCCGCCGGAGCCCCTCCGCGGCTTTGAAAGCCTCGGGGGAAGCCGGCGGCGGGGCATCCCAGGCGCGCATGGGCTGCCCCCCCGCCGGAGCCCCTCCGCGGCTTTGAAAGCCTCGGGGGAAGCCGGCGGCGGGGCATCCCAGGCGCGCATGGGCTGCCCCCCCCGCCGGAGCCCCTCCGCGGCTTTGAAAGCCTCGGGGGAAGCCGGCGGCGGGGCATCCCAGGCGCGCATGGGCTGCCCCCCCGCCGGAGCCCCTCCGCGGCTTTGAAAGCCTCGGGGGAAGCCGGCGGCGGGGCATCCCAGGCGCGCATGGGCTGCCCCCCCGCCGGAGCCCCTCCGCGGCTTTGAAAGCCTCGGGGGAAGCCGGCGGCGGGGCATCCCAGGCGCGCATGGGCTGCCCCCCCGCCGGAGCCCCTCCGCGGCTTTGAAAGCCTCGGGGGAAGCCGGCGGCGGGGCATCCCAGGCGCGCATGGGCTGCCCCCCCCGCCGGAGCCCCTCCGCGGCTTTGAAAGCCTCGGGGGAAGCCGGCGGCGGGGCATCCCAGGCGCGCATGGGCTGCCCCCCCCGCCGGAGCCCCTCCGCGGCGGCGCGGAGGGGCTCCGGCGGGGGGGCAGCCCATGCGCGCCTGGGATGCCCCGCCGCCGGCTTCCCCCGAGGCTTTCAAAGCCGCGGAGGGGCTCCGGCGGGGGGGGCAGCCCATGCGCGCCTGGGATGCCCCGCCGCCGGCTTCCCCCGAGGCTTTCAAAGCCGCGGCGGGGCTCCGGGGGGGGGGGGGGCAGCCCATGCGCGCCTGGGATGCCCCCCCGCCGGCTTCCCCCGAGGCTTTCAAAGCCGCGGAGGGGCTCCGGCGGCGGTGCATCCGGCGTACAAGACGACCCCCGATTTTGGGGGGATGTTTTTTAACATCAGAGGTCGTCTTGTACGCCGGAATATACGGTATCTATGTTATACATCTGAGTTACTATGAAAATGCCTTTGCCCAATTTACTTTCTAAAAAACCCTGCAAAAGGGGTTAAGGAGGATCTTCCTTTTGCCTTCAACTTTTCATGGCTAAGGCCCAACAGTCCATGGTGAAGATTAAGGCTCTGTGAGAGGTGGGCTAGAATATTTTCTGCCAGGCAGACAACGTGGCATATTACACACACAGTTTGTTTCTACTTCATGGTCCCATTTCACTGCTGCTCACCGCACAGAGTACCATCAAGAGGCTGGCAGGTCACTCAGATGCTTTGACAGTTTTTTGACATTAGGTAATTGCTTTCTTGCTAGGACTCTTTTAAGCAGAGAGTTTCTGGCCACAACAATTTGCTCCCCATCAATTTTTATTTCCTGATTTTTAAATAAAAAAAGAGAATAACCTTCCCACCCATACAATAACAACAAGCCTGGGAGCTCCTTTATCTAACAGCACTAGTGTCAGGATCATTCCTTTTGCCTGGGCAGCCCTGTCCTGCCTGCAGAGTGACATACATCTTAAATGGAATTCTCTCATCAGCTGGGGTTGTTGTGACCCCTGTCTTGTTCCTTTCACTCTCTAGCCCTCCTTCTTTTAGCCTCCGGTTCTGTCATGAAAAGAATCAGCAGACTTTTCCAAAAGGCCATTTCATTCAGGAATAACATAGGGGAATTTGCCTCCTCAAAATCTCCTCTTTTTTAAACAAATGCTATGGTCATAGTCTCAGCAGCTGTAGACTTTGTGTGTGTGTGGTTTTTAGTTGACAGGTATTGCTTAGAATTGCTATTGATTAGAAGGACAGGCAAAAAGGAGAATAAAGACACATACACCTCTGTAAAGTTCATCCCTGCCAGGCCATTTGTCATGCCTGCAATGAGGGCTGTGCAAGAGAGGCCACAAGTGTCCTTAATTTGTTGTCTGTCCCATAGGTGTTTACTGGATATGACCGTGCATGCTTTTCCTCCTGTATGCAGGCTTTTTGTCTCTCTAACTCCCTGGAGAAAAGTGATAGAAATGTAGCCTTTTCATATGTGTTCATTTTTTTGATTGTATCCTTTGGTACATATGGTCATGCCAATTTTCTTCCACTATTTGATCTGAGGAAGTGGGTCTGGCCCAGGAAAGCTCATCGCCTAATAAACCATCTTGTTAGTCTTTAAAGTGCTACACAGTCCTGTTTCCCTGCAGAAAGTTTGCACCGATCCTCTCCAAAGGCAGTGCTTTTCCTTTGACTGAGGAGGAGGAGGTGGATTATATGGAGAAAAGACATCCCAAGGGGAAGAATGTGATTATCACCCCAAACTTATGATTATGGCATTCATGATGTATCATATATTAGTTAGTTTATATGAGTATTCCAATAGCTCTCTGAGTCTTGGATTGTGTCCCCAGCATGCTGGACAGAGCAGTGATCTGGAGTCAACAAGCAGGCACTAGCATTGCTGACACAAGTCTGTGTTTTGCAATTAAAAGTGAGGGTCCTTGGATGACTACTCAGAGTTTTTTGTGCAACAGGATAAACCATTTTCTGATGTGTACATCCCTGTAATGTCAACATGAAGGGAGGCACCAAGACGGTTTCAGAAGTGGGAAGGTCGAGAAATTCTCCTAGAACATAAGAACGGACGTACTGGGTCAGACCAAAGGTCCATCTAGCCCAGTATCCTGTCTGCCGACAGTGGCCAGCACCAGGTGCCCCAGAGAGGGTGGACTGAAGACAATGACCAAGCGATTTGTCTCCTGCCATCCCTCTGTAGCCTCTGACAAACAGAGGCCAAGGACACCATTTTATCCCCTGGCTAATAGCCTTTTATGGACCTAACCTCCATGAAATTATCTAGCTTCTCTTTAAACTCTGTTATAGTCCTAGCCTTCACAGCCTCCTCTGGCAAGGAGTTCCACAGGTTGACTACACGCTGTGTGAAGAAGAACTTTCTTTTATTAGTTTTAAACCTGCTACCCATTAATTTCATTTGGTGTCCCCTAGTTCTTCTATTTAGGGAACTAATAAATAACTTTTCTTTATCGACCCTCTCCACACCACTCATGATTTTATATACCTCTATCATACCATTTTCTGATGTGTACATACCTGTAATGTCAACATGAAGGGAGACATATTTTATATACCTCCTCCCCCAAAAAACAAAGCAGAGATGCCCCAAATGTCTCCTCCAGTTTCACTATTTTTGTATAATTTTTCTTCGAGCAGTTTCTGAAAGATAAACGAGCAGAGGGGTGGTATAAGGATGTCAAGTCACAATATCTAAGGACTATGCTGTTCTATTACAATAACCTCTATCAGGCTGCAAGAGGTTATAGTCTCATGGCCCCCCAAGTAAGCATGAGGGGACTCTGTTAGGGAAGTGTGTCCATGGCTAGAGTGCCGTGCCCCTCCTTCCCCTCACAGCAGAGAGCCTGTGCTGGTGCTCCAGCCCCATCATCCCCTCGCCCCACCCACGTGGTTGGAGCGCTAGTGTCGGCTTCCTGCTGGCGTGGGGGGAGAGAGAAAGTCCCAAGCCTCACTGCATGATCCAGCTGGCAGGGAAGAAGTGCTTCCCCTCCCCCTGGCTGGGGGAACAACAGTACATGAATGTGCTGCCTGGAAGCTTTCCCCTTTTTTACCTCCCTGCCAAGACCCCGCATCCCCAACCTGTTCCTGCATCCTCCTCCCTGCCCAATATGTCTCAGATGCAATGGTACATATAATCACAGTGTGTCTCCTGTGATGCTAACACCACAATAGAAAAACTTAAAAACCAATGAATAGTTTAGCAGCAGACCACTTCTTGATGGAGTATTAAAAGTCCAGTTCCAAAAATAGACCCACAATAGAGTCAGGTCCCAAAGCCCAGGCTCTCGTCTGAGTCCAAGTGTCTACACTACAATTTTTCAGGCCCATAGCCTGAGCCACAGAGACCAACCCCAGATGGTTTAATAACAGTGTAGGCATAGTGATGTGCACAACACTGGGAGCAGCAGAGAATTGTGCTCTGAAGTATGTACAGTGAATACCTCCTCCCTAATGTTAGCACGTGTCTAAGCACTGGAGACCTTCACAATACATATCCTGTAGATGTCTTTAGAGGGTTGGTCACAGACGATTCAATCAGGAGCAGGGAATAGAAGGCAGCATCGTCTAGCAGATTTAACACAGGGCTATAAGTCAGGCACTCCTGGGTTCTAGTCCCCATTTTGTGGCCTTGGGTGCATTACTTCAGCCTCTTTCCTGAGCATTAAAATGGGGATGGTGACAGTATTTCTCCCCTCCCAAGGAAGCAGCAAAGACTAATTGATGTCTGGGCAGTACTTTGAAAACATCCAGTGTGGTACATTGTGGCCACATATAGGTTAAGTCTTTTTTAGAAGACTGTTAATTGGGAGGGTCCTTCCATATTGATGACCGGTGAACAGTCACTGCAGGAAGAGTTCAAGAAGCACTGTCACAGCTCATAGGGCATATTTTAAAGGGTTATCGCATTCTGCACATTATTTTGCTCCCATTGTTTGTAGAAAATGCTCCTGTACCTTTAAGCTCTTCTCTTCCTCATCTCTTTGTTCCTCCCTGAAACTGCTGTGAGTAGAGTTAATCTCATGTAGTTTAAGGAGATGCTCAGTGGGGCTCAGTGGATGATGAATGTTGAAACCATTACCGGCAAAGCACCAGGACTCTGTGGAGCTGTTTAAAAATGCATTCTCCCATGTAAATTTCTGCTCCATCAATCCTTATGACATGTCAAACATTGCTATTGTTTCCTGAACAAATTGTACGACATGCCCTTTTCTGCAGATTTGTGCACGAGAGCAGAACTGCTCTACAGCTTTGGCTTCCGCTTTTGTCTTGTAGCAGCTCTAGAGCAGCAGCTGCTCTCATGCTGATTCCCATCACAAGCCTCCTGCAGGTATGTGTGGGTGATAGGTGCCTAGGAATGGAGGAGACAAAGTATATACATATATGACAGGCGTAAGGTGTTGCAAAAACGTACACATGTGCAAGATAGATAGGCTTGAAAGGGGGTGTTTGTGTATTGCCTAGGGATGTGTGAAAGAGGGTATTTTTGAATGTAAGTATCACAGTATGTGTGGTCTGTGGGAGAGTACAAGAGATATTTATCTATTGGTGTAAAGCTGAAGGAGATGTGCCTCAGTGTGATTGTACATATTTATGCATTATACACACACGTTTGTATTAGGATAGCACCCACAGTATTCTAGCCTCTCTCCACCAATATAACTCACAGTACACAAATGTAACACAGTGTCATTGCACCATGTCTCATGAGTATATTAAATCACTACAGTGTGGTTCTGGAAATTACTCCTTTGGCTTCTTTATATCTTGTCTTGCTGACACTCTTCTGGAGTTTGGTTGTACATAAATGGTCTCTTGAAATGAACTGCTGCAGTGATAGCTCATAAAAGTACAGATATAGTCTCATGTTTTCATTTTGACCTTTGCAGGCTACACTAGACAAACCCTATTTTAATATTCTGCACAGGAGATGAACAGCCATAAAAACATTTGATTGATTCCTGACATCGAACTACTAGAATCCTCCACCCAGCTGTGTTTTCTCTTGTCTTTGGTATCAGATGTATGCTGAGGGGGCCAGAGGAAGAGGAGCAGAGCTGAAGTCCAAGAATTATGTAGCCCAGGGATACGTAAACTGAGTGATTCTCTGTGTGTTTGCATATCCTTTAGTGGGAGCAGTTGGTTTTCTTATTATGTTCTTGTGATAGCTTTGCTAATCGGATTTATAATCCCCAGTAGTTTTGGGTCCTTTCCTGAGGGTTCTGTTCCACTAAGTAGTTTCATCATTAAAACTAAAAGATTCTGTAAAGTACAAATTATAGCAACCACAAAAAAGTAAATATGTCCAGGTATGTATTCTTACTTCCCTCTTGTCTCCTGACATCCACCACAGTAACTTGCATTATTTTGCTGATTGCCTCTGAGATATGAGTGTGCATGGCACATGACATGGGCCAGTCATCACAACAATATCCTCTGAGTCCGACTCTCCTCATCTTTACACTGGTGTAAATCAGAAGTAATTCCACTGAAGTTACTCTGGATAACTCATTTAAGAGAAAAGAGAATTAGGCTGGTTGTTTCTGTTAGAAACAATTACAACGGAACATGTCATTTACGTCAGCAGCTTGCTGGTATTTTAGCTTGAAGTAGTCAGCACATGTAGCACAAAAAAGCCTTTGAACCAGTGGGCTGGGTGCATGAGAGCTACTACCTGGCCTTGCATTTCAGCCATTCCAGGGTGTGGGAGATATTGGAGCAGGGAGAGGGCTTTTTTTTTCCCAGAAGGAAGGAAATCAGCCATGAAAATGACCAACAGCTCTTTCTGTATAATACGGTAGTGGTTTTCTTTTGCTGGGAAATCATAGAATTGGGCTCTTTATATAGTGTGGTTTTGATCCCTCTAGGGAATGGCAAAGTTCACATTCAACATACTGCGGCCCCATGGAGCAGCTCTTCTCACCTTGTACTACACTAACCTTCTTTTAACCTCTTTCGTCTAGTTGGTTTTTTGTCAGCAGAAGAAAATTACACTTCCCGGCATTGTCCATCACTGAACTAAGCACTTACAAATGTAATTATAAAGGGCCAAATGAGGGAATTAGTTTTGCTAGTAATGCCAGCCCTCCATGGCATTGTCAGGCCTGCTATAAATCATTACCTCATCACTGGCCAATCCAAGCATTCTGAAAAGCCTTTTGATCTGTCTGCTCCTGTCCTTTTATGCTGCACTTGGGGCTTAGGAAACCAAGTGCTGGCTGGTTAAACACTGCGCTCTATCAGGTTTAAAAAAGCCCCTCCTCATTGTTTCTAAGCATTTATGGAATGTCCTTAGGGGAGGTTGGGGGGTGACTGTCTATACTTAATTTTTTTTTGAAAGATTTGTATCATAGCAAGCTGTAAATAAAGAATACCCTGTAAATTAATATCTAAAAGTTCATGTCCTCTCGTATCAGACATCAGTGTTACAGGCAGTCCCCGGGTTACGTACAAGATAGGGACTGTAGGTTTGTTCTTAAGTTGAATTTGTATGTAAGTCGGAACTGGTACATATTGTAGGGGAAACTCTAGCCAAACATTTCTCCAGAGCTCAGTTTTATTCTCCCACACCTCACTTCCCTCAGTCCTTTATTCTCAAGCTGAGGTGTCTGCTGAGAAAAGCCGCTCTGTCTCTCCCTGGTCTGCTGGGGGGGGGGGGGGAGGGAGGAGCGCTAGCTTCGCGTCTCCCTGGTCTGCTGGGGGGAAGCAGCTAGTGCGGGGTTGCCTCACCCCGTTTGTAAGTAGGGATCCGATGTAAGTCGGATCCATGTAACCCGGGGACTGCCTGTACTTGACTGAGAGGCTGAATGGTGGGGCTGTTCAGATTTGCTTTGTAATTGTCTCTCATAAACTGCTACCAAGAAAGCTCTCACACAGGTGTCCCCCACAAACCAAGGCAAGCATATATTGCATCTAAAGAACATGGCAGGATGAGGGGAACAGGCCAAGCATGGCAACTAGAGAGCAAAATTATCTGAAGAACATAGGTACCCATAGTAAATATCCTTTGAAAGTCCATGGCATTCCATACCTAAGAAAAATTCTTTTCTTGATTAGGAATGATAAAAATCTGCCTAATATATATGTGCACTGAAAACCAGAGTGGATCAGGTTTTCACACACTGCATGTTCAAGGAGTGCCCAGATCATTGGTTTTGGTGTAATTTCATGTCTATTGAAAACCACAAGTAGTAACTATATGTATATGTTTTTTAATAATAATGGTCTGATCTTTACACAACACAAAATAGACATACCAAAGGATACAGCGATGATAATATTTGTACTATAGGTGTTTTAGTGCAAAGATGCAGTTGCATCGAGATATTTTAATACTAACAAAAATGTTTGGTACCCAAGTATTTTTAAGACTGTAATTTTTTTCTAAAGCCTCTGAAACTAAAAGAAACACAAACCCTATTATGTGCTTTTGGAAATCTCATTCTTAAAAGCATGTTGTTATGTTATATAACTGAGTTTAAAAGGTTACTTTCCATTATTCAGCTAAATTAGCATCCCTATACGCACCCAAACTGCAGTCTAGGTTAATTCATTTGACAAGTTATAGGAAAATTTCATTCTGTTTGCATAGGAACATAAGAATGGCCATACTGGGCCATACCAAAGGACCAGCTAGCCCATATCCTGTTTTCTGAAAGTGGCCAATGCAAGGTGCCCCAGAGGAATGAACAGAACTGGTAATCAAGTGATCCAACCCCTGTTGCCCATTCCCAGCTTCTGAGGCCTTGTCTTCACTCCATGGAAGATTGACACTGCCACAACTAATCTTCCAAAATTTGATTTAGCAAGTCACTAAATTGAGCTCAGAGGGTGCCCCCATCAGCGTCTAGTACTCCTGCTCTTGTGAAGAGTAAGGAAAACTGATGGAAGCATTTGCTCCGTTTGCTTTGGGGATGCCACCAAGCACAGCTTAAGGGAAGACGACTCCAGCTATGTATTCTATGTAGCTAGAATTATATACCATAAGCCAAGCTGCCAAGTCTAGTGTCGACCTGGCTTGACAGAGGCTAGGGACATCATTCCAGCCCATTCTGGCTAATAGCCATTGATGGACTGAACCTCCATGAATTTATTTAGTTCTTTAATTTCATTTGGTGACCCCCTAGTTCTTGTGTTATAGAAAGATGTAAATAACTCTTTTTTTGTTGATTTTTTTATACCGCTCATGATTTTATAGATGTCAATCATATCCCCTCTTTTTGTCATCTTTTCCAAGCTAGAAAGTCCCAGTCTTGTTAATCTTGCCTCATATGGCAACCATTCTATACCCTTAATCATTTTTCTCCTTTTGTGAACTTTTTTCAATGCCATGGCAT
Source organism: Pelodiscus sinensis (assembly GCF_049634645.1). Lineage (NCBI taxonomy): Eukaryota > Metazoa > Chordata > Testudines > Trionychidae > Pelodiscus > Pelodiscus sinensis. The sequence continues at coordinate 30,224,716 of NC_134718.1, read as the reverse complement.
CTTTCTTGAGATGAGGTGACCATATCTGCACACAGTATTCCAGATGTGGGCATACTGTGGATTTATATAGAGGCATTGTTCTATATCCCTAACATTCTGCTTGCTTTTTGGACTTCTGCTGCACATTGAGTGGGTGTGTTCAGAAGTTCTGTGCTACACCCTGTTAAACCCTGCTTAGCATTGACTTTTATTTTCCAAATTTAATGACCTGCACCCAGTCATTTCAACCATGGAGCTCTTTAAAACAAAATAAAACAAAAAACGTAGCTACAAGATTTGTGTGCGCTGGGAGGCAGGGGCATTGTTTCGATGAGTGAGAAAAGGGTCATTTTTCACTTTGTTCTTCAGTAATGGTTAGCTGAACTTTGTGCGACTTATCTTTGAACAGTGACCATCTTTAGAAAATTTTAGTATAGTATGTGAAAGTTTTGGAAAGTAAGAAGCAAATGAAAGAAGCTGCAATTAAAATGGAAAAGAATATGCAAGTTAGCTGTAGCAATTGCTACCACTTGAATTGAAGGTTTGAACATGCATGATAAAAATGTACAGATGTGGACACATATTATAAAGTGTAGTATTTTCCTGAAGGGGCCTGATTATGATCTCAGTTTCATGAGTTTAACTCCACTTACTTCAGTAAAGTTACTCCTGATTTACATCACTGCATGGAAAGGATTAGGTCCTATCTGATTGGCAGCCTCTCTGTATGACAGACCTAGGTTGGGACTATTACAGTGCTAAAGATTGATGTGCATTGGCAGAGACGTATCTGAGCACAGGACTAAAATAATAGGGGGTATTGCCTGTCACAGTTGAGATGTAATATCAGAGCAGTGTGTGTGAAGCTTGCACACTGTTTGCCTGCACTATGCCAACTGTTATTACTTCACTCTCAACAACAGTAAAAATCCACCAACCTAACCCCAGAAAGAGGTTTCTTATCATAAAGGTTTCTGCTAAGCATGTGCAACTTCAGATCTATTCCTTTCCTTAACACCAGTAGAAGTGATATTTTTCCAAACCTGTGAAGTAAAGCTGGTGTCTGACCTTGAATTGCACTGTTTATCAGAACTGGGGGCTGTGCCTGTGATAACAGGGATCTTGGGAGCCTAATGTAGAAGATGATCTCTTTTGGAGTTGGATGGCTGCTGTGTGATTAGAGTCACCTAACATAGGATGTTCTCAGCAACTGTCCAAGCAGTAGATTTCTGAGGTCTGCTTTGATTCATCCTGAATTCATCTTCCATGGGTCCACAACAAATATGGCTAGAGCACCTTACCATTTAATCCAGCTATCAAAATAAGACCCACTGAGCCGCAAGGTACATTGGTGAAAATCCACTGATTTTAAAAGTATGAATTGATACAGTGGTCATGAATTTGTCTTTTAATTTTTATTTTTTGGAAAATATTTACTTACTAGAAGATTTACCCAGTGTTGTTTGGGTCCTTAACTCAAATAAGTTTTGTTTTACTTCATTTATATCATTGTTCTGAGGTGGGGCTGAGGATCAGTATGCAGGCTGGCCCAGGGAGAGAGGACTACTCCAGCACCCTCTCACTGCAGGAGCTTGGGGCCAAGTGAGAAGTGCTTCTCCGTGGCTGCTGCAGTTCCAGTGGGCACCTGTGCTCTTTATTCAGAATGAAGAATGGAGCAAATTGTGTACTCTCCTCTTGCTCTCTGACGAAGGGGAACAGCAGTAATGTTCCTGTATGAATGGGGGGACCTTCAGCCTCCCTTCCCTCCTTAAAGGGTTCCTGGGGGTGGGAGTCTCGAAGCTGGGGCAGTCCCAGATGGGAGGGTGGGATGCCCCCGGCCACAGGGCTGGCTTTACCATGAAGCGAACTAAGGCAGCCTCTTCAGGTGCCAGACTGTGGGGGGAGGGGATGCCACTAGCACCCATGGTGTGTCTGCTGCTGGTGCATGTGTATTCTTTCTGCTCTAGATGCACAGAGATAATGGAGTGCTGTGCTGGAGGAAGGAGGGCACAAGAGACATAATAGGCAGGCAGGAGAAAAGGTGGCATGGGGGCGTCATTTGAACTCCCCGCCTCAGGTGCCAAAATGTTGTGTGCCGGCCCTGCCCGGCCAGCTCCTTTCATCTGCCTGGTGATTCTGTATCTTTTTTGTATGGTTTTGTGTGTCCCCGTATGCGTTTTGGTTGGGGGGGTCATTCTCCCCTACTAAACCCTTACCTTGCTTCAAGTTACAAGAAGAGGAAGCTGCATACCAAATTTGGTGGCCCTAGTTCTTACCATTCAGGAGGAATTCTTGAACAAGCAAACAGAGACACACACTTGCGCTCAGACAAACTCTCTCAAATATATAATAGACAGTTTGTACACACATCTTCTCAAGTGTGCCTGACATACACGCTGGGCCAGAATAAACTCTAAAGCTGAAAACAACATATAATTCGTGGAGATTCTCTTGCATCTCAAGTTACAGAAGCCTCTGTTTCTGGAGCAGAAATTCCAGGGTTCTTTTCATTCCCCATGCCACATTTGTGTTATATAGCCAACAACCACAGTGGATTTGTTAGAGAGATTTACAGGGAAAGGATCTGAACAAAGCAAGAGCCTGAAGCAGTAAGTGGTTAGAAGTGAAGAGATCTTTAGTTAAAACAATAATATTAATTATATATAAAGGCTCCCTGGAATGTACAGAATTTGCCACCTGGTTGTTTCGTTTGTGCACAGCCTGTCAAATGGATACCGATATACTGTATAAAGATGTAGCTAGAAATCCATTCCTTCTCAGTGAACATTTGAGGCTCTGAGGACCATAGAGGTGAAGGGCCATCTGGACACCCATGGGTAGATGTACTGACCACATTAACTCAGAGCAACCAGAGAGCTCTCTCTGCAAAGATGAGGTTGGATCAAAAATGAGGAATTTGCTACTTGTGTGAGCACTCATTAGCCTTCTCCCTAATGGGACAGAATGCATTTGGTCCAAGAGTTCAGATAACTCCTTCTCAAAGCCAAGTTCTGAGTAGAGAAAAAACTGAAGGCTGATGCTGAAAGACCATGCTGCAACGATTACCATAGCAGGAAATTGCAACTTCTCAGCTTCCAGCTGGCAGGGGAGGATAAACACCTGGAAGGCTTGCTGGGAGGCACTGAGCTGTTGCAAATTAATAGGTATGTGAGTTTCCTATGGGGCAATCCTGGACAGGCCAAAAAGCAGCTTTGCTGAATAGCGGGATGGGAGGGGGAAAGAAGAGGTGGGGAGTCAAGTGGCAATTATTTTTTTTTGTCTGTCCTCCTTCCCTCTGATCCTCTGCATTGAGGGTGTTCTCTTAAGGCAGAATAATCAAAGATATGGGTGCAGCATTGAGATGTGCCCTTCAAGAAGGGTGATGCTAGTTAGAACAAAACCATAGACATTTCCTGCAAAGCTTTCCCTTTCGTTGCTTCATGTGCCTCCTCAAGGACTTTCATTTATAGGCGGGGAAAATATGCAGGTAGTCTGGTAAGGAACCCTCTTTGCTTATTGTGGAGGGGACTGTGCTTGTAAGAGAAATACATATTTCGTGTCAGCTATTCTCCATTTTGAGGGAAAAAGGAAGTGACACACATACTTGGACTAAGGAAGAGGAAATGACTGCAGCACTGTCCCCTCTTACATGTAAGGATCTGGTTCCTTTGCCACAACAAAGAGGAACTTAATGCAGTGAAGAACCCACTTCAGAGAAGTCTGCCATCACAGGTTCAGTGTAAACACTACGTCCTGCAGCACCAATGGAAAACGACTGCACAGTTCCCCAGGACATCTAGTTTACCATACGAGTTTTGGTGTGTACAGTTGAACAAGTCCCACTTCTTTTGAGAAGCAGGCTCTGTGTGTAGTAAGCAGTGATACCAGCCTGGAGGGAAAAAAGTGGTCTCTTAAAGGGATTTTCCTTGGCTACTGGGCTGTAACTAAAGGCAGGGGTGACTTGCTTAGTCATCTAATGTACAGAATAAATAAATCAAACGTTACAGCACTAGTAAGCAAAAGGCTGTTCTGCTAAATGTATGTGCAGGTCTTAAAGATGTGCACGTCTAGTTGAAAGACATTCAGTGTTAGGCATTAAGAACTCACTGCCTAATTGGGGAAGGTGTACATGACTTCTCTCTGGTTAGTTTTCATACTTTCTCCTCCTCTTCCTTCTTTCTGTGTCTTTCTATGCCTAGCTGCAATGCTCTTTCTGTTTCTGCCACGTCCTCCTTCCTCATGACCATAACTGTGAGGCAAGCTAAGCACAGCTAAAGGGGTTGCCTCCCCCTGTGACACACTTGGACTTCTGTTCTATCAAGGATAATCAAGGGCATATAAAAGACGACAATTGCAGGAGAGGTTTCTATTCAATGTCAGTTCTAAAATACAGCCCTTTAATGGCATTATGAAATGAAATGTATTTCTGCTCTTTCCCTGTTCTGTGGAAGTGAAAGAAACCAAGACACGGGCTCAATTTAGAAAAAAACATGAAAAAAAAAGATAGTTTGGGATTTTTATTCCATTTTTCTCATTTTAAAATAAAACTTTCTGGTCCTTTTCCTTTGCTGCCATTCATACATATTTTATATATTCATTAGAGAAAAGACTTTAAAACATCTACAAATCTTGCTCACCCAGAGTGACACTTTCAGCATTACACATTTTGCTGGGCTGGTTGTTATTATTTTGCCATAGTCAGCCTGTGAAACCTGTCACAGCTCCAAACAATTTACATGGATTGTCTGCTGATGGTGGAAGGCCTTAGATTCTGCTAGGAGCTAAAAATACAGTAATAGAGGTTCAGTCCCTCTCTCCCCATTGCACCCTTACAAAACTGCTTACTAAATAAAGAAAATATACCTCACAGATCTTTCCTTTCAGAACATTGGGTGGAGCTAAAAGAGGTGGTGTGCATTTGTGTGATCAGGTGTTTCTCTCATACAGTCAAGCTGTACCTACACTTGCACTATCTCAACAAAAACGTGTCATTCATGGGTGTTTAACGTCCCTGCCACCCCATGAATGAAAAGGTTTTGCCGCAGCAAGTACATGTGTAAATGCTGCTTTGTCATCAGGAGTGCTCTCCTGCCGACAAAGCAAAACCTTTTTGTTGGGGGTGGATGGAAGTATTTGTCAGCAAAAGTGCAGACAAAGGGCTGTGTCAATATAGCCTTGTTGGTAAAAGCTATGTAGCTCCTATACTGTTAAACTGTTATCTTCATGTGACGTTTATTAGGCAGTTGTCCTGAATATCCTGCTGTATGGCTCAGAGTTGTAGGCCATATATCACTGCCATGTTTTGAAACTTGATCAGTTCCATATGTGACTGCCCATGTGAATTGGTGGAACAGAATTCCTAACACGGAAGTCCTTAAGCTGTGTGGTGTCATGAACATGGAAGCAATGCTTATGGACAAAGAATTTCTCTGGATTGTTCATGTTCTGAGGGTGGATGATACGTGGATACCTAAGCTAGTCTTCTACTGCTGGGTTGTTCACAGAAAGTGCTCTATTGGTGGTCAGTAAAAGCATTATAAAGGTATCTTAAAGGCCAATGTGAGGTCATGCAGCAGAATCTCATGGTGACCTGGAAATCATAGCTCAGGACAGATTGTTCTGGCAGCAAACTATTGTATAGGCTCTCAAAAACTTTGAGTCAATGTATAGAGACATTACAAGAAAAGTGTAGGATCCAAAAAGAATGTAAAATACTCATAAATGGTGGATTTTTATGTGGCATCTGTAATCAGATCTCTTGATCAAGGATTGGCTTATTCGCTCACCAATGGCTTCATAGAAGATGAGATCTGTTGATCAACTGCTCAGTGCATACATCCAGACATACCCACAGCCACATGCATGAGCATGATTTCAGTGCAGTGCCCTGTGGGGCACTCAGCACCTCAATGGATAAGGGAAGATTTTGGAATAAGGGCAACAGGGCACATCCCTACTCTGACTGAAACTACTTTGGGATCCTTAATAGCGAGGCTAGGAGATGAGACTTCTTATATTATCATTATTTTTAAGGTTTTGTTTGAAGGACCCCACACACAGAGAAGTGCATGTCACTCACTTTGGCTACCTGGGTAGGGTAAAAAGCTGAATTGACCCCTTCTATGACTTGAGTCTTTTGTTGTAATGAGATTGAGTTTTCCAACTTGACCTTCAAACCATGAAGCTGTCCCTCTCAGAGCCTGCATTTTTTGTCAGGGTGAAATGTTGACTGAATAGTGTGCACTGTGGTTTGAATAATTCAGAAGTGCAGGGGTGCTGAAAAAGTGATCATAAGGATACTGAAGAAGGACAATTTTTGGAAAGGTTTTCTTATTATGAGTCTGTTCTCTACTACAAAAATTGGAGCTTTAAGTATCCAGTTAGGATCTATCTATGCCACTTAGATACTCATTTGTCTACCTTTATCAAAGTGTCTCAGCGCTTTTGGTGTATTTACCCTCGCAATGCTCTGATGAGGTAGGGAAATAGAAATAATAATGATTCAGAGAAGGGGAACTAAGGCAGTGAAAGACCAAATGGTTTGCCCAACATCTCCTGGCTCCATACCTCTGCCACAGAATTTCTGTATGTCGGCTGCCTAGAATCCCAGGTTCTAACCACTAGGGATGTTAAAATTAATTTATTCAAGTGAACGTGCTACACGGTTACAAGTGGGGAAGGGGATCATGCGGTTCCTGCCACCCCACGCTGCCTCCTCTGAAACTGCGTGGGTGATGGGGTTGCATGTAACCACGCACTGCAACCAATGAGCCCAGCCAGGCTCATCAGTTAACCATGTACATGGTTACACTGTCACGTCCCTACTAACCACTGGAGCCGTCCTTCTTTTCCAGCAAAATTCTTCTCAGAATTGTGTTCCTACTTGCTTTAGAACTGGCATTTTGGATCCAGTCCTCTGATTTAAAAGGGGGAAAACCTGGGGAAATTGTGGATTGGGTTAACTGTTGAGCATTGACCAGTGGTGACTCATCCAGAAGTTTAAGGGAGAAAATTGACAGTCCACTCCTCCTCTGTCATAAAGAGAGATGTTGATTGTGAAGAGACTTTGGAGGATGATCATGGAGATTACAACTGTGGAAGCCTTCTTTGGGCTCCAGCAGGAATCAGAATAGCCCTGGAGTAGGAAAGCAGCCTGGGTGGCAGGTACCAGAGGCAAGGGTAGGTAATGCCTTCCCAAAGTGCCAAGTGTGGCTCTACCCTGAGGGTCTCCACTTCAACGTGGCTCCCTTCTGTCTTCAGCTGTTTCAAGGCTGGCTGGCCTCCCACCCTCCCCTGATCCAGAGCCCTTGTGGTCTGCAGTTGTTTTCTGTGGAGTAATATAGCCCTTGCCACTTTCCAAGTTGTGCAGGCCTGAAATAGCTCTTCACCAGGGCCATTCCTAAGTTATTCCTCCTGGGGATCTATATAGACATAGCACATCTAAATTAGGGAAGCCTACATTAGACTAATTCTGCGGCTTCCCTGAAGTGTAGATGTGCTACTTCAAAATGAGCTATTTCGGAATAACTATTCCAGAATAGCTTATTCCAAAATAGCTGTGCTGTGTAGATATAGCCATGTCCAAATGACCCAATATATAGGAGTGCTCTTTTACACACTTTTAATTGAGGGTTGCTTGACCCCAATTAGATGAGCTGTGACTCCTTTTAGTAAGTGCCACGCTTATTTTCTTTCCTTGGCAAACGGGGCTTTGCAATTTTCTCTGGAAACATCCCCCACCTCCTGCTCCCATCCCACCCAAGTATCCCATGTTAGAGATGACTCCTCGTTATTGTGTGGATTTTTGTATTAGTTTTGTTCTGTGGGATTGTATCGTGCAAAATTCAAACAACTGGTGTTTCTTAATCGTATTAATTTTCTTAATTTTCTATGGCGTTTATTGTGTCTCATTGTTGAGAGAGATATGTTTGTGTGTACTTACTATACGAGCTGCTCTTGGTATATAAGTTAGAGTATATGGAAAGCTTCCTATTGCTAAAGTTTTGTGGAAGTGGCGTAAAGAGGATTTGATGGAGTGTTGTTGTCTAGGGCAGAGTGTGAGTCAGAGACATACACAGAATACATTTCAGGAAAGCAAAAACACCTGAGCCTCAGATTTATCAGATGAAAACTGTCAGCTAACAAAATCTACTCTGGTGTCAGCCCATTCATTCACTTGTAAGGAGAAAGGGCAGAAAGCAGTATTGGATTTGTATACCTACTTGGAATGGATTTTGGAAGTTTGGAGGATCAGAAAAGCAGAGTCCTAAGAAGAGTGTAACAACATCATACCCTCACCCAGTGTTTTTTTTTTGTTGTTGTTTTTTTTTTTAAAAAAGGAGTGCCCGTACTTCAGGGGAAAAGTTGTTGAGCTCTAACTGGAGTTGCTGGTACTGCATCTGGAGGTGCTGGTACTGTCACAAAAAAAGCACTGTCCTCACCCTTTCTGTAAGACACTGTAGAGAAAAGGGACCATAGAGGTAACCTAGAAGGATATCAAATGAACCATCTGGTCATAGCATGGCATCTAATACAGAAGAGGTTGAATTAAGATTACTATGGATTTTTAAATGTTATCTTTATCAGAATTTACTGTATAAGCTAAAATTCTCAAACATATTTGTTAATATTCTTTTTCTACTTAAACTTTTTAGGCCACCGACAATGACGTAGGCACATATGGGAAAGTCAGCTATTTTTTCAGTGATGATCCTGACAGGTATGTGCGATGCAACTTTAGTACCTTAAAATCCCTTTTTGGTTTTGCCATGAAGTTGTGAAATTGGATTGTTCGTGACTTTAATCTGTGAAGTGTCCCCTGAGAGAGAGACTACCATAAGCAAGGAGGGCAAACTGACCCTAAAAGAAGGTGTATTCTTGTTTTTACATGGCTTGTTTCTATTTAAATTTTGGGTGTTCATAAATTGAAGGAGCAATTAGAGCTGGATCATGCCACAAAGCTTATGCCTATTCCTGTTGAGGTGAATAGCAAAACTTCCATGTACTTCCATTGGATTAGCCCTACACTGAGTTCAGATACTATTTGAGCCCCCCAACCATCTGTGCCAGTTCATATCAGTCCAAATCTGTGTCTGGTTTTGGTGCCCATACTTGAAAAAGGATAGTGAAAAATTAGAGAGGCATCAGAAAAAAACTACAAGAATGGTTTGAGGTTTGTCAGGCACAACTTAAGATGAGAGATTTATGGAAGTCAAATCTGTTTAGTTTATCAAAGAGAAGACTCAAGTAGTCTGTAAGAACAGGTTGGACCTCCTTGGTCCAGCGCCCTTGGGACATGTCCAGTCCCGAATGAGGGATTTTGCTGGAGGTCAATTCCAGCCCCTCTGTTGATGGACTCCAGGCTCTCCTAGTGTCTATCCCCTCTGGGCTCCACATCTCCACCTAGCATCTCTGCTGGCCGGTCTGGCTTCCATCCCAGCCACGATCCTGGCCTCTGGGCTGCTAATCGGGTTTCACACCCCTGGTCAGGCTGTGCTGCCTTAGCCACTGGGGTCTGCTGCTAGCTCCCTGCCCCTGGGCTGGCTCCACTGCAAGCCTCAGCACTGGGCTCCTGGCTCCTCTCCGAGCTGGGGGTCTCTGGTCCTGAACATCCATGGTCCTGCCATACCCAGGATGTTGAAGAACCAGTGTCCCTGAGCACAGAGGTTCAACCTGTACCTATACAGAGAAACTTTCTGATACTAAACTGAGCTTTAGCATATCAGAGAAAGGTATGGCATTTCCCATGGCTAGACATACTCACATTGGAAACAAAGTGCACATGCTAACGTTTAGGGTAGTTCTCTTGTGGAACAGTTTACCAAGAGAGGTGGTGAATTGTCCATCAATTTGAATCGCTAAATCAGGGATTGGTGCTTTTCTAAAAGACAGGCTCTTGTTCAGGCATTACTAGATGAAGATTCATGGCTTGTGAAATTAAAAAGGACTTAAGTCTGTGCTTAAAGAGAAACGTATGCTTAATTGCTTTGCTAAATCTGGATTAAACTGCACAATTATGTTACTTGAGGCCAACACTTAATAGTAACCTGTTTGATAGTATTAGATCTAAACATGCTCAGAGTGAATGACTGAGAGTCCTTTCCTAGAATGGAAGACATATGGTGTTGACATTAAGGGGCAAAATTCATCCCAGGTTTGATTCCAAGGACTTCACTGGGAGCTGCAGCAGCTCAGCCCATTTGAAAATCAGGTTGCTCATTTAAGTGCTTAAATGTGGATTTATGTGCCGAAGTTTGAAAATGTTGTCATTAACCTCTTCATGCCCCAGTTTCTTCAGGAGCTTGGCTTTAACTTTGCTGGAGCTCTTTCTGTCAAACAACAACTACCACTCTGAGGTTAACAGTGAATTGGTGCCTGAAAAATATGATGAGATATTGTGAAAGGTCAAGGCTATGAGGCAACTATGAGCTGATATGTCCAGCATCAACCCTTTTCCAGTTTCTCTTTCTATGCCTGTTTCTTACCATATTGTTTCATGCTGCTGTTTCCTAGAAGCCTGAAAGGAAGGTTTGATTTGGTAACTCCTCTGTTCCCCCTCTTTTTTTCCTTCTCAGATTCGCCCTGGATAAAGACACAGGCATGATCACGCTGATTGCGCGGTTAGACTTTGAAACGACACAGCGGTACACGCTGACTGTGATTGCCAGGGATGGAGGTGGGGAAGAGACCACAGGGAGAGTGAGGATTAACGTTCTGGATGTCAACGATAATGTCCCCATCTTCCAGAAAGAATCCTATTTGGGTGCTCTCCGGGAAAATGAGCCTTCAGTCACTCAGGTGGTCCGTCTCAGGGTAAGACATGGGAGCACCAATTCACTTTCTCCCTTACTCACCTTTTTCCAGATCTACAATGGTCAGTATTATTAGGGGAGATCTGTGATCCAGGCTTTTTCCAGTTCGGGTAAGTCTCAGATGCTCCGTGAAGAGGAGCAAAACAGCATAAAGTACATTTTAAATCTTTTTCCCCCTCTTCACTCTTTCAATTTCTCATTTACTTGTCATTGCTCTGTTATCCCCTCCTGTGTGAAAGCAGTCTGAAGCCAGGGTGATGCTACTGTACCACAAGAAAATCCCAAGGAGAGAGCTAGCCACTGTAATCAAACTCTTTATGGATACAATTCAATAGGAGTATTATTGGGTTAGGAATAGTGGGAGGGGGCCAGGAGGAGAAGGAATTTCAGACCATCTGCTCCTTTGAATGCTTTAATTACTCTAACTGCCATACTTACTTTTACCATGTCCCTTTCGTCCCCTCCTCCCCTGGCTTCCTGAGATGTGTATAGGATTTACTGTCTCAGACTTTATTACACGGAGTGATTGGGACTTCCCTGAAGGCTGTCTGGATTTTGTGACAGAATTGGAAAGATGCTAATGAATACAGCTAAGTAAAGAGACGAAACTGTGTGAGGTTGGGAGAGCTGAATTTCCATTATGAGTGTCTGTATTATCACTCGGGAGTTCCTGTGAAATGCAGGGCTATAGAAGGAGAGGAACCGTATTGCTAAAGGGAAATGTAGAATTAGCAAAGGCTGTGGAATTTCCATTTTGATAGGTTTGAAATTTGAGACAAGCTTATTCAACTTCAAAATTTACCATTGGCATGACAAGCTCCACAAATGTAGACAAGCTAGGCTTAGCAAAGAGGAGGAAAGTTGCAGGAATTTCCCTCCAGGCTGTATCATTGCCAGAGCTACACCTGGAGTGTACCATATCCAGCAGCAAAGCTTCTTCCAGAATGCAAACTCATCTTCATTATCATCAGATCCTTTCCTGATGAAATTAGCATTTACCTGTGGGAGCTGAGCAGTTTGTTGCTCATCAAATTGTAAGCTTTTGCTGTTTAAGAAAAGAGATGATGGAACTCACTTATCTCCTAGAGCATGACAGGAATAAACTAGGCCTTTTGCAGTGTTCTCTGAGCTGGTATTTGTCTTCAATAAACTCAGGCTGTGAGTACTGTAAGAGTATTGTTGTGGTCATCTCTTAGGTATTTTAGAGCTAAGTGTCTGTTCCTTATAAGTCTGAGCAAAACAGAGAATAAAGAGGAGGTATTTGAGACACAGTGATTCTTGTCTGAGATGAGATTTGAAAAGAAATGATTATTTTAACACCCTGGCAGCTTACCAATTCACAGAGCAAGATGGCCTCTATCATTAGTGAATATTTCTGTCTTACCCTCACAAACTCCAGCAAGCAGTCCAGAAGGAGGGAGGACATCTTATCCAAGGCACAAATAAGTGAGATGATGAAAGGATATTTGGCATAAGCATGAGGATGAAAGGGTATTCCAGAAGAAACCAGAAAGTGGAAACTAAATGTTTCTATTTTGTTACAGTATAAGGGGCCCCATGATGCCATACATAAACTTTATCCTCGTAGGGAAGGGGTTATTAAGGAGCTGCTTTGGGCTGGTGGGCCCTGCCTCACCACACCTGCAGATCATTCCAAGACTCGAGAAGGGGTTAAAACAGGGCTACTTAACTTTGGAATGATACTCACTGCACAATGATACTCACTGCACATGCCAAGGGCTGCAACTTAAATGTGGTTGCATATACATGCAAATATATATGCAAATATATGCAAATAAATTTTCACAATTATGGACATGAATACAAAGCACTTCCCACAATGCTCTGGCACTCCCGGCACCTCCTCCCTGAGGGCTAGAAATGCCAACACCCTGTACCTGTCTGTTCCAACCAGTCCATCCACTCGCGTCTTTCAGTGCTCACCCCGCCTGAGCAGGAGCGGCCCTAGACTATCTGCCAGCAACTGGCACCCTAGGCGAACCATGCAATCGGCACCCCCACCTCCAAACCCCTCAATGATATTGTGCCACCATTTGGCGCCCCATTTAACTTCGTGCCCTAGGTGACCGCCTAGTTAACCTATATGGACGGGCTGTCCCTGCGCCTGGGAGATACCTCGCCATTGTAGAGCATGTTCCCAGTGGAGGCCATGTTCAAAGGATCTACGCAGGGGCCCCGCATAAACCCAAACCGCACTGCGGGCTGCAAACAAACAGGCTGCGGGCCGCATGTTTTTGAGTTAAAAAAGGGAACACCACTCAGATGGGAGCAGGCCTGGAGAGAGGACTGGCAGGCTGCAGAGCCCTGCCCTTGCAGAAGGAGGGTGCAGATCCCATGAGTTAAAAGAGGAAAGAATTGAGGCTTGCACTGGAGGCCAGGGAACTTTAAAGTAGACATTGATACTCCCAGACCGCTCTGAAGCAAGAGAGACCCTTTCCCTTGAGGGAGTTGCCTTCAGTTTTTTCTTTGCCTTTCTTTTGGTTAACCCCTTTTTGCTGACTATGGGTTGTTTGGTGGCATCACTTAGGATACAGAGAGGGAACACGAGGCCCAACTAGAAGGCGAGCACTTGGGGTGAGAAGGGAGACAGTTGTGCACAAACTCTTCACATAGCCCCCTAAAGGGGACATGCTGCCACAGAAAGATCTGTGACCGATCCCCATACCCACCACCTAAAATTAGTTATGACCATGGTTAGGGTAGAGGAAAAGCTAATATAAACCTTAGGAAAATCCATTTACAGATATCCATTCCTTTGCCACTACTACTAACCGTGTTCTGTTCCTCCTAACCTCTTCCCCTCCTTTCCCCAAAATTCTTTACTTTTTATTCTCTGTGTATTAGGCTGCAGCATTTCTCAGAGACCATGTCTCTATTTATATGGTAATACTAGGGCTTTTTTCCCATTTTTAACCTAGGCAGCTGATGAAGATTCCTCTCCAAACAACCAGATCACTTACAGCATCATGCAAGCATCAGCCTTCCGAAGTTCCTTTGACATTAGTGTCTCTGAAGGGTATGGAGGTGAGTGATGCTGGGACAGTGATAGGGTGCTCTATGAGAGGGAGGAGTAAGGGGCCAAGTGGCACTCAGTGGAGTGCAGTGGTTTGGTTATATATACTACATCTCCACTTGGGTTTGCTGCTGTGGTTGCATATGGAAAATGGTTTGTGGACGTGCCAACTGGTGCTGTTCTTTTGACTCCTGGTATCCGGAGAAGAATAAAGCAAGATTTTCAAAAGTGACTAGTGCTTTTGAGTACTTCAGGTGTTGGATTCCCAGCTCAGGCCACAAATCATTGGGGCTGATTTTCAGGAAAATTCAGGTCCCCACCTTCCCCCAAGTTAGGTCCCTTTAAAGTATCTCAGTTTTGGAGTTCAGAATTGAGACCTTCCCCCAACATTTGTTGTTTGGCCTTAGTCAGGGCAGTTCTGCTGAAAAAAAGCAATTGTTTTACTGGGAGTGCTGGGAGATGACGCTTGCTCTGAAGAGTGGCTGGTGCTAACTCTGCTGAGTGACAAGGCTGACTCATAGTAAATGCTTCTGTAGATTACTAAGAGTGTGTCAGTCCTGGAAACATCTGCAGTTATCTGCACCAGAGCAACTGCACCAATGTTAGCCATTGTGGCCCCTGCAGAATGGACAAGGCTCTGGCATTGTAAGCACTGTGGCCAGCTGCTGCCAGAGGTAGCGCAAGTGCAGTTATATCATTGAGGAATAAAAACTCATGGATTTTCCTATTATAGACTCGATCTAAATTGGTTGCTCCATGAGTGTACCAGATGGAGCTGTTCTGCTGCTATTCTGTGTGTGCCTATGTGCATGTGCTTGGTTGGATGAGTTATCATTAAATGGGCTAGTGCCAGCTGCACTTACTCCAATGCTTTATGCCATTTCAGTGATAAGTGTGACTCGTCCTCTGGATTACGAGCAGCTCTCTAATGGAGTTATTTATCTGACCGTGATGGCCAAGGATGCTGGTGTCCCATCACTTAACAGCACTGTTCCCATCACCATAGAGGTGTTTGTAAGTACCAGCCATACCTGCCATTTCACTCTTTTCCTCCCTACAAGTCCTACCACAAGCAGAAAATTCACATCGTAGCATACTTATGGCTAGTAGCAGCAGCACTGAGTGTGTCCATATGCTTGATGCCAATACTTCATCACTTTTCTGCTTTAGTAAGAATAATGCTTTGCATTCACATAGCACCTTTTATCCAAGGATCTTAAAGAACTTTACAAGCCCTCTGAGGTAGGACATGCTCATGACTTCAACATGTAATATAAGACACAGGTTAAGTGAGCTGCTAAGGCCCACGGACCAAGTAAGTGGGAGAACCAGAGTAATACTCAGGAGTCCTGTCTTGCAGCTTCTTGCTATGAAGGCAACACCCATGGGTATATATGTAATCTGTCATGTGCATGCAATACAGTATGTGTTGTATTTATATGTATAACAATATGTATATATAGATGCATAAACATAAGCTCTTCTCTCCATTATTTAAAAATTCCAGCAACTTAAAGAAAAAGCATTCCTTTCCCTCTCAAATATGTGGGGGGTTTTAGATAAAACTCACCCTTACACCGTCCTTTGTGCTTCTAATTGAGAAGTAGGCTTGGTGTGAGCATGAGACTCATCAGTGAAATTAGCAAGTACATGCACATCTCTGCAATAATTTTTTTTTGTTGATAATCTTCTCTTGCAGCACTAAAGGAATCAGTTTACAAACTGATTTTGGTGTGAGCTGCAAGCAGAGTGAAAAAAATTCTTGCTGAGATAGAATTCTTTTACATAATAAAATTAGTAATTTAGGGCTGGATTTTCAAGGTGACTAAGGGAGCTAGAAACCCTTCATTGAAAGGAAGGCACAGTGCTTAACTCCCTTAGATGCTTTGCAAACCTAAGCCTTAGGGGCCTACAAGATACTGCCCAACACGTTATAGTTACTTAGAGAAGATAGTTGATTTAGCCACCCGATTTCAACTAAGGCTGGCTCTAATATTTGATATGTGACTGACAGAGAGGGTATGTCTACACTACAAAGTTAGTTCGAACTAACAGACGTTAGTTCGAACTAACTTTCCTAGGCGCTACACTAGCGCTCCGTTAGTTCGAACTTAATTCGAACTAACGGAGCGCTTAGTTCGAACTAGGTAAACCTCATTTTACGAGGACTAACGCCTAGTTCGAACTAGCTAGTTTGAACTAAGGGCTGTGTAGCCCTTTAGTTCGAACTAGTGGGAGGCTAGCCCTCCCCAGGTTTCCCTGGTGGCCACTCTGGCCAACACTAGGGAAACTCTATGCCCCCCTCCCGGCCCCGGCCCCGGACCCCTTAAAGGGGCACGGGCTGGCTACGGTGCCCGTGCCAGGTGCAAGCCTGCCAGCACCCAGCTAGCAGACCCTGCACCTGGCACGGCACAGAGCCACCCACCCGATGCCCCCCCAGCCCACCCCCTCTTGCTGGGACCAGGCTGGCGGCTCCCGGGAGCTTGCCCTGGACCGCAAGAGGCGGGCACCTTCCTGGGCTAGTGCGGACATCGTGGACCTCGTCCACGATCTCCGCAGTAGGCACAGGAAAGTGGCCGGCTAGGGCAGGAGAGCTGCCAGCCTGGCCACCCAGGAGCAGGTGTGCATGAAAATCAAGGGGGTCCACTGAGACCCCCGACCCTGAGCCCTGAGCTTACAATGGCCGTCCTGGGTCAGACCAAAGGTCCATCTAGCCCAGTAGCCTGTCTGCCGACAGCGGCCAACCCTAGGGACCCTGGAGGGGATGGACCGAAGACAGTGACCAAGCCATTTGTCTCGTGCCATCCCTCTCCAGCCTTCCACAAACTTTGGGCAGGGACACCACTCCTACTCCCTGGCTAATACCACTCCATGGACCCAACCTCCATGACTTGATCTCACTTCCCTTTCAACTCTGTTCTAGTTGTAGCCTTCACAGCCTCCTGCAGCAAGGAGTTCCGCAGGTTAACTATTTGCTTTGTCAACAACAACAACAACTTTCTCTTACTAGTTTGAAGCCTGCTACCCATTCCTTTCCTTTGGTGTCCTCTAGTCCTTCTTTATGGGAACTTTTCTGAATTCACCCTCTCCACCCAACCCCTGCTTTTAGAGACCTCTATCCTGTCCCCCCTCCGTCTCCTCTTTTCTAAGCTGAACAGTCCCAGTCTCTGTAGCCTTTCTTCATCTGGGACCTGTTCCCAACCCCTGATCATGTTAGTTGCCCTCCCTTCTCCCAGCCTTTCTCTTCCCCTCTCCCACCTCCTTTTCCCAGTCTCCCCCAGTTTTTTTCAATAAAGACAGAGTCAATGTTGAAAGAAACGTTATCTTTATTTTGTACATCAATAAGAAGGAGGGCTAGGGAAGGGTAAGTGGAAGTAGGTGAGGGAGGAATGGGGTACGAGCCCCCGATGGGGAGGACTGGGCTGGCTCTGCGGGCTTCTGGGGGTGGAAGCTCTCCTGCAGCCCCCCAATTGCCCCCTCTCCCCAGATGGCAGCCTGCGGCAAGTGCAGCCGGGCTGATGGCCGAGTGCTGTGATGTGCCCAGTGTGGGTACTCTGGGCACTCCAAGCCAGAACTTCTTTGCAAGCGGGGCACCCCTTAGAACTGTGTGTCCGGGGTGGGAGTCGGGACCCTTTAAGCGCAGCCCTCGGCTAGCCTGAGACAGCATCTCCATGCTCTAAGTCCTCCTTTTATGCCCTGCCGGCACTGCTTCCGGCCATCCTTAACCTCTGTTCAGGGTCCACTCTGTGTGGACATGCTAGTTCGAATTAGCAAAACGCTAATTCGAACTAGTTTTTAGTTCTAGACGCGTTAGTTCGAATTAGCTTAGTTTGAATTAACTAATTCGAACTAAGTTAGTTCGAACTAGCGCTGTAGTGTAGACGTACCCAGAGAGATCTAACTGTACTCTGAGGTCTCATGTAAAAAGTGAAACAAATATTGATCATCAGGACTCCATTCCTCTGTTCTCCTCTCCTTTCACTGCACTCGAAAGACATTGGAACCCAGGCATGCAAATCTAATTGTAAATGACTTGAGCTTACGGAAAGGTGAAGAGAACATTAGGGAGGAATGGTTAGGGATACGGGCATAATACTTGGCAAATTATAAAGTGCTTTCTGTCTTCAGCAATAACAACAATGTGTATTTTAGGAAAAGGAAAACTGAAAGTTTAAGTCAACTTGCCAATTCTACAGAAAGAAGTTTTGTTCACTCAGAGTTAGACCATAGTTCCTGACTCAGAGACTGTTCTCAGCCCACTAGACCATTCCTCTCTCTTGCTGTAGACCTTATAGGTAATGTATATGAAGCATCTGATGGTTACTGCTTTGGGAATCTGACTTCCCTTTGTGGAACTTGCTAGGTGTCCCCCAGGTGTTACCTTTCTGTAACTCTCTCAGTTGCTCATGCTGTGGGCTCTTAGTGTTGCAGAGGAACAGAAAGTATAAATTCAGCAGAGTGTAGTGTAGATGGATTCACATGATATGGAATTGGTATTCATAACTGTGTAAGAGTGATGTCTTCCTTTTCTCCTTATGCCAGCTAACCTGACAGGCAGCCGTGGGCACATGGGGATCAGAATGGGGTGAAGAGGGCAGATGCCTGACAGGAGAGGGACTTCATTCATTGCTGTCTTTGCAAAGTTCAAGAGGATTAATAAAGGCTCTTTTCCTTTTTCTTCCCCACTTGCCTCATATTTAAAGAGCTAAAGGTGCCTGAAACCAAACGGCACAGAATCTGACATGAATATCAAATGCACATTAGCACTTCCAGTTTCTGAAATTATCAATCACTGAACCAGTCACAGTCAGTTGTTTATTTTTGAAATGCTAGCTGTCCTGGCTGGATAAGGTTTGAGTTGTTGCATTGTACCAGATGCTTTCCTTTGCCTTCTGCACTCTGACACAGGTGTTCTTATCAGAGATGATATGTGTGTACTGATGGGGGAATTAGCTTATAAATGTTGCTCTGTCGGATTAGATGAGATTGACTGTTTGCAACAAATTGTGGTTTGACAAAGGCTGGAGGAAGGTATCAGCAATGAGGTTGATTCACTTGATAACCCTTTAGTCTTATTGTGATCTGATCTGATCTTGCTCATAAGTGGCATCAGTGCTGACTGACGAGAAATGAAGTAATTCACTGCTGTAAGAATTGAGTGATTTCTTCCATCCTCTTCCTCTTACCCCCAATTTTTCATAATATTTTAGGGAGAATAAGAGGGGGGAAAGAAGGGAATTTAGCAGTGGCTAAATACAGCCAGGGGAGGAAGTTCTATGGACAGTGTAATCAAATCTGTCTAAAGACCACTCTTGAAAAGGTCATCTCCTTCTGGCTGATTTTGTACATTGGTGATTTTTAAGTAGCTGTCACTTTCTCCACTTTAAACCAAAGGGATTTTCTCTCAACTGAAAAAAAGATGATGATGATGAAGTGGCTCACAATGGCACTTACAAGGGGAAAAAAACAGAACAAGAGAGTGACTGAGAGTGTAAGGGAGGTAATTTTTTTTCATCCTTTGCTTGTTGGTTTTTAATAAAGAAGTCAAACTCGCTTTGTAGATTTCCCATTAGGGGACAATAAGCTTTTGTAGAGGGAGCCACTGAATTAGAACTAATAGCAAGTGATATGCCAGGATCCCAGGAAATATCACCACTAATAAGTTTCTGCCTAGCTCTCTGTCACTGACATTCTAGATGCCGTTTTGTGCAGTGAGCCAGTAACTCTAACTATATGTAAGTATATATTAAAAAAGGTGCTGGTGATTGACAAAGTCTTCTCTTAAGAGTGTGCTAGCTCTGGCTGTTTGCTTTGAGAAAGGGATGGAGCCTTTGGCGAGGACGTTGTAGTGGTAGGTAAACATTTTAAATCAGTTTATCTGAAACCAAAATGCAGGACAATGTAGCACTTTAAAGACTAACAAGATGGTTTATTAGATGATGAGCTTTCGTGGGCCAGACCCACTTCCTCAGATCAAATAGTGGAAAAAAATAGTCACAACCATATATACCAAAGGATAATAAACCATCTAATAAACCGTCTAATAAACCATCTTGTTAGTCTTTAAAGTGCTACATTGTCTTGCATTTTGCTTCAGCTACCCCAGACTAACACGGCTACATTTCTATTTACTATCTGAAACCAGTGAGTCAAATTTAATGAGCCAGGGAGTAAGGTTGGTGGTGGGCAGAAAGTGGGGCTCTTTTTACCCTGATTGGATGAATCCATACTTTTAAAGGAGCTTCAAAGTTGCCATGTTGCTCTGATCAGTAGTTGCCTTCTGTCTCCAACACCGGTATGATTTGGGGGAAGTGCAGAAAACCTAGAAGTGAAAAATGATAGAATAAGTTTTCCAGGGGTTGATGAAAATTTATTTCATAATCTCTTTTTTAACTTGCTTTCACCATCCATGTTCAAACAAATACACCCCTACATACACACACTCTGTCTCTGTCTCTGTTTCTGTCTGTCTCCCTCTTTCTGTGCAAGAGTGTTAATTAAGCCCGGTCTAGACTAAGGGGAAAGGTCAAATTAAGATATGCAACTCCAGCTATGTTAATTACATAGTTGGAGTCGACATACCTTAATTAGAGTTTCCACACTGTTTCAATGCCGTCTCCACCAGCATCAATGGAGCTGCTCTTTGAGTTCAATTTAGTGGGTCTTTACTAGTCCCACTAAATCGAACAGAAGATCGACCGTGGTAGTGTTGATCTTCCACATAGTGAAGACAAGCCTTACATTCCCATACTTAAACACTACGTGCAACATTAATACATTTGATATGTTTTGATTGATGGGTTTCCTAATAGCCATGCCCTCCAAAATGGCAGTATAAAAAAGAATTACATGGTGGAGCAGATTTCCACATTAAGGTTCATTATGCTATGAGGAGGGCAGTGTGCAAAACTGAGCATCACAGAAGTGATGCAAAGGCTGATTAAAGATCACCTGCTTCCGGCAACGATAGTTGAGGATAGCAATTTAATTAGAGTCTGATGGGTATCACTGGCATGTGAAATGGCCTAAAATATCAAGTTCAATGGCAAAAGCTTCAGTCATGCTACAGGGTTATCAGAGACTTCTAGAAAGCTCCATCTTTGACATAGGGATCCAAGCAAATGGGGTATTTTAATTCTCTGGCAATTTCATCCTTAACTCCCTTATGCTGCTGGATTTGGTCTGTTTATGGTTGATCCTTGATGTTACTTCAATGGCATTTAAAACCCTTTTAAGCTGATCCTCCTTCCATTTTTAGGAATATCTTAAACCAAGCATTATTGATTTAGTTTCCCAAGACAGCAGCAGTCTGTCTCCCAAAAGAGACAAGCTTAAAGAGAGGCCATCAACATAAAGATCACATTTCTTGTCTGAACCTTTTTTGTATTTACTAGCTGAGATAGGATCACTTAACATTCCTATAGCTTTGGGAGTAGCCGAGTTAGTCTGTTACAGAAAAAAAACAGCAAGCAAATGGTCTGGTAGCACTTTATAGACTATAGCTGAGCATGATGGTAGTAACCATCTATCTTGAAAACCTATAGTATAAGCATGAAAGCTGTTCAGTTACTGTACGTCATGTTGTAGACTAGTAACTAGAAGTATTAATGAATATGTTTTTCACAATATACCTTTCCAGTGGTGAATGTATCCTAGGTATAGAATGTATTCAGAGATCAATATTTAAATGATGGAATTATTCCAGTGCTGGAGAACTGTCACTTCTTACCTTGGTATACCTTAAGTTTTCATGCCTAAAGAGCAGAATAATAAAATGAAAGGCTATAGAAAATATGGCCTATAATGGGGGTATGTTTAGTTTGGAGAATAGAAAACTAATTGGGGGAATTGATATGTTTCAAATATGTAAAGGGCTGTTATGAAGAGGACAGTGATCAATTATTCTGATTGTCTAGACAGGGCAAAAAAATAATTGGCTTAATTTACAGCAATGGAGATTTAGGTTCGATATTAGGAAAGCTTTCAAACTTTAACAGTGTTTAATTATTGGAATAGGTTACTAAGGGCATCCCCATCATTGGAGGTTTTCAAAAACAAGTTAGACCTGGGGTTCTCAGACTTCATGAACTGCAACCCTCTTCTGACAACAAAAGTTACCACACTACCCCAGAATGGAGAGTCAAAGCTTTAGCCAGCCTAAGCACCGCTCAGCGGTGGGTGCTTAGCTGAAGTCCAAGGATTTCAGCCCCAGGCAGAGGGCCTATAACCTGAGTCCCAATAGGGAAGGTTTCAGCCTTGGTTGGTGGGGCATGGGCTTTGACTTTGGGCCCCTCAAGTTTAAGTCAGCTCTGTCGACCCCCATTAAAATGTAATTGCAACCCATGTTGGGGCCCCGACCCACAGTTTGAGAACTGTGAGGTTAGATAAACACTTGGGCTACGTCTAGACTACATCCCTTTTTCGTAAAAGGGATGTAAATTAGATGTATCGCAATTGCTAATGAAGCGGGGATTTAAATCTTTCCCGCTTCATTAGCATAAAAATGGCTGCCGCTTTTTTCCCCGCACGGAGCTTTGTCGGAAAAAAGTGCCAGTCTAGATGCTGATCTTGGGGAAAATAAAGCCTTTTCCGAAAGCTCCCTTATCCCTCTTGAAATAAGGGATCTTTTGGGAAAGGCTTTATTTTCCGCAAGATCAGCGTCTAGACTAGCGCTTTTTTCCGGCAAAGCTCCATGTGGAAAAAAAGCGGCAGCCATTTTTATGCTAATGAAGCAGGGGAGATTTAAATCCCCGCTTCATTAGCAATTGCGATACGTCTAATTTACATCGCTTTTACGAAAAAGGGATGTAGTCTAGACGTAGCCCTGTTGAAGACGATCCTTCTGCAGCACAGGAGGATGGACTTAATGGTGTCTCAAAGTCTCTGCCAAACCTACATTTCTGTGATTTTATATTTCAGTTTCTAATATGCTGGCCAAAATTTTGCAAAGTGGCCATTTGATTTTAGAGGCCCAACTCGATATTCCTTGCTGTCTATTTTCAGAAGTGCTGAGCACCCATAACTTCAGCTAAAACGTACGGGAGCTGTGGATGCCCAGACTCTCTGGAAACAAAACCCAAGGAGTGTTAAGCTGCATGTTAAAAATCATTGGCCACTTCTTTGAAATTTTGGGCTAAACCATTTTAAAGTTAGAGGAAAAGGGGAGAACTTCAGAAGGGGTTGGAGGACTCAGGACACTGATGCTATGCAGCTCTCCAAGCTGATCACTTTTATCTTTTGGTCCCAGCCTGGCACAGGTTAGTTATGACTTAACATCTGACAGCCATTGTGAAAAGAGTGTGTGATCTTTCCTTACTAGTAGACAAGTGTCCAAGGCATAAATACGCAGAGTTTTTAGAGAGTCTTAGTGCAGTACTTGGAGATGGCACTGCTCTCTCATCCTCAGAGGTGGTCTGTGTATGATTAGGTGAGTGGGGCAATATGGGAAATATCGTGCTGCCACTGTCTGTCCCGTAAGGGTTGTCCTGTGGAGAGAGGATTTATTGGTTTCAGAAGTGGCATCTTTCACCAGCACTATATTCACTTTTTTCAAAGAGATTCCTTCCCTCCTCCTTATAAACAGGAATCAGATTAACTTGTTTTGCGCATAATAAACAGATAACATGACTTCTAGGATCATGTGTCATTGGCCAGTGTGCTCCTGAATGATAACATCTCCTTGTGCTGCTCTGAGGAAGAAGAAAGAAGAGATGATGCTTGTATTTGTTTTTTTACTTTTGTAATGTTTTGCTCCCTTCTAAAATGTGGTAGAGGGCAAGGAGGAACTCACAGGACACTCCCTAATGAGTACGGGGAGGGAAGAAGGAACAGTTTATAGAACCAGACTTCATTAATTGAAAATGTTTAAATCAGAGGAGAAATCTCCTAGGGATACTGAGTATCAGTTTCCCACGCCATCCCTCCAAAAACTGTAAGCTTTATCAGTTAGGAAACAAAAGAGAGACAGCATCACTTTTATGGAATTATAGTCGCTTTGCAGAGACAGATAATTAAGGGTATGTCTACACTACAAAGTTAATTCGAACTAACAGACATTAGTTCGAATTAACTTTAATAGGCGCTACACATACAAACCGCTAGTTCGAACTTAATTCGAACTAGGTAAACCTCATTCTACGAGGACTAACGCCTAGTTCGAATTAAGTAGTTCGAATTAAGGGCTCTGTAGCCACTTAATTCCAACTAGTGGGAGGCTAGCCCTCCCCAGCTTTCCCTGGTGGCCACTCTGGGCACCACCAGGGAAACTCTTCTGCACCCCTCCCGGCCCTGGAGCTCTTAAAGGGGCACCCAGCCAGCAGACCCTGCACCTGGCACGGCACGAACCAGCCACCTGCTGCCACCCAGCCCTCCGCCTCTTCCCGGGACCAGGCTGGCGGCTCCCAGGAGCCCTCCTGGGGCCGCAAGAGATGGGCGCCTGCCTGGTCTAGTGCGGACATCGTGGACCTCATCGAGGTTTGGGGGGAAGCCTCCAACGTCCACGACGTTCGCACTAGGCACAGGAAAGTGGCTGTTTAGAGCAGGATAGCTGCCAGCCTGGCCACCCAGGAGCAGGTTTACATGAAAATCAAGGTGGTCCAGTGAGACCCCCGACCATGAGCTTAGAACTTAAGAACACAAGAATGGCAGTACTGGGTCAGACCAAAGGTCCATCTAGCCCAGTAGCCTGTCTGCCGACAGCGGCCAACACTGGGTACCCTGCAGGGGATGGACCGAAGACAATGACCAAGCCATTTGTCTCGTGCCATCCATCTCCAGCCTTCCACAAATAGAGGCCAGGAACACCATTTCTACCCCCTAGCTAATACCACTCCATGGACCCAACCTCCATGAATTGATCTAATTTCTCTTTAAACTCTGTTATAGTTCTAGCCTTCACAGTCTCCTGCAGCAAGGAGTTCCACAGGTTGACTATTTGCTTTGTGAAGAACAACAACTTTCTCTTACTAGTTTCAAGCCTGCTACCTATTCATTTCAGTTGGTGTCCTCTAGTCCTTCTATTATGGGAACTAATGTAGAACTTTTCTTTATGCAACCTCTCCACACAACTCATGCTTTTATAGACCTCTATCATATCCCCCCTCAGTTTCCTATTTTCTAAGCTGAAAAGTCCCAGTCTCTTTAGCCTCTCTTCATATGGGACCTGTTCCAAACCCCTGATCATTGTAGTTGCCCTCCCCTCTCCCACCCTCTGTCTTCCCCTCTCCCACCTCCTTTTCCCAGTCTCCCCAAGTTTTGTTCAATAAAGAGAGTTTCTATTTTTGACCACACGTGTCCTTTATTTTGTACATCAGGAAGGGGGGCTAGAGATGGGTAAGTGGAAGGATGTGAGGGAGGAATGGGGTACGAGCCCCTGATGAAAAGGACTGGGCTGGCTCTGCGGGCTCCTCGGGATGGAAACTCTCCTGCAGCCCCCCGATTGACCCCCCCCCCCGGATGGCAGCCTGCGGCAAGTGCAGCCGGGCTGATGGCCGAGTGCTGTGATGTGCCAAGTGTGGGCACTCAGGGCACTCCAAGCCAGGACTGCTTTGCAAGCGGAAAACCCCTGAGAACTGTCTGTCCGGGGTGTGGGTGTCGGGTCCCTTTAAGCACAGCCCTCGGATAGCCTGAGGCAGCAGCTCCACGCTCTAAGTCCTAATCTGATGCCCTGCCAGCACTGCTTCCGGCCATCCTTAACCCTGGTTCAGGGTCCACTTAATGTGGACATGCTAGTTCAAATTAGCAAAATGTTAATTCGAACTAGTTTTTAGGTCTAGATGCACTAGTTCGAATTAACTAATTCGAATTAAGTTAGATCGAATTAGTGCTGTAGTGTAGACATACCCTTAGAGACATTCTGTTAACATCTTTACTAATACTTATGCACATCCAGAGATGCTAACAAAAGGAAGCCATTATGAGCTCTGCTCCATTTGAAATATGTGTAAATTAGTGTTGTGATTGGTGGAGGGAATAATGTTCATCTTATGTGTTTAGTTTAAAAAATCCTTCAGGAAAGACATTTTGGGCTAGAGTCTCATTTCTACTCCAGTCACTTTGAACCATTCAGGCAGAGTAGCCAAACCAAGCCAAAGTGTCAAACAGAAATTCTCTTCCGGAGAGATAAACAGCCTGCTGGCATAAAGCAGGGAATGCTAGCTTCTTAGTCAGCTGTGCACTCCCAACTTATAGTATGTAGAACCTGGAGAGGGGATGAGCATGATTGAGCTATGTTAGGCCATGTTGATGCTTTCTGTTTGATTGGTGTAAGGTCCCAAACAACACAGAATCAGGTCACTAACTGTCTCTCATGCCTGCTGGTCCCTTTTGTGCTCACCACAGTTTGGAAACAGAAAAGAGGTGAACCATTTGTTTTCAAGCTTCTTATAATTGTAGCAGAGAAAATGGAGAGGAAAAGAAATATACAAAGTAAAGCACATGCATGACCTCTAGACATTGTTTGCAGATAATAATGCATACCATTTACATAGGACTCTCCTCCCCAAACAACTGTCCTGTTGGAGCTAATTCATCTTCACAACACCACAAGGAAAGAGATGTTATTGCTCCCATATTATGAATTAAGAAACCAGGGCACCAAGAGACAATGTAGCATAACTTGACCAGAGTTACAGTGGAAGTCTGTGAACAGATCTCCATGGCTATAAGTAGCCTTGTGCCTTCACTGCCCTAGAATCCAGCCCCTCGGTTAAAGCAGCAGTATTCTCTTCAGAAAGGAGAAGTAAGTCAGGAGTAACTAGACATTTCCATGTCCTATCACACCAGTGTTTTGTCATTATTCTGTTGTTTTCTTCCAAGTTAGTGTTTTCCAACATCTCTTCTTTTCTCTTTAGGATGAAAATGATAATCCACCCACGTTCAGTAGGCCTTCCTATGTCATTACTGTGCTGGAGGACATCATGGCGGGTATGGAAAAGTGTGCTCCCTCTCTCTCTTTATATGGCTTCCCATTTGTAGTTTCATACTGGTAATATTTTATGACAGCCTACTCAGCCAATGGAGAGGTGGCACTAAGTTCCAAAAGAGCCCAGCTACCTGGCAGAAGGTGTCAGCATCCTGTTGGAAGCAATTTTTCAGAGAGAAAATTAGCTAACTAATGACCAGGTAGACTGATTTCAATACATGCATAATGCTTTGCATGCACACAAGACCTATGCTGTCATGTACACAGCTTCTCTTCACACGTACCTTTGTATCAGCTTAACCCACTTGAGTGTTTTAGCATCAGGCAGTGATGGAGGGGAAGTTGAATGAAAGGCCATTGGCTCTGGGTCCCTTGCTATTCAACAGCTTCAAATTGTTAAGCCTTCCACTGATGAGTCACAAAGAGTATCTTTTTGTTTTAGCATTTGCCTAGGGGCAAGAACTTCTTTTACCCACAGCCTCACCTCAAATCAAGGTACCCTGTGAGATTTAGCCTTCAGGGTTGACACTCATGAGCATATTACCAAGTGTATATGTGATGACTGCCATCTCATCCAGCCCTGGGGATTGAAACAGGGAGCTCCAGTCCAGCACTGAAAGCCTGGGCCTCCTCAGCCTGAGCTAAAGAGCCAGCTACTGGAGTTGTAACACTCCCAGCCTCTGGATTAGGTACAAAGAGGGAGGAGATACAACACATGCTACCTAATAGGATTCAGATATCTATTGATATTGTTGGTCATTCAGAATTTGAGTGATGGCCCCTTTTATAAGTTGAAAGTTAAAATGTGTCTCTTCCATAGAACTCATACAAAACATGCAAATCCCACACTGTACATGCCATGAAATGCTCTCTGTGGTGGTAGCAATGTAGTTATTGATTGTATTCCTGAAGTGCCTACAAGCCTTGATGGAGAGCCAGCCCACCCTTCTCCCCTCCCCCATTGTGCTAGCAGTGTACAAAAGACAGCCCCTGTTGGCCAAACTCTGCTCCAGGAATCAATGGTTAAATTCCCATAGAGTTCACTGGAAGCAGAGACCGGCCAACTCTGAATGCTTTTGAAAAATCACACACACAGCTAGATAATGTACTTCTTACATCTTACAGGTATGGTGGCACCTAAGGGAACTGTGCCATCTGAGCAGTGCTAATATTGGCATTGTGCCTTCTGAGGGCAGAATCTGGGACACTACCTTAGGGGCGCTGAAATACCCCTTTGAAAAAAAGAGTTGCTTGTATTTTTCTCAGTGCCATCTTCCTAAGGTTCACCATTGTATGTAGGACACTTTGTCCACATCTGTTCCCTCTTGGATGCTCAGCCATGCTAGTGGGCTTCCAACCTTATTAGTGGGAAACACTGGATACAGAAATATTGCTCTCACTTGCATGATAGCATTAGGCTGACAAACTCCCAAAGCACTTGTGTTTGATACACTTGGTGTGGAAAATTAGGATTGTATGGGCATACTGTACCCAGGGAGTAACAGCACATCTGCTCTCACCAATCAGTCAGGAAATAGTATCACTGTGTTCATAGCTATGCTGGTAAATATCAAGTAAAGCATGTACTTGATTTGTGCTTATACAGTGAAAAACAGCAGTTAAAGTAAACCTGGAAAAGGCAAAATTGACTTCCTATCCAATTGGAGCTCAAGCGCCTCCACTCTCCACCTTCTCATACAGTTCTCACACCCATATCTCACCGAGAAAGCAACTTGTGAAAGCAATTGCCTCCTTGCTTTCTTCCAGCTAGGCAACCAAAAGTCCTCACCATGGCACTTAAATCCCTTTAACGTTAAGTGCCTTTTTGTTAAAGAGTTTATCCTTGTCAGCTTTCCTGGGGCCAGTAAGTAGCAATCCCCTCATGAACTGCTGGCTGGTCATGATCGATCTGTTGGTGTCAGTGATTACACATCCAACCAGAGATGGCTCGTGCAGCCTCCGTCCTCGTTCCCCTGGATTAACATTAAAATGCCACTAACATGGCACTTAAAATCCCTGAGGATCCGTGTACTTCCTTTAAAAGTTGCCAAGTGATTAAGTCTCTCACATTGGGATTCCTCGACACAGTGACAAGTTTGAATTGGGAGTTAGAGCTGCTGCTGATAAAAGTCAGCTCAGAGAGATGGACCAGTTAGCAGGATAGAAAATGATAAACCTATTAAAGAAACAGCTCAGAAATACATATGACCATATTTCCTGGTTTGGAGTGACCATGAGCTAACTGTATTAGATATTTTAGGAATGCTATGCTTACTGTTCCAGCTGTTGTCCAATTCAGTGTGCTAATAAACATGCATTTTTTGATTCCTTGTTTGATGTTTTCCAAGGAGCCACGGTGCTATTTTTAAATGCCACTGATTTGGACCTGTCCAGAGAATACGGTCAAGAGTCAATTATCTACTCACTGGAAGGTTCCTCTCACTTCCGGATCAATGCTCGCTCAGGTGAGCCTGCCTATGGGATCTTTCTCTTTTCCCCTCACCTGTCTTTCTCCTTTGGATATCTGTTATATTTTCTGCCTCTCATCTTTCTTTTTCCCTCTGTCCTTTTATTCTTGTCATTTTCCACCCTCCAGCCCTCTCCTCCCACCCCCCATTCTGCAATGTGTTTATTGTAGAAGAAACACAGCCTAAAGGAGTATAAAATGCAACTGGTCCCAGCACTTCAGGCACAAGTATCCATCCTGCCATTATGGTACCTGGTGCCCAACTCCGGAGTCATTTTCTAGAAGGAATGGGAGAGTGGCCAGCAAACAAAGGGCCCTGGTCCAAGGGGAAATTTAATCCATGTTCTACTCTATTACTCAGTCTAAGAGAAAAGAGGGGGGGGGGGTTCATTTCCCAGGGATGCTTTGGGATTTGTATAGGGGATATAACTGGCCATTATTATAAAGAAGGTCTGACCACATTGTTCTAAGATGCTGTTGACCTAGCAATGCTGAGAGGAGCTGTCTGGAAAAAGCTGAGTATCTATTATGATCCAAGAGCTTCTTTTATCCACAGCCTTACTTCTAATCAAGGTACACTGTAGCATACATTGGTGCCTAAGGGTGGAAAAGAAAGCATCTGCAAAACTGCATGTGCTTGCTTGGTGCCTTCCAGGTATATGCACTTTCTAGAGAAGTTCCTGATTCAAATTAGCTGAACCTGCTCTGTAAAGATGCACTTAATTAGATGTAATCTTGTGGACAAGAGGAATGATCCATCATTGCGACACATTCATATTTAAAACTTTTTTTACTGATTAATTTTTTCAGCCTGTGAATTAATAGATGCCACAAAACTTTAGAAGCAAATATATTGCAAGAGGACCTTTTAACTTTTAAAATTTCTCTCATCTAGATTAATTTTCCCTCTGTTCCTGCTTCCTTCCATTTATGCCTGGGACTGCCCCTCACATTAAAGCTCCAACATACTGGAGCACAGCCCTCATTACTGATGTCCCTTTAGCATCTGGAATGTGGAGTAGGGGGAGAAGTAGTAATGGGAAGGAAGGTGATTTGTCACTGAGGGGCAATTACGATGGTTGATGAGATACCCAATGACATTATTTCATTTATGTCTACACTGTACAGCTATTTCAGGATACCGGGGGTATCCCAAAATAGTTATCCCGCATCTTTACAAGACACCATTATTTTGAAATATTTTTTGAAATAACAGGCGTGTTATTTTGGCATCCTGGTAACCCTCGTTCCACGAGGGCTAAGGGACATCTTGAAATAGCGTGTTATTTCAAAATTTGGCACTGACTAGATGAGCCAAATTTCAAAATAGTTTATTTTGAAATTCAATCAAACTAAGATACGCAATTTGTGTAGCGCAAATTGTGTATCTTATTTCGAGTTTAGGGCATTGGTTAAACAAACCCATTGGGATCTGCCACAGCATGGAAAATTCTGTCCAAATCAAACAGAAACTTGGCTCCTTGCTGTGAACTTCCTATTCCTTTAGGAATCTCAGATATTAGATTCCTGTTATTTTTCTACATTAGTTAAGAAACAATGATGTCATTACAAGGCAGTGAAGTCACTGAGCTCAAGCCAGGCAACATCACAGTTATGTCAGTGATTACCTCTTGTCTTAGGTTAAATTTTCTGAAGTTGGAGACCAGAAAATCAGAGCCTGGATTCACCCAGATTCTTTCCAGATTGTGCCAATACTGGTTCATATGTTCTGCATAGTCTGAGCCCATGATCATAGTGAAAAGATAGACAATGACATTGCAGAGTTGAACTGTTTGTACAAGTGTTCTATCACAGAAGATGTCACTATGCAAATCCATCTGTGAACTAGTCCTCACCACAGCTGTTTCAAAGGGATTGTTATTGTCATCACAATGCATTATCCTATGTCATAAGAACGGCCGTACTGGGTCAGACCAAAGGTCCTTCTAGCCCAGTATCCTGTCTACCAACAGTGGCCAGCACCAGGTGCCCCAGAGAGGGTGAACCGAAGACAATGATGAAGTGATTGTCTCCTGCTATCTCTCTTCAGCCTCTAACAGAGGCCAAGGACACCATTTTATCCCCTGGCTAATAGCCTTTTATGGACCTAACCTCCATGAAATTATCTAGCTTCTCTTTAAACTCTGTTATAGTCCTAGCCTTCACAGCCTCCTCTGGCAAGGAGTTCCACAGGTTGACTACACACTGTGTGAAGAAGAACTTTCTTTTATTAGTTTTAAACCTGCTACCCATTAATTTCATTTGGTGTCCTCTAGTTCTTCTATTTAGGAAACTAATAAATAACTTTTCTTTATCAGCCCTCTCCACACCACTCATGATTTTATAGACCTGTATCATATCCCCCCTCAGTCTCCTCTTTTCTAAACTGAAAAGTCCCAGTTGCTTTAACCTCTCATTCATGGAAGAACCTGATCATATTTCCAAATCTGAATTTTTCACCTCTTCACAATGATCTTCCTCTTTGCACATGCAAATTCAGACTTGTGGGCAATTTTTTGCATTAGTATTTCCAAATGCTCATACCACTCTCCTCATCCCATGTGGACAAGTGCCCAGGATTCACTATTATCTTATGAAATCTCTTTTCTTTCCCATTTCCCTTTTTTGCAGGTGAAATTACCACAACGTCTCTGCTTGATCGGGAGGCCAAATCAGAGTACATACTCATTGTCCGGGCCGTGGATGGGGGTGTGGGTCATAACCAGAAAACAGGCATTGCCACAGTGAGTTCAAATGCTTCTCTTCTGTTAAGAGCTTGTAACATGTTATCATTTCTCTTTGAAACCAGACAGTTGAGTCGATTTACATTGGCAATACCAGGACCTTTCATGTCTGGGTCACTGCACCTGGAGTCAATAGTGATTGAATGTTGTTATTGTCTGACAGCAGTGATGAGTTTGGTGGTCCTCAGTTCAGTTACTAGTGGACAATTTTCTGCATCGCAAAAGCTACTAGATCCACTGGACACTACTTGTGGACCATTTCAGTAAGGGGACAAGGACAGAACGGGCCTGGAGTTTGCTGAAACACAAAAAATGTAGTTCCTTCTATTTCTGCTTCTTTATTTAGATGTTTACAGACATGAAGAGCATTTATTTGTATGCATGCTCCAAGCAATCTTGACATAACTTTAAAACTAAAACAAAATTAACACCCAATCAGGCTCCCTTCACTTTCAACGCATTTAACCATCTGGTAATTTGTCCTCTCTGTTCCTCAGTTTCTTCATCTCTAACATGGAGATGATCATACATACCCACATTGTCTCTGCTCACAAAGTGGTTTTTACCCATGAAAGCTTATGACCAAATAAATCTTTAAGAAGCCACAGGGGTCCTTATCATTTTTGCAGATACAGACAAATATAGCTACCCCTCTGAGCCAAATAAATTTGTTTGTTTTTGAGGTATCACAGGACTCTTTGTTGTTTATATCCACCTTGCCTCTTGTGAGGCAGAGTTTGTTAATATCTCTGTGCTTTAAAATCTTCCTGTGGAAGGAATCCTAGGAGCGCTTAAAGTATTACCTGTAATTGTTATTCAAATAGTCTGTGTGCTATTTGAATGATGCTGTCACCTTGACACAGATGCCTGTCTTTAAAACATGCATCTAGCCAATCACTGAAAACGCTTTAATAAAACTTAGACAAGATTTTACAAATGTCAGAAAGCCAGCAGCCAACGACACCTTTCTCATTATTTGAATCACTGTGCCAGCATGTGTCTTTCAAGGCCTTTTGATCTCAGTCAAACTGCTCCATGCTTTGATAGTACAAGAGATGTAACAAGCAGTGGGTACTAATATAAAGATGATAATCTTTCTTGAATCTGCTTGTTTTTCTACTTGCGAATCACAGAAAATGCCTTTGCAGTGCTAGCAGGGAGAGCTCTATGAGGTAGTTCTCACCGTGCTGGGTACAGTGATAGCTTGATGTTTCCTGTTGAATCTGGAGCAGGTAGGCCTGCCCTGCCCAGTTGGAGGTGGCTGTCATGTTTACTACTGTGTCCTCTTTGGGGCTTCATGGGAGACGACCCATCTCCTAATAGATTCATTAAAAGACAAGGAACAGTATCTGTAGAAATGGAGAAAAAATACATTAACATATTTCCCTAAAAGTATCTGTAATTAGAGAACCTGAAAACTTGGTGGGAAATTGTTGTCTGATGAAAAGTTTGCCTATTGCATTTGGCAGGAATGTACACCTAGGATTCATCAGCCACAGTACCATCTTTGAATAAGAAAGAAGAGTCCACAGTCCAGTGCTCCTGGGCCTGCATGCCTGGGTCCCCTAACAAACCACAATAGTGCCCTTTAAATAGCAAGCATTGCCTGCAATGGCCCTAGCAAACATACATGTTGGGATTCCCACACACCAGCAGCTACTGTCACCTTTGCACATCCCCAGAAATCCATGGAGGGCACATGCACACTCAAGAATACGCTGACTTGTCACACTGCTGTCTTGAAATAGAGCAGCACCTGGGAGAAAGGAAACAGTTTGCCTGTGGTGTGATAGCCCAAGGAAAGCAATGTAAGCTTTGGCCCTTAAAATGGGACTAGAAGGAGAAAGAATGTGTGGTAGAGAACTACACTGAATCCGCCCCTAGTTAGTGGAGTCGTTGATCTACTAGGTCTTTTCTCATAGACTATAGTCTTTAAGGTCAGAAGGGACCATTATGATCATCTACTCTGACCCCTTACACCCGTGGTCCCCAACACGGTGCCCGCGGGCGCCATGGCGCCCGCGGGGGCATTTGCATGCGCCCGCCAGGTGCTCGGAGCTGGCCTGGCCCCGGGCACATGGCGCGGCGCTTGCGGGGAGCGTCGGCCCCGGGCGCGCAGCGCTTGCGGGAGGGGGGGGGAGTGCTGGCCCCAGGCACGCGGCGCTTGCGGGGGGGGGGGAGCGGCGGCCCCGGGCGCGCGGCTATGGGGGGGCCCCGACCCCGGGCGCGTGGCTATGGGGGGGCCCCGGGCGCGTGGCTATGGGGGGGCCCCGCCCCCGGGCATGCGGCTATGGGGGGTGCGCCCCCGGACGCCCTGCAGGCGAACAGCCACGCCCCGTGGCGCCCGACAACCTCAAAAGGTTGGGGACCACTGCCCTACACAATGCAGGCCACAGAATCTCACCCACCCACTCCTGGAATAATCCTCTCACCTATATCTCAGATATTGAAGCCTTCAAATAGTTTAAAGACCCCAAGATTCAGAGAATCCTCCAGCTGTGATCTTTCTTGGATGCTATGAAATGGCCCTAAAGATCATATACTTGTGATTCAGCACATCAGCAGCAGGTCCCATGTGCCCATCACTTGGGGATATCCTTTGAGAATCCACACCTGAGCTAACTTGAATAGAAAACAGTGCCTGGGCTAGCTCAGGAGACCACAAACTTGAGTTTCTCCTAACCTGCCACAGGATGGCACCTGTGCTCCACCTGAGTGTTGCTGAAAGCACTTGCATTTCTCTGAATTGCCTGATCTGACCCACTGTCTCCCTTTGAGTTCTATAGATGCATGGTTTGCTTGATTTGTTTTAGGAGACTATTTGCTAATATTAAAACCCTGACCTTGACTTAGCTTCTCTTGGAGCTTTGGAGTGATATTGTAGAAGCAACCATCATCTGGGGACTGCTATCTGAGCCCTGAATGCTGGAACAGATGTGACAGGGTTCCTACTATCTCACTCTGAATTTAGGCCACCTCCTGCACATGAACAATAATAGAAAGTGTTTGTAAGATCTGGTTAAATCTCTTTAAACTGTTACAATCAACAGCTGGTTCACAGTCTGTGTATGGATACATGCTTGCTTTCTGGTTTGTGGGGATCAGTAGAGCTGGATTTGGCACTAAGGATAAATGTACGGGGGATTTTAGGAAGATTTGTGTTTAAAAAGAAAGGTACCCCACAAACAGGGGTTTGAAATGTAATACAAGTGGTTATCTGACAGTATTTTGCTGTGTGCCTGCGCAGTTAGCCCAATCTCTCTAAAGCTACACTACAGTTTGATTCAGATTTCCTCAGCAGCACCTTCTGCCATTCCTTCCTTCCCACACAGATTGGCAGAGATATGGGACCTTTCCACTCAACCAATATCTTCATCAATAATTTAAATATCAGCATAGAGAGTACACTTATTAAGTTTGCAGATGATACCAAGCTGAGAGGGGTTGCAACTGCTTTGGAGGACAGTGTCATAATTTAAAATGATCTGGACAAATTGGAGAAATGGTCTGAGGCAAACAGGATGAAGATTAATAAAGACAAATGCAAAGTGCTCCACTTAGGAAGGAACAATGAGTTTCACACATACAGAATGGGAAGCGACTGTCTGGGAAGGAGTACGGCAGAAAGGGATCTACGGGTGATAGTGGACTACAAGCTAAATATGAGTTCACAGTGATGCTATTGCAAAAAAAAAAAAAAAAGCAAACATGATTCTAGGATGCATTAATAGGAGTGTTGTGAGCAAGACATGAGAAGTCATTCTTCCGCTCTACTCTGCGCTGATTAGACCTCAGTTGGAGTATTGTGTCCAGTTCTGGGCACCACATTTCAAGAAAGATTAGGAGAAGGGCCAGAGAAGAGCAACAAGAATGATTAAAGGTCTAGAGAACATAACC
Source organism: Pelodiscus sinensis (assembly GCF_049634645.1). Taxonomy (NCBI): domain Eukaryota; kingdom Metazoa; phylum Chordata; order Testudines; family Trionychidae; genus Pelodiscus; species Pelodiscus sinensis. The sequence continues at coordinate 30,188,862 of NC_134718.1, read as the reverse complement.
TGTGAAGGAAGACTGAAAGAATCCGGCTTGTTTAGTTTGGAAAAGAGAAAATTGAGAGGGGACATGATAGCGGTTTTCAGGTATCTAAAAGGGTGTCACAAGGAGGAGGGAGAAAAATTGTTCTTCCTGGCTTCGGAGGATAGAACCAGAAGCAATGGGCTTAAACTGCAGCAAGGAAGGTTTAAGTTGGACATTAGGAAAAACTTCCTAACTGTCAGGGTGGTTAAACACTGGAATGAATTGCCCAGGGATGTTGTGGAATCTCCGTCTCTGGAGATATTTAAGAGTAGGTTAGATAAATGTCTATCAAGGATGGTCTAGACAGTACTGGGTCCTGCCATGAGGGCAGGGGACTGGGCTTGATGACCTCTCGAGGTCCCTTCCAGTCCTAGTATTCTGTATTTCTATGAACCCCAAGGTGAAGCTGGAAGCAGAATGTGAACGTGGATGTATAGCTGTCATTTCACTAAAGAAGTGGCTGCATGGGCCTTTTTTCACATACACCCCTCTTTATTTTCACTCTTCTTCTTTGAGGCTTTTTATTTTGGCTGCTCTTGACTTGACCTGGATTTAAACTGGAGAGTTAGCATGTGAAAGGCTCTGCATCCCACTGCCAATACCAGGAGCCATTTAGACCCTGTATGCTGACTCCCAGCCACTGCCTTTTCTTACATTGAAAAAAATAGTTAACACTTTAGAGTACTATTCTCTTCCTGCTTTTTATCCTGTGCTCTTTTCTGCTTCTCTGTTGCTCCCTGCTCTGCACCCACCATTCATGTCCTTTTACCACTTGCCTGCTCTCCCTCTTCCATTCTTGCTTCTGTCACTTAATATGCTTGTCCTTCCCTTTTTTCCCTCCCTTTCCTAATATTTTTCCCTGTGATCCCTACATCCTGCCATAATGACTGAGTTAGGTGCCCTGCTGGGAAGATAACTTTCAGAAATACAGTAAAGTACCCTGTTCAATAAGCAGTAGCCCCGGGCCACTAAATTAATGGGAATTTCGAATTCTGTAAATAATTTACCAGGGTAGTGAAAGATCAAGGAAATTGCTCAGACTACATCTTGTTGTGTCTCTGATTAGTGTTTGAGAGGGAAGCAGCTGCTCTCAGACCTGCCAAAACATTTTCATATAGCGAATGGTGACTTTGCTACAATATAGCTCTAATATATTAGTAGGGCAGTTGTAATGAACAATGGCATCCCAGCTACAGCCCCTAACAACATTGGCTACTGTATATTGCACTGCCCACCACAGGAAATCAAGCAACTCCCATTGGCTTCCTGCAAACCAGAGAGCTAGTTTAGGTTTCCATCCTGCTGGCCTTACCTCTGGAAGTAGTGCCATTAACTGTGACCCTTCATGTGAGATGAGCAGGATGTGTTTGGCTCTGTGCTGTAGCAGGGAGTATGTGGACCAGAGCCCAGGAAAAATAGAGTTTGGGGAAAGAGTGTAAAAAATGTCCTGAAAATATTTGTTTGAATGTTTAAACAAATTCCCTTTCCCTGAGCCTACTGTATTCATTTTCCATTAATATGCTTGTGTGTGGTTTTCAGCCTGGTGATTCCAAGAACCCTTCCCTCCCTTTATGTCCAGGCATTGGGAGTTCTGAAATGTTGTTCTGTGGTAACATGGGTTTGTAGCATGGAAATGCCCAAACCATTGTCCTACTTAAAGAATTCATGGACAGGAGTGTTTGTGGAAACAGCAGCTTCCATGGGAATGTATAAGAATATTCATGTAAAATTCACTCTGAATTCATAAACACAGGAATTCACTCTGTAAACTTGAATCACAGTGTTAGAGTTGTCCAGTCAAGGAAAGGAAACAGCCCCAATCAACCATTATATAATAAAATGAACCAACTTTTTTTTTTTTGGTTTTCAAATATTGAACATGTCATCCAACATACAGACTAAGACTACTCAGCAAATAATTTCAAATAATGAGGAATTTTACTTATTTTCTGTGACTGTCACTTATCTCTAGACAGCAGTGCTTATGGAGGGGAAAGTGGCTCTCATGGCACCCAGCAGTGTGCTTCTGAAAAGGTTTGTGGTGAAAAGCACCTTCTTCTGTGATACAGACAATGAATTGAATTTAAGAAGAAATCTTTTTCATTGCTCTCTTCATTTCAGAGTCAACCATTGGGGCAACTATCTTGCTAAAATTACATCATTTGTGACACTAGCTTCTGAGGGAAAGGTGAAGAAGGGAGCAGTGTCAGATATTGTAAGCTCAACCCCATCTGACATTAATAAGCAGAAGCACCGAGGTAGATTTGCAGCTACTCTAGGGTTACACAGTACTAGTTACTGGATAGGGAAGTCCATATTCACACTTGTCATTTTGCAGGTTAACATCACTTTGCTGGATATTAACGATAACTATCCCACATGGAAAGATGATCCATACTTCATTAACCTGGTGGAAATGACCCCTCCAGACTCCGATGTCACAACGGTAAGTGCTGGGACAGCCAACGAAATGCACCCTCAGAATCAGGAAGCACAAAGAACTAGTTTTAGTCTTTAGCATATTTAATATGAAGGGCCAATGCTATTCACTGGAGACAAAGATCTTTGCATGCTTCTGCCTCACAGTGTTGCCAGGGTACCTCTGTCCTGCTTTAGCAGACCCAAGTCCTGAAACACTTTTATTCATTCATCTCCATCCTGAACTGCCATCCCCTGTCCTCACCATCATTCCAAACCTGGCACTTTCCCAGGCAGGAATTGGCACACTGTGCCAAATTTATTTTCTCCTCATTCACTGTGTTTGGCACAGTGCAGAGAACAGTTATTTTAAGGATTGTTCCTTTAATTCAATGGGGTTTGTGTGGCCAGAAAGTGGAATGCAGGCAGGGAGTCCTGGTGCTTAGTCTTTGAGTTAACAGGCCTTTGTTGAAAGGAAGACTGCAGTTTGAATTTTAAAAATGCAATAACCAACTCATCAGATTATGACAATTTGTAAATCACCAACAGGACTGGCAACAGACTTCACCAGGCCCTGGGCAAGCTGGGTGCAGGGGGGGCTTTGACTCTGGGCCTTCTGGAAGGAGCAGGGCCTTGAGTGGAGGTGGGTAGGGCTGGGAACAGCCTCCACCATTCAGCCCTCAGCACTGCATAGACTGTGCCATGTGGGGCTCTGATAGCAACCTGTTGTACCATTTTCTAATAAATATCAACATTGACCTGAAACTAGAAGTCCCTGGACATTTCACTCATTTATCATCTCAATAGCAGTTTGTCTGTCTCCAGTGGTCTCCAAGTTGGGTGAGTGGGTCTCGTTCAGGGATCTCAGCACTGTTTAAAATTGCAAAGATACCAACACCATGGCAGAAACCTTTTTTTTCCTCAAAACAAGCTAGTGTAAATGAGTGTAACTTCACTGCCCTAGGTGAATTTGTCCATTTGCACCAGCTGAGGATCCCATGTATTTGCTTCTTCTAGTAAATATTCATTTAGCTATCTTAAAGCCCTGATCTTGCCAGGACTTCTACACATGGCTAGCTTTATGTTCTGTCAGTAATCTCAGTCATTGACAGTAACTGGACTATTGTTAACAGTGCAGAAAGTTAAGTCTTTGCAGAATCAGAGCTTAATATGTTATGACTACAGCAGTCAGTTCAGATCCCTTAGGATATGTCTACACTAGCTCGTTAATTCGAGCTAGGTAGGCAAATGAGGCAACCGAAGTTGCAAATGAAGCCCTGGATTAAATATCCCGGGCTTATTTGCATGTTCCCGTCCGGTCACCATTTTGAAATTTCACTAGCCTGAACTCACTGCCGCGCAGCTACACATGGCAGTGAAACGTTAGTTCGAACTAAGTCCTTAGTTCGAATTAACTGTTACTCCTCATTCCACGAGAAGTAAGAGTTAACTCGAACTGTTAACTCCACGAGGAATAACAGTCAATTTGAACTAAGGACTTAGTTTGAATTAACGTTTCACTGCCACGTGTAGCCGCGCGGCAGTGAGTTCGGGCTAGTGAAATTTCAAAATGGCGACCTGACGGGAACATGCAAATAAAGCCCGGGATATTTAAATCCCGGGCTTCATTTGCAACTCCGGTTGCCTTATTTGCCTATCTAGCTCAAATTAACGAGCTAGTGTAGACATACCCTTACAGACAGAGCAGACTCTCCATAGTATGAGCCTAGAATTTGATTTACATGTAGTATGGGACTTGAACTTTGTGTCCTGCATTGTTCATCTGGGCCCTGATAGGACTAGAAAAACTTGACAGTCTGTTTGGAGAACAGTCCTTGAACTGCAGCCATGCTTTCCACCACAAGTGTGTTGCAGTCTTTTCTCTGTATGTGTGTGTGTTTTTCTTTAAAACAATGTTTTTGGCCAATTTCTGCTTTCCTAGCCTCACTTGTGACCTCCCTCAAGGACCTCTCTGAAAGGCATTGATTTAAAGTCTTTCAAATCTCTTCAGCAAAATAAGAGAGAGGAGGAGAGAGAATTATTTTCCATCATGTTGGGAGAAAAATGACGGGCGTGAAACAGAAAAATAAATGAGGGAAAAGTGAAGAGAATCCAGAAAATCATCAAACAGGAAAAGCTGGAAAAAAATCCTGTAGTGAAACATTAATATTGGAGGGGGAGGGGAAATAGATTCCATGCTAAGCCCACCTTGCAGAAATTAGCCTTAGCTGGTCTACTGGCTTTCCCTTCCCTATGGGTGAGCAAATTGTGCTTTACGAGTGCATAATTCACTTGGACACATGTAAGCAGCTCTTCTTCCATCTGTTCCTGTTATTGGGAAGAAGCTGTCAGCAGCAGGATAAGGGGAAGTAGAGAGGATTAATAATGCGTTTAATTATTATTTATGCTGAGCAAATATTTATTCTTGTGTAATTAAAATGAAGCATTGTGGGGCTGTAAAGGCAAAACTGAGATGGTTTCTATATCATTTTTGTGTGTGACCCTTTGCTGTGCCCCTGTATCTCTGCACCTGGAAGCGCATACCTGGAGGAGTTAGAACAGACATTTAGATCACACAGAGAGACATTAACTGGGCAGAAGCAAGTGGATGGGCTTCCTTCCATTTCAAAATATTCTTGCACTCTTTGTTACTATGACACTTCCGCCTATGGTGATCATCAGGGGCATGGTACTGGACTATTTGACCCTGAATCTGTTTGGATGTGGCAGTTTATATAGTGTTTGAAGACTGGTAAAAGCTGTGAGGTTCAGAGTTGGAGTTTCCATTCTTCGCATAACTCTACCCATTTTACAATACCTACATTGTATAGTGCAATGCAGTGCTAAGGTACACTTCATTACTATTTGTGTCCACATTTTTGTGCATTATAGTTGTGCCAGATCTGGGTCCCTAATCGGGGCTATATTGTGCTAGGTGCACCACTGAAAAGTACTAGCATGGTTAGGGGCACAGGACAAACAATAAATCTCTGTGGTATCCAGGAAATGCAATCTGCTATTTGTGTTATAATGTTCATGTAAAATGGGGTGAGTTGAGCAGAAAGATTCAGGGTTTAGAGGTTTCAGGAATGGCCCCTAAAGATCAACTGTCCTCAGTTGATAAATCCTCCAGCGTCTATATCCCAGCACGGATGTGTTGTAAGGCCAATGCTCTGCTTCCATATAGCAGTTAAAACTGATGGCATTTTTTGTGTTCATATCAAATTCCTGCGGGGGTAATTTGTCTGTCTGAATACCCCCTGCAGTTTGAGTTGGGTATTAAATTCTTCTTTATTGAATCCCCTAATTTGTTGTATGGGGTTGCTGTGCTTTATTACACAGAACCCCTCTTTCACCCAAGAGAAACACTACTCTTAACTGGTTGGCAAATAATCCTTATCTACTTCAGAGGACTATTGTGCAGTTTGATTAGTCTCAGTAAAATTCTGTGAGATCCTTGGATGAAAGATACCATATAGGGGTTCCATATTTCTCCTTCATTATTTTTTATCTATAGCAATGTCTTGTAAGGAACACAATCTATTTCTTCAGCATGCCACTGCTCCTGCTGCTTATTCCCCACTGAAAGTCATCTTGCATTTGGCATCACAATTAGTTTCTGGGAAAATAATAATTGTATCACCAACATAATACTTTTTCAACGAGGGAGAAGCAACAAGAGCAGTGAAGTCCTAAGTAACAAAAATCTTATTTTTATGTAAAGGTTTCCAAGAATTTAAAAACTCGAGGAAGAAAAATAAAACAGAAAATGTCTGACATAGAAGAGATGATGCCTAAATAGATTTTCAAGTTTCTCCTGGGGCAACTCGAGCTCTTTTGTGCAGTTAATATTTTATTCCTTTTCTGGTTGCTTTAATTTCCTCTCTTCAGTTTCTCTTCTCAGATCCAAGAGTTGGCTGTGTGAATGCGCTGCATTGAACAGGTTCTCCTGATTAGCAGACTGACATCTGCACTTGGTCTCTCCAGGTGGTTGCTATTGACCCAGACCTAGCTGAAAATGGCTCCCTTGTGTACAGCATCAGGCCACCGAATAAATTTTACAGCCTCAACAGCACCACAGGGAAGATCCGGACCACGGGGGTTGTGTTGGATAGAGAAAATCCAAACCCCCAAGAAGCTGAGCTGATGAGGAGGATCGTGGTCTCTGTCACTGATCGTAAGCTCCAGTTTAGTTTTTCTGCTCCTTGCTTTTTCTCTTGGCTTACAATATGCCTTCACCTTTTCTCTCTCCTATTGCTCCAAATATAGGATACATATATTTTTCAGCATCCTGTTTCTTTTTCTGTTTGTACCATCCCTTATTAAACAGGATGTGAGTTACCAAAGTGGCATGATAGAATTCTCTTAAATTATCATGTTGCATACATTTTTCTGAGATAGCGGGACTGGCAGTAACCACTGTTGGTAAGGTTATATAAACATTTCCATTCTAACCCTCCCTTGCATGTACTTTTCTGAAGCTTTCATGTATCAGGCTAAAAAATTCCAACTCTGATCTCTGCTAATAGGTGACTTACACACTTTTTTGTTTGTTTTTGTTTTATTTTGAGCAAAATAGATTAGTCATTTCTGAGGAGAAGAATGGAAGGAGAGGGGAAATACTTGCTCAGTTACAAAAAAAAAAACAACTTTTGTGATTTTTGTTTAACAGTCCAGACAAATTAAATGAGAGGGGTAAAATTTGGCCTGGAAATGGCCTTGACTGAGGAGAAGTGCTTTTGAACATTGTGGTGAAAACTGGTTTGCTTTCACTGAGTTATGACCAGATTGCACTTTGTGCATGCACAGTGTGTTTCAGTTGGATTTTCTCACTCACGGTGTAGCGTGTGTAGCTGGCAAAGGCTGTGGTGTTTGCACATGTGTGATTAATTTAGCTAGGTCCTACAAAACAGATGTTAGGGAAACTTTAGGAGCCTTTGCTCCAACCCAGACATTTTCTATAAAGGTTTGAGGCAGGACTTTTGCAAAATTCACTTCCATAAAAAGATATGTGAGGAGCTCCTATTTGGCAGACTGTAGGTCAGGAGGAGGAGACCTCTGCTACTACATGCCATACTAGGGGGCTGCTGTCATATGCAAGAGAGAAACCCTGCTTCTGGGTTCTGTATTTTAAAGCTGCAGCCTTAGGCTTGTGTTTCTTCTGTGAGGCTTGTAAAATCCCTGGAGCACAGGGGACTACTCTGAAATCAAGCATGCCATGGCCCTTGCGATTTGCAGGAGAGGGAGCTCCCTCCTACAGGACTTGTAGGATACATAGGACATGACATTCCAGTAATATCATGCTAAATAAGGTTATCGTTTATGGGGAAAGGACTGCCAAGTGATATAAAAAACAGGTTTTTCCTCTGAAAAGCATATCCTATGAGGACCGTTTCCTTTTTAAAATTTAGTTAAATGAACGTTCTCATTGCACAGCTAAGCACTCAAAAATTAGGGAAAGACAAAGTAAGGCTGAATGTAAGAACCCCTGTCTCTGCCATGTTTGCATTACTACTGCACATATCCAGCTGGAGAGAATCATCCTAAATCGCTCTCCTTCTAGAAGGAAAGATGACCCTGTAGAACTGTCATTGGCATTCATCCTAAGAAGTAGGGGGATTTCTGCCATTAACCTGGTTTGTAGATTAAAATTGGGCCTTTCCTGGACTTTGCAGGTGGGAGACCGCCTTTACGGGCTACTAGTAGTGCCACGGTTTTTGTGAATTTGCTGGACCTCAATGACAATGACCCCACCTTCCAGAACCTGCCTTTCATTGCTGAGGTCCCTGAAGGCCTTCCAGCAGGCTCCTCCGTCTTTCAGGTAAATCTTCTGCTTTCACTATTTCCATTTCAACATGTATTTTTTTCAGTGGTGGTCTAGCCATGTTAACCTGTAGTAATCACCATCATTTGTAAAAGTGCTAAGGAAGTGTTTAGTATGATGATCATAGCTGTATTTTGATGAGAGCCTTCTGCGTAGTCAGTGCCCTCTCCCCAGATCAATATGGCCAAAGTCAGCAGCCAGCACTGTATAAAACAGGGATACAGTAAACGATTCTTTACAAGGGTAAGCCCCAGACTCCATAAGACAGGCAATGTTAGAGCCTAACCAAACACTAGGAACTCAGGCTCAGTTTAATTTACTTGTGATTGTCATGGTGATAAAGTGGTTATTTTCTCCTCTCACATCCTCTGCCTCTTGTTGGCCCCTTTCTCTGCAAGAAAGTGTGTCAAATTGTTTAAACACAAAGTTAAAAATGGGGAACTCCTGAGCTCAGGTGCTGGCTCTGTGACCGACTAATACTGTGGTTGCTTGCTGTCTGTACCTCCGTTTCCCCGTCTGCAGAAAGGAAATGTCATCATTGGCCAGCCAGGAGGTCTGCAAGGCTTAGGCAGTGTTAGCGAAGCTCCCTGTGTATGCCCTATGTAGCAGTACTCGCACTCCTGAAGCCTTTCCCCACAGATGTGACACCAATACTTTAATTCATGGGGAGTGCAACCCCCCTGTAACTGTAACTACTAGCAGATGTGATATTCAGAGAACCCTTTGGGTTTAACTCCGAGTCTGTGGGGGATGGAATCTCTTTCTCTGGCTCCAAAGTTTATGTATTTGTATTTTTTTTATCAATATAACACATACCGGGCTCTCATATGAGACATGTGATGTCAACCTCTTTCTCATGCTCACTTCTCCCCTTCATTCTCATTAGGTGTTGGCCATAGACCTGGATGAAGGTTTGAATGGGCAAGTGACTTACCGCATGCAGGTGGGGATGCCCCGAATGGACTTCCTCATCAATAGCACCAGTGGGCTCATCAACTCCACAGCCATGCTGGACAGGGAGAGGATCTCCGAGTATTACCTCAGGGTGGTAGCAAGTGATGCAGGAGTGCCATCGAAGAGCTCCACCAGCACCCTGACTGTCAGAGGTGACTGCAGGGCTGGGCATCCCAAGGCTGTTACACTCACACTAACACTTTCCTAGACCTGGCTAGTGTCCTAGGAGTTGTTTCTATACTCTTAGTCCCAGAATCCCTACTGCCATGCATCGGGAGGAGGCCAGCCTCAATCTGCTGTCCACACATGTCTTCCTCTGAGGTCAGATCAGCTGGGGTGCTCATGCGAGCAATGCTCAGACATGAGCACTGAGACAGTGATGTCAGGGCACTGTCAGCAAGTGGACCTAGATTGGTGGATTTGTTCCCCCCATTGCTCTGCCAGTTCTAGTATTTCTGTACCTTTCAGAGTGTGTTGCAAGGACAATCTGTTTACCCAGGCCTTTGCCTGCATGGTGCTGAGTTTTTGTCATGCTTCGGGGGTTGAGTTTTCAGAGCTGATCTGTAGTTAATTAACCTCATGTTTTAATTTTTGTGAGTTTACTTAATAGCCAGAATGGGTCAGACTAATTATTCCATCTCATCCTGTATCCTGTCTCGGCCAGTGCCAGCACTTCAGCAGGAATGAGCAGAACATGACAATTATCAAGTGATCCATCCTCTGTCATCCAGTCCCAGCATCTGACAGTTGGAGGTTTAGAACACCAGGAGCATGGGCTTTCATCCCTGGTCAACCTGGCTAATAGCCATTGATGGACCTATTCCCCATGAACTTATCTAGTTCTTCTTTTAACCCAGTTATTGTTTTGGCTTGCACAGCATCCTATGGCAATGAGTTCCACAGATAGACTGTGCATTATGTGAAGAAGTACGTCCTTTTCACTTTCTCCATGCCATTCATGATTTTACAGATGTCTATCATATTCCCCCTTTGTCGTCTCTTCTTTTTAATTTCTTCTCACATGGAATATGTTTCTACTTCTAATCATTTTCATTCCCCATGTTTGTATCTTCATCAATTCTATATATCTTTTTTGAGATGGGGCAACCAAAACTCCTAGCAGGATTTAAGGTACCATCAATATCTGTTTCCTACTAGACACTAACATTTTTAGCTTTTTAGACTTCTGCACATTGAGTGGTAACAGCTAATTTAGGTCCCATTGTTTTGTATGTATGGTTGGGATCATTTTTTTTCAATTTGCATTACTTGCATTTATCAATGTTGAATTTCATCTTCCATTTTGTCACCAAGCGACTCAGTTTTGAGAGATCCTTTAATAACTCTTCAGCTGTTGATGTAACAGTGTTGAGTTATTCTGTAACATCTGCAAATTTTGCCATATCACTGTTCCTCCCCTTTTTTGAATCACTTGTATCTTGAACAACACTTGGGATCCTTGTAGGTTGGCATGGGTACTTCTCTCCATTGTGAAAACTGACCATTCATATCCTTTGATTCCTATCTTTTTAACCAGTTATTGATCCATGAGAGGACCTTCCCACTTAGCCAGTGACTGTTTAGTTTCCATAGGAGGCTTTGATGCAAGGCTTCTTAAAGGAAGTCCAAGTACACACTGTCAACTGGATAGGATAACTCTTGTTCACATACTTGTGGTCTCTCTCAAAGAATTCTAATAGATTGGTGAGGCATGAATTCCCTTAAAAAAGCTGTGTTGTCACTTCTCCAGAATATTGTGTTTGTCTATGTGCCTGATAACGCTCTCTTTTCTATAGTTTCAATTTGCCACTACTGAAGTTGGGCTTAGCAGTTTGCAATTGCCAAGATCATCAGTGGAGCCTTTTTAAAAATTAAGTGTTACTAGGGGGCTGCACCCTGCTTGCTATGCTCGCCAAACCCCTGACTCTTGCCACACAAGGGGCTGCCCCCTGCTCACTACGCTCGCCAACTCGCCTTTCTCTGGCCACTTTTGTGGCAAGAGAGCATGATGACATCATTCTATCACCTGGCAGGAAAAACTTTTTTTATATATAGAGAGAGATAAGCTACCCTCTAGTTATCGGGTATAGAGAGTGATTTAAATGGTAGGTTACATACTATAGTTCTGTAATTTCATATTTCAGTTCCTTGAAAACTCTTGGGTGAATACCATCTGGTCCCGTTGACTTATTGCTGTTCATTTATCAATTTGTTCAAAAACCTCCTCTGCTGACATCTCACTATGGAACAGTACCTCAGATTTGTCACCCAAAAAGAATGGCTCACAAGTGAGAGTCTCCCCCAGTCTCTGCAGTGAAGACTAATGCAAAAAATTAGTTTAGCTTCTCTTCAACTATCTTATCTTCTTTGAGTGCTCCCTTAGCACCTTGACCATCTTTAAAAAAATGCTGTTGTTGTGTCCTTACATAGTTGCTCTTCAAATTCTTTCTTGGTCCTCCTTATTATAATTTTACGCTTGGCTTGTCAGAGTTTATGCTCCTTTTTATTTTTGTTGCTAGTATTTGACTTCTGATTTTTAAAGGATGCCCTTTTGCCTCTAACTGCCTCTTTTACTGTGCTATTTAGCCACAGTAGCAATTTTTTGTCCTTTTACAGATTGGTGTGTTTTAGTTTCCTTGTTTTAATCTGGGGCATATGTTTAGCCTGAGCCTCTATTATGGTGAGTTTAAATAGTCTCCATGTGATTTGCAGACATTTACCCTTGTGATCCTTCCTTCTAATTTCCATTTAACTAGCCTTCTCTTTTTTGTGTGGCTCCCTTTTTTGAAATTAAAAGCGATGTTGGTAGGTTTCTTTGGCATTCTTCTCCCTACAAGGAGATTATATTTAATTATATTGTGGTTGCTAGAACCTAGGGTCTCTGATAAGCATAATTTAGAAATGAGAAAAGAAATAACCTAGAGTTCCTTCAGTCCAATGTGTGGAAGGATCTTTATCTACATCTATAGCCACAATATGATCTTTGCCATGTACTAGGAAGACATTTGACTCTACGTCCCAGATTCCTTTCCCTCTTGCCCTGGGGAACAGTGTGGACTTTCTCTGTATGTCTGTCCCTCAGAATGTTTCCTGCCCTATGATGATAGAGAATCTACTTGTACTGTAAACTCTTGTATGCCTTTCAGGGCAGGAATGGTCTTTTCATTCTGTATTTGCACACTACCTAATACCTGATCCCGAATGGTGCGTCTAGGCAACTGCACAATACCAATAATAAATAATAACATTAAAGTAAATGTAAAAATGAAAAATTCAGAACAGTCACCAGTAATGGGATGTATTTGAGAGCTCAGTAGTTAATGGTGGGCTTTTAAGAGCAGCAAATTAGCCTACATATATAGGCAAGGGACATACTTGATCTTCCACTGTTTGTTACAGTTCTGGATGTGAATGACGAGAACCCCACCTTCTTCCCAGCTATCTACAATGTCTCCCTACCTGAGAACATACGCCGGGATTTCAAAGTGGTCCGTCTAAACTGCACTGACGCGGATATGGGTCTGAATGCTGAGCTCAGTTACTTCATCACTGGTACCAAATATTTCTAAGCCTTCTTATCTCTGATCTATCTTGGCTGTGTTGTTATTCAGTGTGCAGTAGAGCTCTCCAATCTATCCTTAGACCTGTTCCAAAGTCATGGTGCAAAGCACTGTGGGTAAAATATATGCAAATTAGACAGTCAAAGGGGCTTTTCATCCTGCTGTTGCATTGCAAGGCTGATTTGCTTACATTTTCCTATGATGCTTTGCAAATGACTGGAAAACTGTTTTGGGCTGTTTGAGGCTGAGAATTATCTATGCTTCATCAACCTGAAAGTGTAATGAGCTGTGTGTGTCTGCACAAAATGAGCATGAGGGCTTGAAGCAGGAATTGTAGGTCTCCTTTGCAAGGTCAGGTGAAGCATTGCCAAGGGAGCTATATTCAGGCAAGCATGGAAGTTGACATGAAAACGTGCCGCCTCCAATCTTGTCGGGCACTGTGGATATAGCTGTGAGATTCAAGTCCCTTACCACTCCTGTTTTTCTGGAATAATCCTGGCATGACTCCAACTATTGCTAGCATTCTCTGGGCCCAGCTCTCTGGGGGGGAGGTACAAGCTGCGGCTGGCTACAATTTCCAGTGACATCAAGATATAGGTGTTGACTTCATGGGTGTTCTGGGACTGAGGGGAAAAAATTAGTGGTGCAGAGCACCCACCAGCAGCCAACTCTCCTTTCCCCTGCCTCTCATCCACTGGTGGCCCCACTGACCACCTCCCACCACTTCTGGAGCACCGCAAACAGCTGATTTGCTGTGTTCAGGAAGCTCTGGGAGGAAGGGAAAAGAGCAAACATGGGGCAAGCATGAGGGGTGGCAGGCAGAGAAGAGGCAGGGTAAGTGTTTGATATGGTAGAAGTGGAGGAGGACGGTCTAATTTGCATATGTGGCGCTTATCTAGTTGATGGCAGTGTTATAGTATTTGTAGTTGTTGGAGACGGTGCTCTCTGAGGAGCTTTGCTGTGTAGTTCAGATATATAATTTACAAGACAGAAAGTTTGTTCTTCACACTTTCAAAAAGCTTTGAAACAATGTTCCACTCATAAGGTCTGCTTTCCTCAGAGGTTCCAAAAGTTGTGCAGTATCGCCCTCTTCTGTACAGATATGTAGATGATAACCCAGATTTATAAGTCTCAGAGGGCCGTGTTAGTCTGTAACTGAAAAAACTTAAAAAACCAACTAATGGTCCTGCAGCACCTTAGAGACTAACAAAAAATATAGATAGTAGCTCATGATACCATCTACATTTTTTGTTAGTCTCTAAGGTGCTGCAGGGACCATTCATTGTTTTTTAACTCACATTTATATTAGCTCTAGCTGTTAAGTAGTCCCATCCTTTAGCCAGGAAAGAAGTGCTGAACCTGCATTTCTTCTCTCCTCATTCTTCTTATGCATTCTGATTCTCATTCAGATGGTCTTGATTGAAATCCAAACTGGAACTTTTTCCACTTATCCCTCTGCCACATCTTGCCTCTCAGCATCATGAAACAAGTGGATTGGCTTAATGCAGCTGAGAGATGTGTGACTGAGTCATAAGGCACAATTCATTTAAAGTGCATTTATTGGAAGCATGCCTGTAAAAATACAAATCATATATAAAACACCATATTTCCCCTTCCTAAGTCAAATCTGTTCACATTGCTGAAACAAACATGTTTTCATTTCTGTTAAAACTACAGAACCAACGGAGTGTTTAGAGAGCAAACTAGATTTTAATCTGCCTTGTACATCCTCACCAAAAGAGTCAGTTGAGTTCTATGGCAGAATCTCTAATACTGAAAGTGAAGAAAAAAGGCAAATCCCCACCACAACTTGATCTTCATATCCCTAGCTGAGTTTCTGCACCTGCAGTTAAAAACCCCTTACAGAACTTTGACTTGCAAACTGAGCATATGTGACTTGGACACAAAGAAGAAAATGCAGAGAAACCAGTAGCATCATATTATGATCACTCTTCTCACTGTAGCTGTGCTGTGTTATGTCCAACATTCCATGGGCTCTAGCAAGAAAAAAACCTTATGTGTTTCCCTATGGATACTATGAAATTGTATGAAATAATTCTCTTCAGAGGCACAAAGATATTTTAACACATTATTTCCCATAACCTGTGGTGGGCTGTAACCTGTCTAATAAAGACTAGAGCCAGTAGTTGGATGGATGGAGAAAAATAAGCCATTGGTTCAACAATTATTGGCCCGTTCATTCTTCACCATATAAAACACTTATCTTCCCCCAAAGAGTGCAGATATGGAGTTGTTCTGGTGTTTCTGACTGAGTCACTGATCAAATCATGCTTTGTTGGTTTGTTCTGGTTAACCAATAAAATTGTATCATTTGGTTTATGTGGGTAGTAATGTGGTGTTCTAAGTAGCATGAGGGATTGGGCTATTTGTGTCACACTGGGCATCCATGTGGGTTGTGGGGAATGTGCTACTTTTTATACAGTTGACATTATTTGGTTGTGTTAACTTATCCAATATCCTGGAGACTAAATTTTTCATGTGATCTGGCAGAGCAGGTACAAGACAATGTTGTTCAATAATAGTTTTAAAAATGTGTCTTCCTCTTCAGAGCAAAACAACATACTAATTTACGTTGTCATTTGTTAGAAGGAGCCCTAACTAAAATTTGATTGTTTTCACTGATGGTTTTTTCTCAATAGAATATGCTGGTCAGTTTTTAATGTATGTATCTGTTTTCTCATTCTGTCTTTGAAATGTTTTTATTTGCCCTGCTGTAGGTGGAAATCAGGATGGTAAGTTCAGTGTTGGCTTCAGAGATGGAGTGGTCAGAACAGTAGTGAATCTCGACAGAGAAACTATGGCATCGTATACTCTAGTCCTGGAGGCCATAGGTAAGGATTTCCCTCAGGTTTTGCTTTAGTTCAAGCAATCAGTTTAGTTGTATACAAGTCTTTGGGGTGCACTGGAGAGAGAGGAACTGTCTGTAAACACCATATAAATCAATGTTAGTGCATGTCGTTTAATAATAATGATTTATGGCCCACTTCTGTTAATCTATCTCAGCCCCAATGTGAGGAACCTGCCTTTTCTGGGTGGCAGGGGGATTCCTTATTCAGGTTTGTTCAGTCCAGGGCTTTCCCTGCACTGCTCTGTTGCGATGTGGAGGAAAAAAATCTTCCTTGAGTAAGGAAGCAGTTCAGTCTCTTGTTACTGTGTATCCCACTGTAGTGAAAATATTCACTATGGAATTATGTTATAATAAAATCAATCTCAAAGTGTCATGCCAGAACATGGTTCACTTACTGCCAGTTAATACTATGAGCCAACTGGCATGATCAAAGGAACTCAGTGCCAACTATTTTTTGGCCATTATCACCAAGGGCTTACAGGGCTGTGTTAGTTTATGGGAGCCTTGCCATTGATCTCCCCTTCCAAACAATGCCAATGTAAGAATTTTCTATAGACTACACAACGGTTGGAATGCATGTGAAAACCAACTGATACAGGGAACACAACAGTATTAGGAGACCAGCAGTAGTTCTTCGAGTGCTTGCTTATGTCCATTCCGTCTAGGTGTGCGCGCGCCCCGTGCACAAATTCTGGAAGCTTTTTGCCCTTAGCAGTACCCGTTAGGCCAGCAGGGGAGCCCCCTGGAGTGGTGCCAGTATATCCCAGCATATAATCCCCTGCTGGCCTTCCACCCCCTCAGTTCCTTCTTTCTGCCCAGGACAGTTGCTGGAATGCTCTGCTTGCCTTTCCAAGTGCACCCTTAGCTTTCTTATGTAAATAGTTTCTCCTTAGGAGTAGTTAGCAGTTAATTGTTAGTAGATAGTGATTAGATAGCGTTGATAGTAGTTTCCCCCTTCCCTCTGCCAGGAGGGCATGCTAGGGCCCCAGGGCTTCATACCCTGTCAACAGTACTCCAAACCCATGCTTCTTGGAGATCCACATATAAATTGTTTGAAGTGCCTCTGTGAGAGCCATTTAACTAATGCCTGCAAGATCTGCAGGTCCCTTAAGCCTCATACGCAAAGGGAGAGAGACTCCAGGCTTAAGCTCCTCTTAATGGAGTTGGCACTTCAACTCCCTGTGCTGGAGCTGGCACTGTCCATAAGGAGCGCACTGGCGTCGACTAGAGAGACAGAGGGGGCTCCAAGGCACGCAGTGGCTTCCTGGTACCGATCGGCACCGAGGCACCTATCTCATTCACCAGCGCCGTCAACTAGTAAACGGGCGCGAAGTGAAAGGTCGCCGCGAAAGCAGGACCAGAGTACCTTCCCCTGGGAGCCAGTGCTTCAACGGAGGAGCCCGGTAGGATCGGGAGACCAAGGGGGCTGGGACCTGTCCCTGGAGGTGGTCCGGAGGCCATCCACGCCAGAGACGTTCTCTGCAGCCCAGGAGTTGATAGAGCTCACGGCCTCCCCAGGCCTGGCACTGCGCGGCACGGAGGAGCACAAGGGCCACGAGACCCATGTGCCTAAACTGGCCCCAGCACCGCAGCTGGCACCACCCAGACCATCACCCAGGCAAAACCTGGGCTCGGCACCGTCGGCACCGCTGTCCCTGGTGCAGGAGGCACCATGGAGGAGGGTGCCTCTTCCCACTGAGTTGGCACTGAGCACTCCGGTACAGGAGTTCCCTGCCATGCCGCCCCGCCAGTGTTGCCTGTAACCCATAGAGGGAAACCGGTTGCAATGGCTCACCATGCGGCACAGGGGGAAGAAGGGTCTTCTGCACCACCATGGTCGGCATCGAAATACTCTTCGGAGTCCGATGCAGAGTCTCTGGTCTCATCAGCCTCTTCTCAACGGTTGGCTGCATCTAGGGTCTCTCGCTCGTCCCGTAGGTCGGCGCACTGCTCCAGGTCGGGTCACCGGTCTTTGTCTTAGCACCGCTCGGGGCATCGCAGCCCACCCATGGTCCAGACGTGGCCCACCCTCCCCACCAGTGGCAGCCGCCTATGCAGTGGCCCTTCTGGACACTGTGGGCCTATGATCAGGTGCAAGGCCCTGACCCATCGAGACCAGGGTCCGTAGCGACCTTGGTGCGCTCTAGCCATAGGTCTGTCCCCTCGGTCAGCCTGCTCACCAGGGACCTGGGCTCAGATACTAGAACCAGCCCCCTGGAGTCAAGGGATGAATCGGCTGAACCACCCCATCAGCCTTTTCCAGCAGGCCCTGAGCAGAGCCCTGGCCCCAGGACTGAGCCTGTCGCCATGGTTATGGTTCAACCCCAGCTGCTGGAGTCCTCGTCCTCATCACTGGATAAGGCCTTAGCAGATCCATCTCCGGGCATGCCTACAATGGACATGTGAGCCCATCAGGACCTCCTCAGGCACCTCGCTCAGAACCTGGGGATACAGGCAGAGCAGGTTAAGGAGGAGGAGGAGGACCCGATGGAGGACATTCTTACGGCTGACGCCCCGGCTAAGATCGCCCTCCCTCTGAATAAAACGGTGGCAAAGATAGCCAAGACCTTATGGCAGACACCGGCCTCCATTCCCCTGACACAAAAAGGGGTTGAGGAGGTATTTTGTGCCCCAGTCCAGGCATGAGCATCTCTTCGCACATCCACCACAGGGTTCAGGAGTGGCTCAGGCGGCTTGCCAGAGGGAGGTGCAGGGGCAGTAGGGCCCTGCTCTGAAGAGTAAGGAGCCAAAGAAGTTGAACCTGCTGGGATGGAAGGCATATGCTACGGCGGGCCTACAACTGAGGATCACAAACCAGCAATTGATGCTCAGCCGGTATGCATACAATGCTTGGGTGGCAGTGGATAAATGCAAGGACCAGCTGCCCCAAGCTTCCCAGTGGAAGTTTGCCGCTTTTATGGAAGAAGGAAGAATAGTCGCGCGAACAGGCCGCCCTGGATGCTGTGGACTCGGCAGCTTGGGTCATGGCCACGGGCATTGTTATGTGTAGGTGCTCATGGCTCCAGATCTCTGGCATACCGCAGGCGGTCCAGGTGACGTTGCAGGACCTCCCCTTCAAGGGCTCTGGGTTGTTCTCGGAGCAAACAGACAACAATCTACACATCCTTACAGACTCCAGGGCCACCCTAAAATCCCTGGGCATCCACAGCCGGCCCTGCAGTGGTGTCCACTTAGCCTCTCTGTGGCCTCTCGTTATCAGCAAGGGCCACGGTTTGATAGTAGGAGGAGGTCTAGGGCTCCCACAGCTAGGGGGAAAAGAAAGAGATCACGGGATCCTCCTGACCAGAACCCCGGACCCTCCAATAAGTCCCAAGGGCCTGGGCTGGCCTTTTGAAGTTGTGCCCGAGGACAGAGTTCCAGTCACTCCCATAGATCGACTCTTTTGCCAGAGGCTATCCCCTTTTTACCAGACCTGCTGCGCTATCACCATAGATTGTTGGGTACTGGACACAGTACAGAGTACTCTATCCCATTCCTTTCTTCCCCACCCTCCCATCCCCCTTCCCTGTCCTTTTTCGGGGACCCCTCTCATGAGACCCTGTTCAGGCAGGAGGTCTCCATTCTACTTTCTCTAGGGTGGTAGAGGAAGTCCCCCTGTCCCTCCAGGGAAGTGGCTTTTAGTCCTGCTATTTCCTGATCCCAAAATCCAAGGGGGGTCTCCGCCCCATCCTGGACCTAACGGGGCTCAACGTCTTCTTAAGAAAGTCAAAATTCAGGATGGTGATGCTAGTCTCCATCATCCCCTCCCTTGATCTAGGAGACTGGTATGCCACCCTTGATTTGAAGGACGCATACTTCCACATCTCAGTTGTTCCCGCAGGAAATACCTTTGGTTTACCAGTGCATGGCAGTAGTGCCGGCATTCCTTTGAAGGAAGGGACTGCATGTTTACCCTTACCTAGACGACTGGCTGATTAGGGGCCAGTCGAAGGACCAACTTTTGTCTGACATCAACCTAGCCAGGGAAACATTCTTAGGGTTGGGGCTCATACTGAATGAAGAGAAGTCCACCCTTACTCCCACCCAAGTGATAGAGTTTGTGGGGGCACATTTGGACGCAACATGTGGCAGGGCGTCCCTCCCACGTCCATGGTTCCTCTCCCTGGACGACATCATTCATGGCCTCCAGGCTTCCCCCATGACCACGGTGCGGAACTGCATGAGGCTTTTGGGTTACATGGAGGCATGCATGTATCTGGTGCGCTACGTCAGGCTCCACCTCAGGCCTCTCCAGAATTGGCTGTCAACGGTTTACAGGCCAGCCTACGACCATATCAATCTAGTCCCTCCCACGATCCTATCAGCCCTGAACTGGTGGCTGAGGAACTCCAAAGTATGCGAAGAGGTCCTGTTCCACCACCCCACCCTTACAGTCCAGCTGGTGACCAATGCATCCAACGCAGGATGGGGTGCCCACCTGGTGGATCTTCGTATGGAAGGTACGTGGTCGGGGGCAGAGAGGAACCTGCACATCAATGTCAAGGAGCTGAGGGCGGTTTGGCTGGCTTGTCAGACATTTATGCCCCAGCTACGGGGGAAGTGTGCATCTGTTCTCACGGACAACATGACAGCGACGTACTACATCAACTGTCAAGGTGATGTTCACTTCTCCCCCCCTTGCCACGAGTTTCTAGCCCTCTGGGATCTGTGCATTGCACAGAGGGTTCATTTGCAGGCCACTTACCTGCCCGGGTCATGCAACACCCTGGCGGACTGGTTCAGTCGGACCTTTACGGCCCACGAATGGTCGTTCAAGGGGAAGGTGGTAGTGTTATACCAATAAAAGCAAGCAGGATCTTATGAGGGGGATAAGGCAAAAAGCCACATTTATTGTAAAGATAATAATAAAAAAATAAAGAAAAGATAGAAGCAAACAACGTTGTTTAACTACTTATTCCTAACACTACTTAAACCCTTATACACTTTTTTTTATATATATATATATATATATATATATATATATATATATATATATATATATATAACCATTCATTCATACATCCATTCATTCAAGTTCTGTGTATAGTTACCAGCCTGGAAGTTGCTTGTGACAGAATACTGGCCAGGTACTTTGTACACAAGTGATGGTAGTGGGGAGCGAAGTCCTGATCAGATGCGCATCTGAAGCTCCTGGTAGGCTGGCAGCAGAACCTTGGACTCTGATTCCATAGTTTTTTAGTCCAGTTCTTATAGGAATTTTTTCCTATGCCAGTCTATGGAAATTGCTGCATCATGCTGATGTCTCCAGGGTGGCTGCCAGGTGCTCGTCAGTGATCTTATTGGGTGGACCTCCAGTACTTGGTTTTCTCCACTTGACACCTTTTGGTTGCACTGGCACCTGACGCCTTCTTCAGCCCTTTGTTGCTGTATTCTCAGGCTGGCACCTCTCAGAACCATTTATTCATCGTCCAAGCACTCTCTCATACATTCATACAGTATTTTGTATAATAATAAAAGTTGTAGTTACAAAAGTTTCTGGGTGGTATTGCTTAAAACATTCTCTGAGTGCTGAGTAAAGTTACAATGTTTTAAAGAGAACAGGCGTCAATTATGTAACAATGCCCTTAGTCAATTACAGGGGTTGGCTCCCATAGCAGAGTTAGTGGCTTGACAATGCATTGTTACAATGTATCTCTGCAATGTTAATTTCAAGCAGCCCCTTGCACAAACTTGAGCATGCCCTGGAGCACAGAGGGGGGGCTGTTTCTGGCTACATAGGATTACATTCTTAACAGTTCTAAGTTACATGACCTAATACATTATATTCTAAAGGGGCAATAATAATAATAAATCTAAACATTTAACAATCTGAACAAATAATAATAATAATAAGAAGAATTAATAATAAATTTAAAACACTTTAAGTTGTGGGGAACAAATTATGGGGGGTCACTTCCATTTGGAGGAATCATTTTCAATACATGAATATGTTATCCCTACACTAGACCCCCTCTTCTGCAGGTGGGGAACTCCCCTAGTAGATCTGCTCACGACCCTTGCCAACAGAAAGTGCCCCAGGTTCTTTTCGTACAGGGGTCAAGGCAGGGGGTCTGTGGGAGATGTCCTTGTGGGAACATGGCCAGCGGGCCTGCATATGCCTTCCCTCCCTTCCCCTTGATCCATGATGTGCTCATGAAGGTTAGGCAGGGCGGGGCTACACTCATTCTCATAACCCCAGACTGGCCCCGGCAACATTGGTACACGACTCTGGTGTCCCTTTTGAGCGCAGATCCTGTCTCCCTGCTGATGATCCTGGACTTCCTAATGCAGGAGCTTGACCAGGGTTGGCTGTGCCACCCGAACCTCAAATCCCTCCACCTCCAGGCTTGGATGATCAGTGGCTGCGGGGGGGAGGGGGAACTCCTTTGCTCAGACTGGGTAAGGAAGGTACTCATGGAAGATAGGAAACCCTCCACTAGATCCTCCTACCTAGCCAAATGGAAGAGGTTTTCCATTTGGATCAGTCAGAAAGGGGTGGCCCCGGAAAGGGCCCCTATTCCCCTTATTTTGGACTACCTTCTTGCCCTCCGGGGCCAAGGGCTGTCCACCTCATCGATTAGAGTACACTTGGTGGCCATTACAGCCTTCCACCAGGGGGAAGGGCAAGAGGTTGCTCTTTGCGCAGGATATGGTGAAACACTTCCTGAAGGGATTGGACAGGTTATATCCCCACGTGCGTTGGCCAGTGCCGCGGTGGGATTTGAACCTGGTGCTGCGGGGGCTCATGTGCCCACCGTTAGAGCCGTTGGCTACGTGTTCTCTCTCCCACCTCTCATGGAAGGTAGTGTTTCTGGTGGCCATTACCTCAGCCAGGAGGGTTTCTGAGCCGCGCGCCCTCTTCTCAGAACCCCTGTACACAGTGATTTTGAGGGACGAGGTGACGATGTGCCCCCACCCAGCTTTCCTCCCTAAGGTAGTTTCCCTGTTCCACATGTCCCAGGAGATTTTCCTGCCAGTGTTCTATCCAAAGCTACATGCGGATGAGAAAGAGAGGGCACTCCACTCACTGGACGTTAGGAGGGCTCTCGCCTTTTATTTAGACAGGACGCAGTCGTTTTGCAAGTCCACTCAGTTGTTTGTCTCCATAGCAGACAAGATGAATGGTTCCCCTGTTCAGCTCAGTGTCTTTCATCATGGATTACATCGTGTATCAAGACCTGTTATGATCTTAGAGGGAGGGTGGCCCCTCCTATTACGGCCCACTCGCCTAGGGCCCAGGCCTCCTCCATGGCCTTCCTAGCTCAGGTGCTGGTCGTGGACATATGTAGGGTGGCCACCTGGTCCTTGGCCCACACCTTCACCAAGCATTATGCCATCACACAACAAGCTAGTCAGGATGCAGTGGTAGGTCAGGCAGTGCTTCAGTCCGTTTCACTCTAGGTTCCGACCCCGCCTCGTTAGGGGTTTGCTTGGAATCACCTAGACAGAATGGACATAAGAAAAGCACTTGAAGAAGAAAAGACCGTTACTTACCTCATAACTGTTGTTCTTTGAGATGTGTTGCTTATGTCCATTCCGATCCCGCCCACCTCCACCTTCATCGGAATCTCCAGCAAGAAGGAACTGAGGCAGTGGAGGGCCATGCTAGGATATACCGGCACCACTCCGGGGGCTCCCCTGCTGGCCCAACAGGTACTGCTAAGGGCAAAAAGCTTCCAGAACTTGTGCATGGGGCGCGTACACACAGAGACAGAATGGACATAAGCAACACATCTCGAAGAACAACAGTTACGAGGTAAGTAACCATCTGTTCTCAGTGTTTGCAGCTATCGATAATATCTCCCTTTTATGGATTTTGGTCCTCTTTGGGCTACAGACACAGAGGGAAATTCTTTGTCTCCCATCTCCAAAGAACCCCATGGAGGGTGATGTTGGCACTTGTCTTACCAAGTCAGCTGGATATTTGGTTACCATATTTGAAATAACAAAGGATAAACACTGACCCTTGGGCAGTTACCGGAGTATCTGTATTTCCAAGTTGCCAGGTCTTCTGTCCCCCAGTTTACTGTATTTAAAACTAGGTGTTAAATTCTTATTTCTCATTGCTTATGGTAACCTTTAGGATTCTTAAAACCAAATTGCATTTTCATTCGATCATTTTGTTTCCTGCGTTGTCATGCATATTGATTTATGCTGCTGCATCAGAGATGGGCATCTGATGCTGTTTTCCTGTTTTTCTTTTGCCTTGAAAAGCCGAAATAATTACACAGATTTTGAAATTGCACAGATGATGTGGAGGAAAGAGAGTCTGAGACCAAGAGGGACAAAATGTGGGTCTTTTACTAAATTAATTGGTCATTCTGTGTAGAATAAGACTGTATCTGCATTTTTATGATGCCATAGTCTGTTTCCCTCCAGCAGGTGTGGCAGAACTGGTGTGTCTCATGTGTGGCCCAGCTCTGGCATAACAAGAGGGAAGGCCTTTTAACCTTATAGAAATGTAATCCTCAATGAATAGTCAACACCTAACAATGCCTATGTGCTCCCTGTGCATGAGAAGAACGGAGAGATGGACCACTTTGTGTTTTTTGTTCTTCACAGACAATGGCCCTACAGGAAACAGGAGGACTGGGACAGCCACTGTGCACATCACTGTACTAGATGTTAATGACAATCGGCCTATCTTCCTTCAGAGCAGTTATGAGGCCAGTGTACCTGAAAACCTCCCAGACTCCAGCAGCATAGTGCAGGCACGTATCCCTCCTGTTCACCAGGCTCCAAAGGAAATGTGTGACTGTGTAAAATGGAATCTCCTCTCCCTTCCATCTTGCCACATTCCAACTGTTAGCTGGAAAGACACAGTTGTATAGAACTTAACAGATCTTTCCACCTCTGGCTATGGTCCATTTCCCTGCCAGTCTAGGATTATTCAATACTTTACACTTGCTACCCAGTCCTTCCTCTCTTTTCATGGACCAAAAACAGAGAGCCAGAGAGGCTGGGAAAAAGGAAGCTGGGCAAGTGAAAATAAGTAGAGACAGGGAATGGGAGGGAACCCGGGAAGAGAAAAAACAGAAAACTGCTTCACCCCACTTCTTGAGAAAACAATCTCTGTGTGAGAGAGTCTCTTCCTTTCTCTTTCTTTGGCTTTTCTTCTCTTTCCCACCCAGCTGGCGTTCTGTATGGTATATGTGACTAAGGACTCAGCAGCAGCAGCGCTGCACTCTGCAAGTTTCCATTCTGCTTGGGGAAAGTAACATTTTCCATGGTGGGGAGAGAAAGGAGACAGTCCTCAATAGCAGGCAGCTAGTGCCCCAGAACAGAGGCGCTTTCTTTGTGACACTGGCTGAGGCTGCAACGTCCTTTCTCTCCTCTCAGTGAGCTAAGAGGCTGAAAGGCCACAGCAGTCTTCAAAGAGAGAGTGAAAGTTTGGAGTCTCATTTTTATTTTTCTTTCCCCTTTGGAACTAGCCTCAGTAGAGCTGAATGAGCCAGGAATAAATGCATGTATTCACTTAGCCTCTGAGGGTTTCCAATGTTTTCTGGAGCAGACGCCAAGGAATATTTGCAGTATACTTTGTGAGGCCTTCTTATGTTTTGAATGCATCTCTTAGAGCTGGAAAAGGAGCAGTGAGGTGACAGGGCTTTGTCCCTGTCATGTGGAGAGGGAAATGGCAAAGTGATTCACTGGAAAAAAAAATTGAGCCTTTCACCTGTTGGTCTCTTGTTAAATCCCGCCCAGATCAGCAACAAAATTGTCGTCTGTGAAAGGTTTTTGGTGTGAGCTGTTCCTAGTGGATATAAGAGCCTACAGAAAAAAAAATTACCACAAGTCGTATTCTTTGTTGTCTGAATTTCAGCTTTTTATGTGCTTGGTTCTGGGTTGTGCTGAATAACTTTGCTGCACCTTAGCTATGCTGGAGTGTTATTTCTCATGTGGGTAGTTTTTAAATTAGGCCAGTATATCAGTAGGATCCCTTTTTATTCTGTGAATATACTGTACATCTAAATACATAAGTAGAAAATCTGAGGACTGAACAGGCCTGGAGACTAGGCTGCTCTTTTACCTTAGAGCCAATCTCTCCAAGTCAAGGCCCAGTCACATTGCCAGGGCACCATGGGAAGAAGTACCAGGCTCTGTTGCTGCCTGCTCTCTGGATTCTTTTGGGTCCTTGCTCTCCAGGCTGTCAATTCAGCTCCACATGTAGAGGCAAACTTTTAAAAGGTATAATCAGTCAAAACTGCATGACTGGAGTTTTTTACTTCCATAGGCAAAAGAGAGATTGCAAAGCTCATGTAATTGTTGTCATTATTCCATCAGGGCAATCTTAATTAGGGTGGTGGTGACGTGGACACCTGTCACTCCCAAGTGCTTATGGGTGAGGACGAAAACTTCCCTCTCTTGAGTGTGTGTCCATGTACACCTGCAGACTCCTCTTCAATCTCTCATTTCCAGGCAAAAAGCTAAAAATTATAGTTATGCACTCAGAACCCATGAAGCTTTCTCATGTCCTGTTCTGATGTTAGGGCTGGCTGGGCGGGAAACCAGCCCCAGTGAAGTTAGAGCAGCTTAACTTCCCGGAACTGGGGATTGTTCTGCTGGCCCTGGATTTCTAAAGTGCATTGTGTTCCATCTCGGCTCTGCTGTACTGGCCAGACCTCTATAGGAGGAAGTAAGAAGCAGGTGGTGTAAAGCTCACTGGGCAAGATTTGCACAGCTGAGAATTCTCCCATGCAAGGAGAATCTGCAGTTTCCCACATTGGCCTGACTTAGGGTTTCTTTTGTGTCACTTTGGGAGCACAAAGCAATCTTGGTGGGTGCCAAGGGCTTTCCCTCCAACTTTGTAAACAGCCTTGTAACTTTCTGCTTTGGGATGATGTAGTGATGCTGTTCAGACCCCCTAAATTCAGGTAGGCTGCACAATCCCAATAAGCAACCCTGTTTTCAGTCATTTGATGGATTTGCTCTGGATGAGCATAGGCTGATCATGCTAATAACTTCAAAATGTGTGATTTAATTGTTTTTTTTTCCTATTTAGACTTGCCAGGCCCCTTAGCTCCTTTTGATGAGTTTTAAAGAAAAATATGAGCAAATCAAAAGATGTTTTTCCATTAGAAGGAACATCCATGTTTGACAATTGGCCTGTGTTTAGGCAGAAACTTTTTTGATTGCCTGTCTTTTGATTCTAACATAGTATAGAGCAACACAATAATAACTATGAAATAAAACTGAAATTATAGACATGGCTTCCCCACAAAGGACAATACAATGTTTTCTAAAATGCTCCCTGAAATGAAATGCACCTGAAAGTCTGGAAAGGAAGGGTAGTGTAACCTAGAGAATTTGGCAGTAAAATAGTCTTTAATGACCTTCCAGGAACGTTAGTTTTCCCTGAAATAAAATGTAAGAGAAATGAAATTCATTAAACTGGGTAAATGATGTCAGAGTAAATGATATAAACAAATTATTCAGTGTATTTTAGTTTACTGAGTAAATTAAGGAAAATGCATTCTCCTCTCCCTTCGTCTTTCCCATGGTTTTCATTGTGTATCATGAACCCTTAGGGCTAAATGAGAATCTTGCAGTTCCCATTGTTGTCAAGGTTGTGGATATAAAGAAGGCTTCTCTATTGTTCTAATGGGAGCTGCTAGGCGCTGAGCACTTCTGAAAATATGCCCGCTTCATTGAAGTGCCTAAATGGGAGTTGTTGGGTGTAAAACTTTGGGGAAAACCTGGCCTTAATATACTGTGTTGTTTTTAGTTATACTGCTTTTGTTAAGACTGCCTTTGTAAAAGGGAATGCAGATAACCAGGCCAGTCCTAGGTCCCTCACAGCAGAAATTGCACAGCCTCTTTCCACCTCGCCAGTGATTGAAACCCTCAAAAGGGCCTTTCAGTACATTCACAAATATGTTTACCTGATCCTGCTGCTTTATTCATTGATGCAGTTTTTCAGTGCGGGTTTGTGGAGTTGAAGATTACACACAAACTTAGAACAACTCATGGATTATACCATTGGGAAGAGTACATAGGTATTATATGGTAAACAGAGGGTCATGCAGTAGAGCCTATTCAGCACACACCTGTTTAGGAATAGGCCAGCGGAGAGAATACATTTTCCGTGCACAAATTCCAAACCATTCCAGAATGATAATGAGACCTCAGATCCATGATAAATCCGCTAAAAGAATACAATTATAAGGGCAATAAAATGTAAAATACAATAGAAAACATAAAGGAATACATCTGATTAAAAGAAATACACATTACTTTATACCACACTTGTGTATTATATTAACCCTGTGTCACTTATCCTAGAAGCAGTGTTTGTTGTGCCTGAGAGGTTATGATTTGTTGCCCAAGTCATTTGTTACAAGTGTTACATGACTTACCCAATGTTCTTCAAAAGAAACCAAGCAGCACCTTATGAGCTGTGTGTTTAAGCTTCTCGTGGATGTCATTTGGACCTACCCATTTCAGACCAGGAAACAGGAGCCCTGAATATGTACTCCACACACATAGTAAAACTGAAGTACCACAATTTCAATTCCTCTTCCACCTGGACCTAAGCTCCATTTTCCACCCCATTCTAGAAAGGGGAATCATTAGTGGTTAAAAGATAAAAGATCACAGGGACTGTAGTATTAGAAATTCTCAAGACCTCCAACAGAAGTGCTTAGAATAGCACTTATTTAGCTTTCCTTACTAATATTAAAGGCTAGTGCTTAATGCAGATGGTGAAAATCAGTGAGTCCTCAAAATATTTTAATTTGGTGTATTTGGACAGGTGGGGGTATTTTTAACAGAGCTCCCTAATTTCTGTGCCCTAGAGAGGGATCCAGTATTCCCTCTAGTTTTTTTCCCTTCTTTGTCTTCTCCCTTACAATGCCCTTCATCACAAAGGGAGATTGAACAGCACTGTTTGGAGCCCAGCAGTGTGCTTTGGGGTGCAATAAGTCCTTTTGTCACCGAGTGTGGGAGAGTCACCAGGCCCTGCACCCCCGTCCGCAACCAGATGTGACTCTCAGCCAGAAAATAGAACAGAAGGTTTATTCGTTGACAGGGACACAGCCTGGCATGGACTCATTGTTACAGGAACTAGGAGAAGTCAGCACAATCCATCCTGGGAATAGGGGGGCCCAGAGCCAGGGCCCCTGCCCTGGCCCCCAAGCCAGTTGGCTCTCTTCTCCCCCAGCTAGCTGAAAACTAACTCTCACACCCAGCAACTGCTCACAGCCCTACAGGCTTCCCTGCCTCCTGCTTTGTTCAGATTCCTGGGCAAAGTATCACTTGACTGAATCCTCTACCTAGTTCAGGTGTCAGGCCAGGCCTGGGCCATTCCCAACGTGCCTCCCCTCAGGAGTTCTCCCCCAGAGATCCCATCCCTAACTGGGCCCTGCACACACAGGCACACACACAGTCACTGCAGATCAGCATAGGATAGTAGGAATCACATAAAGCACAACAAAGCAAACAGTGAATGCAAAACTGGAGTGAACACAGGACTACAAGAGTAGACAAAATCCCCACAACGTCACACCTTGTTTTAAAATGGCACCTGTGTTGTGGGTGAGGTTTATAGGACATTGTTTCCAAGAAAACATCCAGACTCACACAAAACAGCATGTTATGTTGTTGCCCACGGTGGCAGTGATATATCTCAGCACTGTGGGGTGACATTGATGGGGGAAGAGGTCACACTGTGGCTGAGCATCAGGTCATGACCCATTTCTCCCAGGGAACAAACTTTAAAATGGTGGCAGCCCATGTGCCACTTTTGAATTGGTCAGTGCTCAGTGTTTGAAGGGAGATCTGGTCTGAACGCAACACCTGTAGTGCACTTCCTCCTACCACCTACTTGCAGATTGAATACAATGCATTACATTGGGTCTGCTTCCCTCCACCTTACTGGCTCAGTGCATACAGAGTGAACCGAACCCACCACTTAGCCTCTGTTCCACCCCTGGCTAATCAGGACCTTGTACTACTTCATACATAAAACAGCTGGGTTGAGGGTTTTTGTGTGACTTTGCCAAAATCTTTGAGAATTAATTAATTAAGAGTTGTAATGACTAAGGTCTAGTCTACACAAGGAAATTAGGGCAGTGTAACTATGTTGCCCGCAAATAACAAACTTAAACCAACCTAACGCCTGGCCCTAGGCACTATTGGACCAATGGGAGAATTCTCCCATCAACCTAGCTACTGCCACTCTGAGGGACATAGTACCTATGCCAATGGGAGAACCCTCCTGTTGTAGTAGGTAGTGTCTTCACTGATGCCCTATAGTATTGCAGCTGCAGAGGTGTTATGGTATGTATGTAGCAATACCTTAATGCTTCTGTTTGTGAAGAGATGGCAGATATTTTAACATCAGTGTTAAAGTATCCTTGGCCTTTATACTAAAGGAGATAGTGGAAAAACTTAAAATTACACAAAATTGGAGAAATAGACACTTAAATTCCAGGGAGACACTTTCCAAGGGGCTTTACAATTTGTGATGCCTTCTGTCAGATGCTTTCCCTTATGGCACTTGTTAGTTCCTGATTGCAGGGTCCCAAGAAACAATACCACATTGGTATAATCTGGTTCTATCAGCTGGTCTTTACAAACTTCATGCTCCAAACTTGTGGGCTGTGGGAATCCTTTAGATATTTCCATAGTCACAGGAATCACTGCTTCTCTACTCTCCCCAGCTCTTCATCCTGATCCTGTGTTCCACAGAGTGGCATTGGGCAATTTGAGATCTCATTGATAGCCGTGAATGGGGATGCTGTGCAATGAGGTGAATTGGTTTTTGCAGCTGAAGAGTGGGGAAACAGCTGTCACATTTTAGTGGACTCCATGAAGTCTGAGTCCTGGGGGGCTGGTGGCGTCCTTGAGCAGGTCCAATGGTGCTGGGAGACTGGCTGGGTCCGCCTGAAGCTGGTTATGGAACGCCTTAGGGAGCCCAGCCGCTTCCAAAACCTTAACTGTGGTTCACTGGCATCCTCTGGGTGGTAGGGCATGCACTCATGTGGCCCATAGCGGGCCTGGTCAAGTGCTGCTGGTTTGCAGAGAGTGACAAAGATGAGACAGGTAGCCAGGAGGAGGAAGATGCAGATAAGTGCGATGATAATATGCAAAGGATCTGGCTTCTCCCCTGTGGGCACAGGACTTAGTGGGACCAACTGTGTGGTGTTTACAAGAAATCCAAGTATTCTAGGTGTTGGAGAGGTCTCGTTCCCAACATCATCTGTGTTCATCTTTCCTGCAATGCACAACATTAAAAGAAATAAGGTGATTTAAGCTATTACCATATAGAAGCTGTTCCGCAGCTGTTGTAAAATTGACTGCTGGCCTCAGTCCATAGAGGTATGAACATCACCAAAACCACCCTCATGGCTGATGCCAGTCGGCAGTGATGTGGCCCTCCAACATCAGCAAAGACAAGTACAATTTGGGATTCGATATGGGATGACCCTCTTATCCTTAGAGGATGGTTCCTCCAGAACTGGGCTGAGGCATATCAGTGGGCCAGTGTGTGTGATTCATGTCTTACACATGTTCCTTGGATAAAGTAAAGACTTCAGTTCACCAGGCTGCCAACCCAGCACCTTCATCATCAGTACTAAAATACATCTGAAAACATGATACAGGACTGGCCCCAATAAAAGTGAGGGTAGCTGAAGCTTCCATAAAGCCCATCATTACACAGGCAACCTCTTTGCATTCCGCTCATAATTCTGATGCCTTCCAACAAGCAACTGACATTTTATTTTTAATAAATTGAATGACCTGGCTGATAGTCCAAAGTTCGGACTCTCTAGAAATGAAGTACGGGCTGCAAGCCTGTGACATGAGATTATGGAACTCTTTGTTCTAATACACCAGCAGGGACAGTGCATCAAAAGAGACCCTGTTGTGGGATTTAGGTCTATTAAATACAGTTTCTGTGCACTGAACTAAAATACGTGATATAAAGCAACAGAGCCCCCTGACAAGAATATCTGTTAAAGAGAATATATACCCACAAATTGATTTATGGAGCAAAACACACTATCCTTCTTGTCCTGAGTAATTAGCATACCGTAACTCTAGTGCTGCTTGAAACTTGACAGGAGGTGACCTTTCTTTCAGGGACTGTGTCTTTACCATCCCCATGAAAATCTGTCCTGGTTTGGCCATGTTATAAGCCTTTCAAAAAATCATAGCAAATATCTGTGAAACCCGTGACACTATGATTAGGAAAAACTTAAAAAACAACGAATGGGCCTGATATGTTCATGATACCATCTACATTTTTATTAGTATCTAAGGTTCTATTGTTTAAGTTTTTTAAGTTGTAAACTAGCATGGTTACGCCTCTGAGACTTGAGTAGGAAAAATACAGGTTGGGCCTCCTTAGTCTGGCACCCTTGGGACCTGACCAGTCCCAGATGAGGGATTTTGCCAGACCAAGGGAGGTCATTTCTGGGCCCACCCCTGTCACCCCCACCGCCAGTCATGGCTTTGCTGCTGGCTTCCCAGCCAGCTTCCTGCTGCCACTGGCCCCTTCTCACACAGGGCTCCCAGCCCTACTATGGCAGCCCCACTGCCAGCACACAGTCCCACTGCCAGGCTCCATCCCCTGTGGGACAGCGCCCCCTGCTGGGGTCCAGTTGTGCCACCAGGCGACAAGACCTGCTTGGACTTCAGCCTTGCTGCCTTCCAGCCTTACCAGGCAACTCCACCGGTGACAGTGGGGCTGCTGGGCTTTTTGCTGCACCCCGCCACCAGGCAGTCTGCGGTCAGGTTCAACCTGTACTCTGCTGCATATTTCCACAGAGATTGAATCACTATTACAGAATATTTCCTATGAAAACATTCTAAGTATTAGAATGGCATAATGTGCAATCAAAACATTTTAAACACACGAAAATATAAGAAAACACAATTTTAAAATTATAAAGCTTTAAAGCAGATCTATTAATTATAATAAAAAGGCAATAGCATTTACACACACATACCACATACTCAGTCTTTAAGCAATCATGTTATATTCCAGCATTAATACTTTATCAACTAGTCACTAAAAAGACTTGTGGCTGATGGTGCCTGTTTAATATGATGAACATATGGTGAGGGACCAGACTTAAGATTCAATGTGCACAGCTATAATTCAGTCCCCCTGTGACACTGTATCACGATCTCAGTCCCCTGGCGCTCAGAACTCATGGATCTCTGCTTAGCCCCATTTATCTTACTAAATGTCAGGTCAGAGCTGTGTCAGTTCCCCCTTCTATCAATAGGATACTTTTTCCAGGTTGGTAAGATGTTTGCTTTTGTTTCAGCCTCTGTTCTTCCCACATCTTCAGTGCAAATGTTTTTCATGGTAAAAATATGAAAACTTTTCAGACTTCACACCCCTCACCCTGGCATTACCGCAGTGCTACCACAACTCTTCTGGAGGAGTGGCTGAAGGCCCCCTTTTGGATTCACCGGCATTATTGTCAGTGTTCACTGGAGTGTGACCAAAGCACTCCTTTCACATGGCTTCAGAGGCAATTCCATTCCTAACCATCCAGGAAAATAAGCGAGGTTTTGAGTCATTTCTTTTTTCCACTTACTGAGTCATTTGGGAGTAATTTTGATTTCTAGAGGGGAATTCTCAGCATGAATCACAGAGTTCTGGCTGACATGAACACTACTTAGTCTTGCCAGCTCTTTTCATTGCAAGTCTTGCAGTATTTGGTGTTTTCTCTTAAGGATTCAGTCCCTGAGTTCAAGTCATTGTATGAAAATTTCAGCTTTCACCATTACAAAGCCAAGCTTGAAAATGTGAACCTACATTTAGCACAGAGGTTCAAAAAACAGAAGACAAAAAAATAGATTTTAAGCCAATTTCATTTTTGGAGAACTGTCTTAAATTCTTGGGGTCAGTAGTATGAGATGCTCCACTGTCAATATCCAGTCATTCAGGAAGAGAATACACTAAGGGATTTGCAAACATCTGTCACTTTATGGGCCATATTTTTCTGTGGGCCATATTTTCTCTTGGTTATATCCAATGTTCTTATAACTCCATTGACTTGAATTGAGATACTCTAAATTTACACTGCTGCAATTGCAGGCATTTGGCCATTGGGCTCTGAATTAAAGAGTGGAATCTCTTTGATAAACCAGACAACTTTCTGCACTGTGTTGTCATTATGTCTGTCATTTTGTTTTTCTCTACTTCTCAGATTCCCCCGATTTAATGTCCACTATTGTTTTCCTGAGACAATGTATTGATTTCCCTTCTCCCACCAAACCTGTTGAATGCTCATCCTAATCCAAAAATAAACTAAAACAGACTTGCAAGTCTGAGAAGAAACATTTCTGCTCTCTTTCTGCAGACCCTTTCCCTTAATTGCTTGCACCTGGCAACTCCCTCATCCCTTCCCCAGTTGTTTGCCCATCTCTTTCTTACTGAGATGGTGTTGCCAGAGCCTGTACTCCACACTGAGTTGGCACAGGGAACTGCTGTGCGGTACCCACTAGTAAAGGACTTTCCATGTTACTGGCTGTCTGGAACTTCCCCAGTAAGGCCCACGTTAAGTGGGACCCTGTGCTACTACACAGTCAAAGGCCTTCATCAATTAACTGTTCAGTCCAGGGGGAAATGATGGCTCTGTACAGACTCATTCAGGCCAGCACTGCAGCTAGCAATTTGAAATTAGTTTTATGCTACTGCTGAGCAAATTGTGCCTGATATATATTTAAAATTGGCATCTATCCACTTGAATTGAAATTAGGATTCAATTCAGCCACGTACGCAACTAGAGGTGGCAAATTTAGAATTTAATTTCCCCTTTAGAAAAAATCTCATTAAACACACTGGGAAAATTATTCTGTACATATGTTAATAAAGCTTTGTCCAGAAGTATTTTTACATATATTAGCCACTCTATTTCCTCTCAACCCTGCCTGCACAGTAGTCTTGGACTCCAAAGTTGCCATTCTGTGATTGCTACTATAACAGGCAAAACGATCTAGTGAAATCCAGCAGTGTTAATAAAAAGCCTATTTAAAGACAAATCTGCTTGTAACAAAAACGTCGCCCAATCTGATTAAATACAATATATAGTGACTGGCATATGCCCGTGATTAATTGGGAAGGGGTTTGTAAAATGTTCCCAACACAAGTGAAAAAGTCATATGGAATATAATAAGAAATAGAACAAAAAGTTCCTCTCCTTAGTCTCACCAAATAGCAGGAGTGGGTTTGTGCATATTTGCAGTTGTTTTCACACACACTCATCCCCTTTTCTGATCTTTGAAAGTCATTTTCAGTGGCTTTTGCTCTTGTGACACATACCTGGTGAAAAGTGGCTTTCCTCTTCTCTTCTTATTGTATCTTGTAAGTGGCGAGTGCTAAGGAAGTGTCCCTAGCTTTGCTTAATATGCGCACACACAAAAAAGAAACCAACCCAAAATCACTTTTCACTTGTGTGGAGAAGGAGGTATAGCATTCAGTGGCTCAGTTTTCTACTAACAAACTCAAAGTTTCATAAAACATGGTATTTTAGTTTGCAATTAATGCAGAACAATCATTTAAAATATGTGTTCATTTGAGTAATCTCCTCAGTTCATTGCCCCAAAACCCTACCAGCAGAGCAGTAAGAAACACATGCATAGACCAGTTTCTCTCCTCCATTGCTGGGATACCCCAGCAGACAGACAGACAGTGATAATGAATGACCAGGTTTGCTTGTGATCACCTTATTTCAGCAGCATCCCAGATCATCTCACACCCTCATGGCCTGGCTATTTTAAAGCTCGTATGAGTCTTTTGCTTTTCTTCAAATTGTTGTGAAGCCAAACTTGAAAATGGGGATGAGGAAGGGCTGGGATAGACTATCCAGATTGGAAGAACCTCAGTGCACTGACCTGTCCCTTAGAAGCTGTCAAGAAATGCTGAATAACACAAGCTGAAAGATAGCTCCTCAGAGTTAGTCCAGATCATTCATCATTTTCCCATTTGTGTACTCTAGCAGCTGCTGTTATTTTTCCAGGACAAAACCATGATGCTGCAATTCCCTGGCTTTGTACCTCTCTCAGTAATTCTCAAGCTGCACAGGAGTGTCTACTTTTCCTGTCTCTTCCCTCTCGGCGGTGTGCCTGTCCATAGCTCTCTTTTGTCTTTCAGTCCTTTACTTCTTGGGAGAGGAGAAGGGGGGGGCGGGGTGTGGATAAGGTAGGATAGGGGGAGAGATGGCAGCTAGGATGGGAATAGCTGGGACTGACTAAGCCAAAACAACTTATTGAACTAGCTAAACCTACAGAGATCCTGCACTTTAGAATCAACAAATTCATTTGATCATTTCTTAGGACTGTATTTTTTTTTAAGGTTTGGATGTAGTTCCTTTAAGGAAGGGATATCAGATTAAATTGTAATTCTTTGAGCAGCTCTCACCTTCCCCTGTGTAAAGTTTGAATGGTACAGTCTGGTGGCTGGATGCTATTCACTGAATGCCAGCCTTTAAGTTACTCTGCAAGCAGATTTGGGATCAGCAGCTGGGGGAGGGGGAGAAATAGAAGTGGGTCTCTCTCCTTTGCAATTTCTTCTCTCTCAGACACACTTTCTCTCCTGCTTGTTTCATTCTTCTGTTTTTCTTGTCTCAAAATAATTCCTTAATCTTTCTTTGCTTTTTCTTTCCCCCGTTTAACTTTCCTTTACTACCCATTTTTGGCCTCTTTCTCTGTCCTGTACCTATTGGTCCCTCCTTTTCAAGTTAATGTGCAAAAGGGATTACTGAGGGGACAGATAGCTCAGTGGTTTGAGCACTGGCCTGCTAAACCCAGGATTGTGAATTCAGTCCTTGAGGGGGCCATTTAGGGATCTAGGATAAATCTGTCAGGGATGGTACTTGGTCCTGCTGTGAGGGCAGGCAACTTGACTCAACTTGATGACCTCTCAAGGTCCCTTCCAGTTCTGAGATAGGTATATATCTCCATATATTACACAATTTACCAGGGATTCTTTGTGTCATCTTTCTGCTTTTTGATATACAAAGCAACCCTGACAGTGATGCGTGTGTGTATGTTTTGAAAAAGCAGCTTTTCCCTGCTGACTACTTTGGAAATACCAGGAGTATCTTATCTTGTCTTATCAGTTTATTTTAGAGCACTCGCCACAGGACTGGCTGCAAAAGAAGGAATGTTGAAACTTTCACAAAGGGCATGTCTACACAGCAGGGCTAAGGTGAAATAAGCTAAGCAACATGAGCTATGTCAATTGCATAGTTTAAGTTGAAATAGCTTATTTCGGCTTTTGGCGCTGCCTACCACAACAGAAAGTCTGAGTTGGAGCACTCTTCCTCCGACATCCCTTACTCCTCATAAAATGAGGGTTGCAGGAGTTGGAGTAAGAAGTCCTCTAGTTCACCATTATTTCAACATTATGTCGAAATAACCGCTTGTGTAGACGTGAACTATATTATTTCGGAATAACGTGAGTTATTCTGAAATAACGCTACTGTGTAGACATAGCCAAAGAGAGCTTTTCTCCCATATGTTTCCACTCTTTTGAATTAAATGGGTTTTAAATATAAGCGGTCTAACTAAATAGTTCTTCCTCTCTCAACTACTCAGCTTTGTCTGTTACTTGTGATGTCCTAATCCTGCTGCTTCTCCAGTCAGCAACAGAATCTTTCAGAAGAAGACCAGATCTAAAATTCTAATGTAGAAAACAATCAGAAAATATTACAAAATATTGTGGGCAAGTTGCCTTTAGCAGCTTTAAAGCAAGATTTTCATAATGTAGAAAATCTTTAAATCTACCATATTAGGAAATTGGATTTTGGCTTTGTGCCTTTTTCCTACTTTTTGATAAGTATCAAATATATTAGGGCCACATTGTTCTACCATCCCAGCCCAGGAATGGTAGATTAGTGCACAAGTAGCTTTGTTGAAATCAGGACTATTTGAGGAGTAAATATACTACTCTACATGAATAAGGGTATCTGAGCATTTTTGTTTAACCAAATATTTCCCTCCAACGTTCCTAATGCTGGATTTGTTGCTTCCCAGTCATTTTAGTGGCATCCTAAGCACCTGATTGAAATTTCCTCAGCAGAGAAGCTGGGCAGCGAAGCAGAACATGTTTACTGAAAACAAATAGGTTAATAAATGCAAATGGAAGCCAATGGCTTGGGTGCCAAAACACTCTCTTTCCACCTACTGGCCCATTTTGCACATATCTCCATGTAGCCTACCTGCCTTGTGGCTTTATCAGCTAACCTGGGATGGGCTATGAAAAAAACTTCCTGTGTGGAAGTGGATGAGGAACACTTTCTGGGTGGTACTTTCAACTCAGTTTAGGAGATTTGGATGCCTAATTCCTAGGAAAGGCAAAGCTGTTTCAAAGGTGAGTTCCCCCCGCCCATCATAGCTAACTTGAAATTCGTTTCAGTTGACCCCAAAATCTGTTATTTTGCACACTTTTCACTTGGAAATAGGTCCCCTTTAATTTAATCGGGTAAATTAAAATGGGCCCAGACCAAGCTAAGGCTGTCTTTGAAAATCAGACCATGGACAGGGTAGCTGAAAATGCAGCAGGGTGCATTGGTCAGCCCTTGGCCAGCAGAAAAACTCACCATGTGCTTGCAGCTAGAAAATGTGTAATAATCATATTTTTCTCAGGGAGGAGGAGACATGGTAAATATCTGGGGGAGATGGACTAGACAGACACTGAGGAGGAGACATGGGGATGAGTGAGACTCAAGAAGGAAAGCTGGATAGTTTACGATTGTGGGGGGTCAACATTTGCAAAAGAGGCCATTGACGTGGGCTGTCTTCACTTTTTGGATATCCTACTGAAGGCACGTAGGACCCAACTTTTAAAGGTGCTAAGAGGCCTGTGCTTCCCATTAATGTCATTTAGACTTGGGGCTGCCTTGGAAAACCAGTACAAAGATGTCTGAAGATGGACACTCAGGAATGGAGGCACCCCAATGTAGTGGTTAGTTCTAATTATTTGGGCCTTGCATCTGTTCTGCAGCCAAGCAAAATAAAATTCTTTGGGTATGTCTAAACTACATTGGAAGAAGGATGTAAATTAGTCAAATTGAAGGTGCAAATGAAGCGGGGATTTAAATATCCTGCACTTCATTTGCATAATGGCATCAAAAAATAAGAAGTACGGGATCATTCGAAAAAGGGTTTTTTTCCCGAAAGAACTGCGTCTAGATGGTACTTTCACTTTTGAAAAACCTTTTTCGAAAAAGTGCTTCGACACCATTATGCAAATTTAAATCCCCAATTCATTTGCACTTTCAATTTGCCTAATTTACATCCCTCTTTTGACCGAGGGATGTAGTTTAGACATTCCCCTTGTGTAACTAGCCAATAGCCCGTCATAAAACGGGATTTTTCTGGTCTCACCTCCATGTCCGTCTCTCTCTCTCTTTCTTCCTCCTCCTCCTGACTCCCCCCCCTCCCCCCCAGCTCTCCTCTGCCTCCTGCCTGCCTCTCTATCTCTCTTTCTCATCTACAGCGTTAGAGAGTCACAGACATTGGGCTACTGTATATATGATGCCACATTTGGAGTTTGTATTGCAAATCCCCTTTCTGGTTTATTAAACCAGAATATTCAGCCAAAACATACAGCCTTGACAGAATGAAACATTTATACTACGTGGAAAAGTAATTCAAGAAAAATGCTTGAGAAATTTTCTGAATTCGTGCGCATTGATGCATTTTTTTTCACTGTGGTCATTTTGCAAATTAATAGCCACAATTTACACTTGCTTCCTTCTGCATATTGGGAGAAGAAGGATGTTTGTTTCCCTCCTTCAAAGGAAATTAAAAAGGGTTGAGTCATCTGGGATAGGAGGCATTAGAAACTCCTTCACTGAACCCCTTCAGTATTCTGCTTGAAGGTTGCTAAAAGCTGGGGTGTGAGCAGATTTGCTATAGCTGCTCTGCAGATCAGGCAGAGGCGGGGCAGGAAGGATAGTTGGTGGTGGTGGGTTCCTGGAAAGTGCTCTTGTGGAGGGGAAATCTTGCAGTGTGCGATAGAAACACCAGGTGGACCCATTATGTAAAGTTTCCCCAAGTGTTTGGCAACATTTCATTCAACACTATAAATCTAGGATATTGGAATTATCCTTCTGCAATCCATTCAGCCCAGTAACTTGTCTCTGATACTGTCCAGAACCATATGCTTCAGAGTACAATGCAAAAAATTCCATAATGGACAATTGTGGAATAACCAACCCAGCAAGGACATTTCTTCACGATCTCCACAACTAGGTTTTGGTTTTGCCCTAAATCATGAGGCTATATTGCCCATATACAGTATATACTATATATAATATACCCTACAGAATGTAACTGTGAATGGTCTTAGCTGCATGAAGCTTTTCTGATAGCTCTGTGATTTGAATCCAGAAGTTCCAAAGCTTGCTGGCTCTATTGCATAAATATTTTGTTCTGTCGATTTTACACTTTCTTCCTTTTAAATGTGTTGAATGTTACCTTTATTTGCAATATGAGAGAGGTCAAGTGGGTGCTCCTATTTACCCTTTTCCATACCATTTACTACTGTAAACTTCCATTATATCTGCTCTTGCTCATCCCTAGTCTAAACTAAGTAGCTCCAACCTTTTCAGTTTCTCTATATCTGGAAAAGGGGTAGCCATGTTCTTCTGTAACTAAAACTTAAAAAACAACAATAGTCCTTTAGCACCTTAGGCTGTGTCTAGATTACATCCCTCATTCGACAGAGGGATGTAAATTAGGCACTTGGAAATTGCAAATGAAGCTGGGATTTGAATTTCCCACGCTTCATTTGCATAATCTCGAAATGGTGCTCTTTTGAAAAAGCGCTATTTCAAAAGTAAAAACGTGGTTTAGACGCAGTTCTTTCAAAAAGGGAAGGCTTTTTCGAAAGACCCTGTAACAGTTTTTATGCAGTTTTACTTTTGAAATAGTGCTTTTTTTAAAGAGCGCCATTACATGAATATGCAAATGAAGCGTGGGAAATTTAAATCCCGGCTTCATTTGCAATTTCGAAGTGCCTAATTTACATCCCTCTGTTGAAAGAGGGATGTAATCTAGATGTACCCTTAGAGATTAACAAAAACATATAAATAGTATCATGAGCTTTCCTGGGTACAACCCACTTCTTCAGATGACAAATATGGAGCAAGAGGCCCAGAGTTTGGAATATAAAGAGAATCTGCAGAACTAGCTTTTATATGCAAATTTTATACTATCTCACACAGCTTGAACAATGACATGAACAGGATGGGCCATTATATTCAACACCCAAATGACATTAAAAGCTAAGAATCAGGCACATCCTACTCAATTAGCCTCATTTAGCATGGACACTTTAATTGACAAATTTTTTTCCTTTCTTTCTCCTCCTCATCTCTCTTTTTTTGCTTTATATTTCTTGCTCCATATTTGTCATCTGAAGAAGTGGGTTGTGCTCATGAAAGCTCATGATACTATTTATATATTTTTATGAAACTCTACGCCCTGGTCTACACTAGTGAGTTATTTTGAAATAACTCTCCTTATTTTGAAATAACAAGCAGAGCATAAACACTTCCCAGACCCGTTATTTCAAAAATAAGGGGCCAGTTATTTTGAAATAACTCCTGCTTTCCTTGGGGAATAAGGTTATTTTGAAATAGTTATTCTGGGAGTTACTATTTTGAAATAAGTTCCTAGTGTAGAAATGCCCTAAGGTGCTACAGGACCATTGTTGTTTAAGTTTCCTTCATCTAGAAGTCATTCTATGTTGATAGTCATTGTTGTCACCTACCTGAGCCCCTGCCCTATTTCTGCTATATCTTATTAGAGATAGGTTGACCAGAACTGAACACAGTACTCCAGGTGAGACACACCATAGATGACTAGTCATTACAGGAGGTCCTTGCTATAAGTCGCCCAGTATGTATCCATTCCACACTAAAGTCATTGATGTTTGTAGGAACTGATGCATTATAAGTCTTCCCATTCCTCGCTATAAGTCGTGAGAAACACTGCCCCCAATTTGCTTAAATGGAAGTCAGCCATGGGAAAAAAATTCCCTGCTTTAAGTTGTTTCACTATAAGTCCAAGTTTTTTTGGAACGTATCTTGGACTTATAGCAAGGACCCCCTGTATAACATTTTCAAAGTCTTATAATTTATCCTATTCCTCACATAGATCCTAACATTCTGTCTGTTTCTTAACAGAAGCTGTTGCACATTGAGCAGAAGTTTTTACTGAGCTGTCCATAGTGACACTCACGTCTTTTACCTGAATCATTAGAGCAGTGGGTTAGAGAAATTCAACATCTTTCTTCCAATGCACATTTTCTCGCATGTGTCAAGAATACATTTCATCTGCCATCATGCTGCCAGTTCCCTGAGATTTATTAGGTCTCTCTGAGGTTCTTTGGCATCTTCGCTACTACTTAGCTAACCTAACTTATTTTCTGTTATCTATGGATGTTTCTCCCTTTTCTAGATCGTTGGCAAATGTGTTCATGAAACTAGTGATGTGAAACCTTGGGATAACCAATAAGCTTACACTGACTACATCTTTTGCTGTGTAGGGTTAGGGTTAGATCTTTAGTATGCCAAAATTTGACAGGCCTTCTATTCTTTAAACCAATGGTTAGTATCTGTGTTTCTATCATTTAAATTCACTTACTCTCAGCTGTCTGAGTGAGAATATCTAGACTTCTGGTCTCGAATCAACCTAGAAGCAGGTTATTTTTTACTTAATTTAGTGTAGATGTGACAACCTTGGAAGTTATAGCCTGTTTAACCACAGTACGTGGTATAGCACAGGCAAAAGGCGTTCAAGCTTTGCTGTCATTCACTCAATCGGCCTCAAGCCTTAAAGAGAGAGCAGGTCAATTTCAATGACAGGTCTGAGTCTTCACTCTGAGTCTTCACTCTTTCTGTTGACATTGCCAGCTAAGGTGAAAATTAGTGCTGGATGTGGTGATGATATTGTGATATGCAGTAGGCTGTTGACCCACTGATTTCACGTAGACCAGAGGTTAGTCATCAAACTGTAATGACTTTCAGTCAGTGCTGAACAGGACTTGGTTTGAATTTGTCGAACACGTGGTGAAAGGCTCCTGACCCTTTACAGCTCCTGTGTCCCATCAGTTCCCGTCTATGAGAGCATTTTAATGTGCCTCCTAGAAGTAAAGGAAATATAGCTGTAAAACTAGACAGCTACTAACAATGTTAAGTCAGGCAAGGGTCAGATGCATTGGGTATAGTCACATCACCTCTATAATGACCTAAACTCTGCAGGATTTTCAGTGTGCTAATTGGAGTGGGGTGGAACTGCAGACAGGGGATGGGAGAGGAGGCAGCTGCCCCAAGGCCCAGCAATTTAGAAGGGTTCAGGGCTCTTGGCATCAGCAGCAGCTGGAGCTCTGGTCACTTTAAATAACCAATGGAATCCCGGCAATGTGTGCCCTGCGGCCCTGGTGACGCTAATGGACTGGCTGGGGAGGCTAGCCTCAGCCCTGTTCCTTCTGCCTGAGGCCCTACCCTTTCCAGGAGGGTTGGAGCCAGCTCTTCCTACAGCCTGCCTAAATCTCTCATCAGCCCTGGAGTGAGGTAACACTAAACAAAGGCAACATCCAGATGAGGAAGAAACAGAAGGGTGATTAAATACACTGATGACTTTTTAGTGAAATGTTTCCATTTTTTGTTTCTCTCTGGCTCA
This sequence comes from Pelodiscus sinensis, assembly GCF_049634645.1. Taxonomy (NCBI): domain Eukaryota; kingdom Metazoa; phylum Chordata; order Testudines; family Trionychidae; genus Pelodiscus; species Pelodiscus sinensis. The sequence continues at coordinate 30,145,568 of NC_134718.1, read as the reverse complement.
GTTTTATGTTTGGCTGTCACATGCCCTCCGAACAATTAGCGCAGTCTAGTCTTACATTCGCTTGCAGAGGTCTGTGGGCAGTATATATATTTTACTTCTGCCATTGGCAGAGCAGACCAAGGAGTAACATTTCCTCACTCAAAGCGCAGAGCTACAGAAAGGTTTAGCCATGCACTTACAACTTAAACTACAGTTGAGCTGAGATTTCCAAAGGGCAAGAGCTCTCTGATTGTGCACTCATTGGGAAATGGGGACGTTTAAACATGTGCCCCTGTGTCCAAGAGGATTTGGGGAAACAAGATAGCCTTGGGTATCCAGACTGTTACTTTTGGCCTTGTATGAAGGAAGGAGAAGGAGAGGGCTTTTGGTACAATCTGAAAGTCACTGGCCTTTATTAATGGCTTCTTTTTTTCTTTCTGAAGGTGAAAGCCACAGATGCAGATGAAGGTGTTAATGGGAGAGTGTGGTACAGGATTGTCAGTGGTAAGTGTAGATGACTCTTTGCAATGGGGATTTGTGTCCCTGTGATTTTGTTAACTAATTTTTTTCTATCCCCTTTTGGCCAGATAAGCACATGGGCAATCTAGCATGATGTACCTATTTCATCACATTGTGGTGTTCTTTGACCTGCTCATCAGCTAACAGAAACACCCCTTTCTTTTATGTATTAAAGTCATCTCAAAAAAGATATACTGGCATTAGAAAAGGTTCAGAGAAGGGCAACTAAAATGATCAGGGGTTTGGAACGGGTCCCATATGAGGAGAGATTAAAGAGACTGGGACTTTTCAGCTTGGAAAAGAGGAGACTAAGGGAGGGGATATGATTGAGGTCTATAAAATCATGAATGGTGTGGAGAAAGTGAATAAGGAAAAGTTATTTACTTGTTCTCATAATATAAGAACTAGGGGGCACCAAATGAAATTAATGGGCAGCAGGTTTAAAACAAATAAAAGGAAGTTCTTCACACAGCGCATAGTCAGTCTGTGGAACTCCTTGCCAGAGGAGGCTGTGAAGGCTAGAACTATAACAGGGTTTAAAAAAGAACTAGATAAATTCATGGAGGTTAAGTCCATAAATGGCTATTAGCCAGGATGGGTAAGGAATGGTGTCCGCAGCCTGTTTGTCTGAGGGTGGAGATGGATGGCAGGAGAGAGATCGCTTGATCATTACCTGTTCGATTCACTCCCTCTGGGGCACCTGGCATTGGCCACTGTCAGCAGACAGGGTACTGGGCTGGATGGACCTTTGGTCTGACCCAGGGTATGTCTACACTACCACCCTAGTTCAAACTAGGGTGGTTAATGTAGATAACCGGAGTTGCAAATGAAGCCCGGGATTTGAATTTCCCGGGCTTCATTTGCATGTTGCCGGGTACTGCCATTTTTAAATGTCCGCTAGTTCGGACTCCGTGCCCGCGGCTGCACGCGGCACGAACTAGGTAGTTCGGATTAGGCTTCCTATTCCGAACTACTGGTACTCCTCATGGAGTTGCATATCGATGTGCAACTTCCAGTTACAAATATTAGTGGTTTAGTAGATCTCAAAAAGTACTTATCCAGTGTAATTACACTGCACTCCTGGCCAATTACAGCCCAGTCCACATTACTACTACTTAAGCCTTTTTTTAAGGAATTAATTTAATTTTCATCCACACAATGTATTTCTTAAACTTGTCCCTTCAAAGGGAAACAGTGTCTCCTGAGCACAGTATTATTGAAAATAGTTTGTTTAATACGGGTTCTTTGCAGTGTGGATGGGAGTTAAACTCTTCTAGTTAAACGCTTCTAGCTTTAAAAGTTGCTCTGAGCTGGGCTTTGTGTGGATGTGGTTTGACATTCAAGGGCAATGAATAAGGGGATATAGGCCCGTTTCAATGCTTTAGAGCACCACTATCACCTCTAATTCACTTTCCAGAGTTCTACTTTTGCTGTCTGTGGTGATCCCATGATGTTTGTTCCATGTGGAGAACAGACTGATATGCATTCTGTTGTGTTTTGCTTGTTTACCAATAGGAAACAATTACAACCACTTCCGGATCAACCCCGGCAATGGGCTTGTCATGCGGGGTTTACGGCACCTGGACAGAGAGCAGAATTCCTCCCATGTCTTGGAGGTGGAAGCCTACAATAGTGAGCAAGGCTCAATGAGGAGCTCTGTTAGGGTAAGAACATTTCTGAGGTTGAGGAGGAAGGGAGCAACAGAACCCATCAGGAGCTACATCGGGGAAGGCTGGCACTGGGCTTGTGAGGGGGACCTGTACACCAGAAAGCTAATGACTGGATCTTGAGCAGTGGGGCCGACAGTAACAGCAGACCCCAGGGCAAGGTGTGTGTGGGGGAAGGGGTGAAGCCTCGGGTAGAAGAGGCGGAGCCGAGGGCTGTCAGCCCTTAGTGCCACTCACACTGTGCTGAGCCTTCCCCTCTCCACCCCCATCCTCCCCCGCCCTCAGAGCCACGCAGAGTGACTCCAATGGCAATTCAAAGGCGCCTGGAGCTCCTTGCTGTGGCCTCAGTAGCTGCAGCAGTGGCTCAGAGCTCAGGACCCCTTTGAATTGCCAGACCCCTGGGCAACTACCCCTTATTCTCCCCTTCCTTTCCCCCAGTTGGTGGGCCTGACCTTGAGTAACAACGAGGTAAAGGTAAAACCAGAAAAAACTTTGTGAAAGATTTTTTTAGTGCAAAGTATTTGTGGTTTCATCAAATGTTGGTAATTTCCATGCACTGCAGTGCAGTGTTAGCTGAGATGGAAATGTCAGCAAAATGCTGTAGAAATGACTGATGGAAATTCTATGGGTACTGCTTTTGGGTGGAGGATATTTTTCTGTGCCATTTCATAACATAATTAGGCTGAAAATTGGCAAGAGAATCAGCAGCAAAGGGAAATTTTTTCAAGCAGCTAGAAATGGGTTATGCTTGAATGTATTTATCTACAAGTTAGAAAAAAGATGCAATATACATACACAGGCAACACGATATTGAAAAATGTTTACAATATGGCTACATTTGCCCAGTATTTGTCCATGTCTGCAGATTTCTCTTCTTTTTTTAATACAGTCTTGCTTACTTAGCTTCCTTTTAATATTTGTACATTATGGCTGTGTAGGCAGCTGTATCTTGAGCTTTCTGAAAAGGCAGGTGTGTGGCCAGTGACATATTTAAATAAATCAGATGTTATTAGCAGTAATATTTATTATTGGTACAATTCCATTCTTCTTGAAGGATCCCAAAGAACTTCATGATCCATGCCCCAGTCCTGCAATCAGATACATATAGGTGATACTCTATAGCAGTGATACTTAAACTCTTTGGCTCGTTGCCCACTCCATTCAGCACAGATCTTTCTGCCAACCACCCACGATGACAAAAATGGGTGCAGGTGTGGGGTCTGACCAGGAGGTTGGGTGCAGGAGCCATCTGAGGGTGGATAGAGTCTGGGTGGAATGGAAGTTGCAAGAGCAGGGTGGGGGAGTCTGGGAGGGAGGGTGCAGAAGTAGAGTGAGTTGTAGGGATGAGGGAGGGAGGATGGGAGGTACTTACCTGGCTCTGTGCCTCTCACTGCTCTCAGGCACCCCGCAGCTGCTCCAATTGGCTGTGAAAGCTTCCAGCTGAGCTGGTTCCTGTATTGTGATTCCCCTAGCTGGGGGGAAGGGTTGTGGAAGTGCATGGAACTGCTTCTTTCCCCCACAAGCTGGATCTAACCCATGAGTCCCCTCCCCCCCCCCCCACCCTGTAGTGGGAAGCCTGCACTGGTGCTCCAACCTTGCAAGGGGGCGGGGAACAGGGCTGGAGCACCAGCGCAGGATCCTTGCTGCAGGGAGGTGAGGCAAATCCCAACTCCATGGCCCACCTGCAGGACAGTCACAGACCAGTAGTGGTCCACAGACCACACTTTGAGTATGTCTACACTACAGAACAAAGTCAAATTAAAATACACAACTTCAGCTACGTTAATTGCATAGCTGAAGTTGAAGTAGCTTAACTTGGCTTTTGGTGCTGCGTACGCTGCAGGAAGTTGAAAGATGCACACTCTTCCTTCGACTTCCCTTACTCGTGAAAGCCGGGTTACTGGCATCAACTGGAGGACCCATCTCAGTTCGAATTAGCTGTCTTAACTAAACCACTAATTCGAACCTTGAACAATCAACACCTTCAGTCTTCCTCCCTAGTAGATGTACCCTTTGAGAACCACTGCTCTATTGCATGCAAATCCACTGACTTCAGCAGAGTTCTGTATGGTTGCAGGAATCTGCCTGTGTGAATATGATTGCAAGATTGAGGTAATATACAAACACTACCATTACACTATGGAGGAAGAAGACAGGGATAGGATGGCAAATAGGCAGTATGCAGCACACCATTTGTGGAAAAGGATACATTGGGCTACACACTAGAGTGCACTCCAATACTTACAAAATATGCCACAGGATCATTAATATCTGTGTGGCATATATAGGCTCTCACTTTTTAAGGTCTTATGCTGATGGCTCCCACACAGGAAAGTGCATAGATTTCAAATTGTTTCTACCCTGGAGTAAGATCCGAATTAGTGGTTGCAGGGGCCTCAGGTATTTCAGACCACAAAGCCATCTCCCCAGCAAATAAAGCAAATTCATAAAAGTGACTAATGTGGTGATGAGTTGGCAAAACCCCATAACATTGGGCAACCACATTATTTCTTTATCAACTTCCCAGCTCTATATTTTATTCTTTTTTCATTTGAAATATGAGAAAAGTTGGACTCAAAGCATTGTGGAGTGTCATGATTTGTACATGATTTCCCCCAGGTGATTGTGTATGTGGAAGATGTTAACGATGAAGTGCCTGTGTTTACCCAACGGCAGTACAATCGTCTGGGGCTGCGAGAGACTGCAGGGATAGGAACTTCTGTTGCAGTTGTCCGGGCAACAGATCGAGACACAGGTAAGGAGGCTGTGATGTGCTGCAAAAGTATGCCACCACTGCTCCCCAGCCTGCTCTGAGATTATGTCACCTGGCTCTGGTTTATAAGTGGAGTCTCCCTTTCCCCACTCTTGCTATGGGAGTGCAATGGATGCAGATTAGAATTTGAGAGAACAGAGAGTGGTTGTGGGACGAAAGCCTGCAGCCACTGTCCAGTCCAGTCCTCTGATTTGGGGTTCTTTTACCCCAAACAGCAGAGGCCAGCCCATTGATAGATGGACAGTCAATCACTGTTTTGTCCTAGGTGTTTTCAGGGAAGGGAGAAGGTCTGCCATAGCATCTCATAAATGCTGTGGGGCATCTTAGAGGGGAAATCATTAAAACAAAAAAAGGAATGATAAAACCAACTGTAGTGTGTGGGGAATATCCCGGTATTGGCTTAAAGTGCTTCAGCTAATTCAGCTTAAAATTAACATTGCATTCTGGGCCTTGGAGTCTCAGCAGGCTACACCTCAATATTAAATACTAGAAGATTTACCTGATGTTGCTTGGGTCCTTAACTCAATTAATCTTTGTTTTTTGGAAAATAAAATGAAAATGTATGTGCTTCATTTAAACCATTGCTCTGCGGGTGGCGATGGAGATAAGTGGCTCAGTATACAGGCTGCCCTGGGGAGAGAGGGCTGCTCGAGCCCTCTTTCACCGCAGCATCTTGGGGTCAGGTGAGAAGCATCTCTCCATAGTCACTGCAGCTCCAGAGAGCACATCCTGGGGAGGGATGAAAATGTCCTCTGGCTAGGATAGGTCGAGGGTCATCTGCCTCCTGTGCTCAGCTGCCAGAGTGAAGAATGCAGCAAATTGTCACACTTCTGTCACTTCCTCATGAACGGGAAGAGCCAGAAATGTTCCTGTATGAATGGGGGTGGGGAAAAGCTTCAGCCCCTTCAACCTCCCTAAAGGACGCCGAGGGGGCGGTAGGCTTGGGCAGTCCCAGACTGGGGGGAGGGGGTGCATCCTCTGCCAGCCCCTTTCAGCTGCCTGGTGATTCTGTCTCTTTTCTGTATAACTTTATGAGAAGCCATCCCATTTTGGAAATGTCCCATTTTCCTGGCACAGCCAAACCCTGACCTTGCTTTAAGTTATGATGTGAGGAAGCTGTAGGCCAAATTTCGTGGCCCTAGCTGATACCATTTAGTGGGAGATTTTGAACAGATGGACAGTCTTTCTCAAATACATAGTAGGTAAGAATATTTGTAACCTCTTTCATCTTAGATAGAGAAGGAGCACCCTGGAGGCTTTTAGCATGTTGACCTGTTGGACAATGTTTGGCCTTGTCTGCTTCTCTGTGAAGTCCAGTCTAACACTGATCATTTATTCCTCCCCCAGGGAATGGAGGTCTGGTGAATTACAAAATCCTCTCTGGCTCCGAGGGGAAGTTTGAAATTGATGAGAGCACTGGCCTCATCACCACCATCGACTATCTGGACTATGAGACAAAAACCAGTTACCTGATGAATGTCTCTGCCACAGACCAGGCACCCCCCAACAACCAAGGGTTTTGCAATGTCTATGTCAGCCTGTTGAATGAATTGGATGAGGCTGTGCAGTTCTCCAACGTCACCTATGAGGCAGTGATCACAGAGAACATCCCCAAAGGCTCTGAGGTGCTGCGTGTCCTAGCACGTTCCATTGACAACCTGAACCAGATCACATACAAGTTTGACCCCAACACCAATGCTCAGGCCCTGTCCCTGTTCAAGATCAATGGAATCACTGTACGTAGCTAACAATCGCCCATCTAGCTGAGGCGTTAGGTGCTTGAGCATAAAAGCATGACATGCATATTCACTATCTCTGTGGTGGTTTGTCCCTGGTAGGGCGTCATCACAGTCAAAGGCCAGGTGGATCGAGAGAAGGGGGATTTCTACACTTTAACAGTAGTAGCAGATGATGGGGGACCAAAGGTTGACTCTACTGTGGTGAGTGGATTTTAGTTGTTTTTGCGGTAGTCTTTTATCTTAGACCTGGTATAAGCTAAACAATGGCTGACGGCATGAGAACATCCTTTTATTTCTTCTCTTTTGGGAAGGAGTACCCCAGCTAAACGTCATTCACTTCTCCTGTCTAAGGGTTGCCTTTGTTTCTTACTTTTGACCCGCTCAATCAGTATCCATTCCCCAGAGTGCAGATGCTCTGCTGCGAGGACAGACTACAGTGACCTCCTCAGATCCCTGCAACTGTCACTCCCCCAGGAGTCAGCACTCTAGTACTTTTGCAATTCAAAATCTCCCCTCTCTTTCTCTCTCCCCTCCACTTCGCCAAGGGTCAGGTGAATCCCCACTGCAATGTACCTGGTCTGCATCCACCCAGGCACTTTCAGATGTGCACTTTCTACTAAACACAAATCATGTTTGTGGTAATGCCCCAAGGACGGCCACAGGACCTTCTCTTTTCCCTTTCTCCTTTGCATGCTTCTTCCTGCAGCTCTCTGTAGTCCTGTCTCCTGAACTGCTAATTCATGACTTGTATGGTGAGTTGATTGTCAACCTGAGGTCTCCTGTAGTAACCTCCGTGAGGTCTTTTGATTGGGTATGAAGCCTATGGTCTTGATTCCATTCCCAAACCAAGCAATGCTTTCTTGCCAAGCCATCCAGAAAATTGAGTTTTAGTCCTGAATTATAGGGTCATGGCCATAAGCATGGGGTGTTGTGTTTTAACTTCCATATAACAGGCTGGTTTTTAAAAAAAGGAAATACTTAGAGTTTGGAGGAGGTTACTCACCAGATTAAAACAGTTTGCAGTTAGGTAAAATTTGGGGTCTAAAATCTTTGATGGTGTGTGGCTAACACTCCTTCCTGAATATCCCAATTGTCCTCGGGGTTGCAAAGATTCATGATCTACAGGCAAGTTGCAGGTCATATATGCTACAACACCTCTAACACAAAAGTTCAGCTAAAGAGTGGAACTACCGCCATATCCTTGGTGGAAAGGTAATGGAGCTATATTGATTTACACCAGCTGAGAATCTGATTGAGAGATTTTAACTCCTAACCTTCTTATTTTTGTTTGTGTCATTTAAGGATGGTAGGTTGTGATTTAAAGGATTCGAATAGCTTGAATTTTGGTAAATCTGTTACCTTCAAAAATGACATGCTCAGGCAAAACAAATGCAGCCAAGTCACAACTGATACTGGCCTCCAGCAGTCGGGGTACCAGTGTCTTTTCTTTCTAGACACTGTCATAATAATTTCTGGGTTAATCTGAAGCCAGAAGATTGAAGTGTTAGAGCAAGCGGCCCGGGTGGAGGGAAGTGAATTACCCAGGGAATGTGCATTGGTTTGCAGAAAGCGTAGTGGTTGTTTTAATCTGAATTTTGATAGAAGTGTTTGCCTTTCCCCTTGGGGGTCCTGCCTCCACATCACAAAGCTACTCAACAAAAAGGAGCCTCAAACTATGTGACCTGACCCATGCAGCCTCCCTTTTTTGTCTTCGGGGCGTGGGTAAGGTGCACTGGTAGCAGAGTTATGGAGGGGAAGTTTGCACAGCATCTGCCTTCATTGTTCTGGTTCCACCAGCGTCCCTTTCCCCGGCCTTTCCAAAGCACTTAGCTCATGCTGTGTTATTAAAAGAAAAGGGAAATATCTGTTAACTGTATTTTTTTTCTTTTTCTTTCCCATTCTGCTTCCCTCCAACAGAAGGTAAGAGTGTTTGTATGTCTTTATCCCTTCCTTCCTCCTGCCTGCCTTCCTCTCTCACAGTCACTGCATAGGTAGCTTTACAACATCTGTCATAACACAAAAAACCTGGGCACCATACAGATTGATAGCATCTACTCTACCATTTAACCAGGTACAGCATGCACTCCCCAGTGCCCAGCCAAGGCCATGGCCTTTGGGTCTCCATTCCTATGGGGTTTCTAGTGCTGGTGCTGGACCAAGAGTTCCACAATCCTTGTGCCGTGGGACTTCCAGCACTATGATAAATCCTGGCCTCTGTGCTGCAGTGGGGAAAGCTCTCTGACCCTGTACTCTTCCCCCACCCGTGCAGTCTCACCTTTGCTGTTTCCTGTGTCATGAGTGCTCAGCAATGCAGCCTCCGTTTTTCTCTTCGTATGTGTGTTTGATGGAGTATTTTAAAACCACATCATGAACCGGATTATCAGATGGCATGAATCAACATAGCTGCATTGAAGTCCAGGAGCTCTACTGATTTCTACCAGCTGAGCATCTGGCCCTATGTAACCAACCCACTAGGTGCATAAGGAAAGAAAGCCAAAGGGCCTGGAAAGCAGGTTAGCCGGCTTCCAAGATGCAAACGCTCCCCTGTGCAGTGGCTCATTCCAGCCAGAAAGGGTTGGCTGCTGAGAGTGTGAGGTTGCCTCGGCAGCTGCAGATTTTCTGCTTGAGCTGACTGGGTTTTCCCCCTCCTGCCTTCTTTTTTAGCTACAACAATAACAGTGTCACCCAATTTTTTTAAAAAAACAAACCCACAGGTTTCCTCCAGGACGTTATCACATTGACTATAGGGCTGCACCTGGAGCCCATAAATAGAGCCCCAAGAACAAAAATGTTCTTCCTCTCTTTCTCCACTATTATATATAGTGCATAAGACTTTAATTTTAAGCATGATGACAGCATTTCCTCTGGCTAATGACAGAAGTGGCAGACACTTGTCTTCTTTTTTAATTGTTGACCACAGCTGAGCAACATTTACATCTACTACTTCTTTTTCCTGCTGCTGCTACTACTGGTTGTGTCTTAATGCTGTGTCTGTATACATGAATGCTGAATCATGGCCTATTTGATTTATGGAGCTTTGCGCATTGGGCTTCTCTGCATTGATGTCTTCCTGGCAAAGCTGAGTGGTACACAGATTGCAGCTGAGGCATGGAACCCATCTGTGAGCTGTGGATCCATCTTGGATGGACCAGAATATCATCCCCTCTTCCTGTGTGAAGAAATAGATCAGCCCAGGAAGAAATTCTGGGCTTGTCCACACTCAAAACTTGCCCAGGTTGTAGCATTTTAGTTAAATGGATGTAAACTTCTGTGTGAACACGGAGACAAGCTTATTAAATGGCTTATGTTGATTTCATTTATTTCAAATCCTTCCCAATGCAATTTTGTGTGTAGAAAAGGCCTAGGAAATTGCATGAGTTTAACAGAAAAACCCTGCCCTGCACAATGCTAGCAGAGCATCCCCTGCCAGGGCAAATCTATACATTTTCTGGTTAGCCAGCTAAAACTGAGAGCTCTGGGTAGATATTGACCCCCTCAAATACCACTTTTTTCTCCCCGTTGCACTAGCCTTTCCCCCTCCCTTGTTTAACTTACATGCACATACAGAACAGGGCCATGGGCAGGAATTTCTCTGGGGAGGAGCGTTTTTTTTGTAAATGTGGACCACAGTTTTTTAAAATATAAAGGAATCCAAAATAGCTATGCAATGAGTGTGCATAACAGAGGTTAATGAAAAATGGGAGTGGAAACAGTGGTTGGTAAAATGATTTTGTTATAACATACTATAAATGTATACAGTAACAACGGTTTTATAGAAATTACCTTCTGGGACCATGGCGGGCAGCGCAGCTGCCATGGCACCCTGCTCCCTTAGTCGCCTCTGACTTCTGGTGCTCTACCTGCTCGATGAAGCCAGCGCCGGGTGAGTGCGAGCAGCTGGGAGTGCCATTGCCCCAGCCCTGCTGTGCTGCCACCAGCCCTCTCCCATCCCCGTAACATAGTGGTTCTCAAACTTTTTGGCCCATGGACCACCTAGCTCAATGCAAACCTTTCCACGGATCATGGGGTGTGCGTTCGCACCCTTTGCACACCCCCCCCCCCCCCGCATATAGGCCTGCAGAAGATTCACATATTATAGGTTATAAGGCCATTGGACACCAGCGTAATCATCTAGTATGACCTCTGGCATAAAATAAGCCCTTTACTTAATTCCTGTTTGAACTAGATGTCCTCAGTGCATTTGGAGGAGTTAGTGATACAGCCTTTCAACTCTTGAGACCTGCACTCAAAATGTAAAATGAATGTCCTGGTCCCATCCTATTCCTAGCAGAACATACATTCACCCATATTCTAAACAACAGTAATGTTGTCACAGATTTTAATCCCTTCTTGGGCAAGTCTCTGGACTGCCACAGCCACCTCAGTGAGTCAAGCTTCAGCTTCATCAGCAGCACCAAGTGGGAAAGGATTGCAGAGGGTCTGCTGTCATTAGTGTGTCTGTCCCTCTTAAATACACTTAACAGGAACCACATGTTAAAGATTGTCCTCAGCCACTCAGCAGAACCTGGATTTAACTAGTCTTTCACTGAGATTGTCTGGTTCTTCTGCCATTGTCAGCACACCTGGGCCTGAGTGGTGAGATCTAATATGATGGGGAGGGAAGGAAATACTGAATGCCAGCTTATGCCCTTTAAGATGCTCTGTACATTTCTCATTTTCATCCCAAAGGCTATGCCATCCCCAACATGGCTGCCTTCGGGAAGTTATCATGAGCCAGACTCCTGGTAAAGCTCTCATTAATCTCTACACTCTTGTTCAATAGGTAACAATCACCGTTCTGGATGAGAATGACAACAGCCCACAGTTTGACATCACCTCTGACTCTGTGGTGAGTGTAGCGGAGGACAGTGCCATTGGGAGGCGAATTGCTGTTGTCCTGGCCAGAGATCCAGACGCAGGAAGCAATGGGCAGGTACCAGTGCTTATGCAGCTATAAACTATACTTGGGTGTGTATACACTGCACCCTTACCTCGAAATAACTGACAGGAACACGTTTCATAAAGAGGGGGGAAACATGCAGTTCCCAATTTATACCATAGTGTGTCTGCTTCCTGCACACCATGTCCATATTCCCAAAGAGTTAAACCTTATTGTGTTTCTCTAGCCAGTTTCAAAAAGGGTTAAAAATTGAAGGAGATAAATTCATGGAGGATAGGTTCACCAATTGCTATTAGTTAGGATGGGCAAAGCTGGTCACCGCAACTTCTGTTTGTCAGAAGCAGGGAACAAATGATGGGATGGATCATTTGATGATTTCCTGTTCTGTTCATTCCCTCTGGGGCACCTGGCATTGGCCACTGTTGGAAGACAGGATTCTGGGCTAGATGGACCTTTGATCTGACCAGTATGGCTGTTCTTATGGTCAAATTTATCTAGAACCTCCTCAGAGATATTTTTCCAGCTACTCCTCTCTCAGGGTCTCTAAGATCTTAGCCTCTAAAATTTTATTGTTTATGAACATTAACACCACAATTTTTGGCAATGGGGCTGCTCTTTAGTTTGGGATGGATAGTGCCAAAAACCAGCAGGGCTTGTTTGGTCACTGTGGAGGGTGTCTGAAGAAAGACATATTAAGCATTTCCCTTGAGTGCCAAGACACAGTGGACCTGAATATATGAGGGGGAGGGGGAGGGTGTATGATTTTTCTATGCTCCCAATGGACAGCAGGGAATTTCTATCCAGATTAAAATAGGAAGCTCTCTCCATTTTGCCAGAAGAATTTATAAGATGCTGTGAGATTCCAGCAAGTTTTTTACTTAAAATTAGGACTGTCAAGCGATTAAAAAAATTAATCGTGATTAATCGCGTGCAACTGCCCCTTTGGAAATGCTTTCAAAGAGGCAGCGCTACAGAAGCCCGGGATCAGCTGGAGTCCACACAGACCCTGGCTCAGTGCAGCACTGCCCCTTGGAAAGGCTGCCCTGGCGTTTCCAAAAGGCAGTGCTGAGGAAGCCTGGGGTCAGCTGGAGTCTTCAGCTGACCCCAGGCTCCATACAGCTGCCCTTTGGAAAGGCCACGCTGCACGGAGCTTGGGGTCAGCTGGAGACTCTAGCTGATCCCAGGCTCCTAATTCGCTGCCCCTTTGAAGCGCCAGTCCGGCACTTCAAAGGGGCAGTGCAGCATAAACGCCTGTGATTAACACATTAAAAATGGTGTTAATCCTTCCCTGTGTTAATGGCAGGCGTTAATTCACATCAGTTGGCAGCCCTACTTAAATTAATCAGCCTAGTCCTTCTCTGAGTGACAGCTTAGTACATCCAAAGCAAATTGAGCTGAATATACATACTGAATATATATACTGAATTCAGCTGTAAGGTCAGGTTTGCCACAGTCAAAGCCTAGTGAAGTCAGGGAGTTCCTTTCTTAACACTGTGAGGCCTTTCAAAGTGCAGCCATCTTCCTTTCATGTTTGGAAACCATCTAGTACTCACTGAGGGCTACTGCTAATAAATACTTTATCATTATATAATGATATCAAGTTGTTTCTGTGTCTGCATGCCACTATGACAGCCTCAACCATGCCAAAACCTGGAACAACTGGTGAAACAGAGTAGAGATGAGCAAATCACGTCACGCAGAATAAAATCTTTCCCAAATTAAGAAATCTCATGGCATCTGAACTAGAACCTGAATTGTGGTTAGAAGTTTGGCTTACATTCTAAAGGGCGATTTTTCTAAATCTTTCTCACCAAAACCAGCAGCAAAATGCAGGACAATGTAGCACTTTAAAGACTAACAAGATGGTTTATTAGATGATGAGCTTTCGTGGGCCAGACCCACTTCCTCAGATCAAATAGTGGAAGAAAGTAGTCACAACCATATATACCAAAGGATACAATTAAAAAAAATGAACAAATATGAAAAGGACAAATCACATTGCAGAAGGGGGATGCGGGGGGGGGGGGGGGGGGGAGGAAGGAAGGTAAGTGTCTGTGAATTGATGATATTAGAGGTAGGGAGAGTGTGATGTTTGTGAGTTAATGGTATTAGAGGTGATAATTGGGGAAACTGTCTTGGTAATGGGTGAGATAGTTCAAATGTTTGTTAAGTCCTTGTTGGCAAGTGTCCAGCAGCACATATACAAAATACTCTGAGAGTCTGCTGCATTGGATTTTCAGCACAAGAGCCAGCACAAGCCAGGTTTAGTAAGACCTCGTCAGTCTGTAATGACTCTTCTCCCTTCCTTGACCCCTCTGCTCCTCACTTCCCCACACTTCCCATTATTTATTTCCTTCTTACCAGGTGACCTTTTCACTGACATCAGGAAACATAGGCAGCGTCTTTGAAATCCGCACCACCAATAATACCTATGGAGAAGTGTTTGTGGGAAGGCCATTGGATAGAGAGCTGCTAGACCACTACACCTTGAAGGTAACCTGGAGCTTACAACCATCCTAACTGCATTTTCTGCAATATGCAACAGACAAGTAGTTCAGATACAAAAACTCATTACCCATCTAGATGGTACTCCAAATAATGCCTTTGGGGAGTGAAGTTTAGCAGTCTGAAACTACAGTTTCTGAATGTGATTTGTATGATGCTGCAGGTATTCCTGTGGCTACTTAAGCTAATTATTGGGAAATTTTCCACATCAAATATATTATAGCTTCCCTGTTTGTGTTGCTTATTTCATACAAAGTGTTGCACATCTGTGTTTGTGTGTGTAACTATAAAGGCACAAAGCTCTACATTGCTGAATAGATAGCAATAAAGCACATATTTTAATTGTCAAAAATTGGCAGGTGGAGGGGCAGACTTTCACAGCAGCAATTTCAACATTCTAGTTTGTATTGGTTCTTATAATGCACTTCCCATCGCAATGCACTGGAAGGCACTCAGATATTAAGCAATGACATCTGTCACGAGTTTGTTCTGTCATCCTCTGTCATGGTGATAGCCATGGTACCTCTGCTCAGAGCTAGTTAGAGAGGACAGTTTGTTAGGAACAAAAATGTATAAACATATTTGATATCCCTACAAGGTGATTCTCAAAGTGTTTTAAAGAACACCGTCATATTAAAAGGGGAATCAAAGGAAACAGTTTTTATCCTTCAGTACAGGCAGTCCCCGGGTTACGTACAAAATAGGGACTGTAGGTTTGTTCGTTGAATCTGTATGTAAGTCGGAACTGGCGTCCAGATTCAGCCGCTGCTGAAACTGATCAGTTTCAACAGCGGCTGAATCTGGACGCCAGTTCTGACTTACATACAGATTCAACTTAAGAACCCCAGGCATCCCCAAGTCAGCTGCTGCTGAAACTGATCAGCGGCTGAATCCAGGAAGCCCTGGGCAGGGGCTTCCTGTAGTCAGCCACTGGTCAGTTTCAGCAGCGGCTGACTTGGGGACGCCTGGGGCAGAGCAGCTGGGGTGCTGCTGGGTTGGTCCAGTAGCGCCGCCGCTCCTCGGCGCTACTGGACCAACCCAGCAGCACCCAAGCTGCTCTGCCCCAGGCGTCCTGATTCAGCCGCTGCTGAATCTGACCAGCAGCGGCTGAATCAGGATGCCTGGGGCAGAACAGCTGGGGTGCTGCCCGGTTGGTCCAGTAGCGCCCAGAGCGGCGCTACGGGACCAACTGGCAGCGCCCCAGCTGCTGTACCACAGATGTCTGGAGCAAAGTCACGGAGCACGGGGGCAGCGGGACAGCCCAGACGCGCCATGGCTGTCCGCTGCCCGCGCGCTCCGCGGCTTGGCTCTGCTTGGCTCTGCTTTGCCCCCCCCCCATCCCCCTGGTCTGCAGACCGGGGGGGGGGGGGGGGACGGACAAAGCAGAGCTAAGCCCCGGAGCGCCCGGCCAGCTGTCAGCTGATCGCGCGCTCCGCGGCTTGGCTCTGCTTTGCCCCCCCCCCCCCCGTCCCCCTGGTCTGCAGACCAGGGAGACGGGGGGGGGGGGGGGGCAAAGCAGAGCTAAGCCTCGGAGCGCGTGGGCAGCGAACAGCCCTGTCCGCTGCCCACGTGTTCCGCCGCTTTGCTTCCTCTCCCTGGTCTGCTGGAGACAAGGGAGAGGAACCCCGTTCGTAACTGCGGATCCGACATAAGTCGGATCCGCGTAACTCAGGGACTGCCTGTACTTTTTTTTTTAATGCTACACAAAAACAGCTGAAAATGTTTGTTGGATTGTTTATTTGGTTGCGGGAAGAAGGGTTTTTAAAAAATCATAGAATTTTAACATTTGTTTGTTTTTCATTGGTTACACTGTTTTTGTCATGCTTAGATTTTGTTAAAGCCATTTCTTTTAAAGCAAAACAAAAAATGTTGAATCTCCCCTATTGGGCAGTGCCTTTTTATGATTTTTTTTCTTTTGCGACATTATAGCTGACTTTTTTTTCAACAAGATTTGAGCAAAGAAATATGCCCCTGCCTAGATATAACTATTGTGCTTCACTGTAGATCCAGGCATCTGACAACGGAATCCCACCTCGGAGAAAAGAACATGCTTTAAGAGTTAATATCCTGGATGTCAATGATAACCCACCAGTCATTGGAAATCCCTTGGGATACAATGTTAGCATTAATGAGGTAAACAACTCTGTTGCCTTATGTAACAGATTCTCAGTTCTCTTCCAAACTACAGCCTAGGGGCTATAAAGTCAGTTGATCTTCTCACTGGAAAATATCCTCAGTAACATTAGGATTCCCAGAGTATGACTCTGCTATCTCTCTTGCAGCCCTCAGCATAGGTATTTATCAGAGGAAGCATGGCCTGAGCACAAGGCCATCTTGTACTCTAGGCTAAAGGAGAATTCCATAAAGAGCTGTTAAGGGCAGTATGAATTATAGAGCAGTCTCTGGGGTAGTTCTAACTTACAACAGGGACTTTTCCAGTCTTAGGCACGTATAGGATACAAGAGGCAAAGGTGGCCCATAGCCTCTTCACCCCACTCAAGTATCACTCTGAGCATGACCATAGCCTGGAACCAAACTCTCAGATTCATGTTCCAGTGTGTGCTGAGATCCATGCTGTGACTTTGATCTGCCGAGAGGGACCATGATTTCCAATAATTTCCTCCAGAAAACACCACATGAATTCCTGACTCCTCTGTAGAAAAGACATGGATAACTTCTTCATTTGGAACAACATTCTTTGGAGGATATTTTGAACCTATTGTCCTTCGTATTAAGTGGCATTACACAGCTGCCAGGAAAAACAGAATGACCCAATGATCTGATGAAACTTCCAGAAAATCACCTGGAATTAAAGGGAATTGCCTCCCCAGAATATGAATTACTATCAGGAAACAGTCTCTGAAAGTTTGGTAATTAAGCAATAGAACAATAAGTATGAGAAAGGAAACATATTGCCTGAACTGAGATCTTTATGTGATTATGAAAAGTAAAATAAAAATAATGTGCATGTACCCAGTGACACCTTGCTAAATCTGCATGGTGTGTATGATTTATAGCTTTGAATTAAACCTAATAGTTTTTTCCAAACCCTCTTCTCTATTTAAATTGTATCTGAATTTTCTGTACCATTGGCCCTGGGAAATCAGCTGCTCAGCTTTGCCTTTTGTTTGGCTTGAGTTGCTCTAGAAGTGTTACCTATGGCTGAAGCAGGCTCAACATCTGTTCTGCTGCACTCTGCTTCAGTGCAAGTGTGGTCCAGAACAAAATGCTTTCAGCACTATTCCAGCAAACTGAAGCCGTTCTGTGTGATCAGTGGGGCACTCTGGGGTAGTCTCCTGTGCACCGTCCTTACAGGCTGGTCTGTTTTGGAAGGAGCTCAAGCTATGAAATAACAATGTGTGCAATTTCTTTTGTTAGCGTTAGAATCGTACAAAGGTGAGGATTTGTAACAAGGTATGAAGCATTCCCCTGCCAGCTCAGCGATTTAATTCTCAGCTGAACTGGTAGTGGCAAAATGTTGTTTCCATCTGACAGCTCTTCAGGCCTCTATGAAATGAGCTGGTAGCCCTTGTCTCACTTCCTAAGATGAAGGTGTCTGTTCTAGGAAAAACCACAACTTCAGCTGGCAGTTCAGTAATTCTCACCTTGGCTGGCATCTCTCAGCAGTTGGCCTGGATTGATCTGGTAACTGAATTAATCATTCAGCCCTAGAGATAACACTTCCAAGTCTAGGTTGAGGC
This sequence comes from Pelodiscus sinensis, assembly GCF_049634645.1. Taxonomy (NCBI): domain Eukaryota; kingdom Metazoa; phylum Chordata; order Testudines; family Trionychidae; genus Pelodiscus; species Pelodiscus sinensis. The sequence continues at coordinate 30,127,785 of NC_134718.1, read as the reverse complement.
ACATGGGCAGAGTGGTGGGGGGATTTGTTTGTGCTCCATCCTCCCCAGAGAGCTTTCATCTCCAGGGCTGGTAGATGCCATCAACAACTATTGAGAACATTTTCCAGTTTCCCTCAGGCTCACTCTTTGTCAAGGTTTCATGTTGAGTAGAGCAGTGTGGCTGAGGTACCTGGAGATTTTTATAGTGAAAATGCTGGAGGAGCCTTCCCCCCTTCACGGTGTTCGAGGGCACCTCTAAGAGCTGTTTCACAGGGTACATTCTTGTTCAGATAAATCTGTGCCAGACGCTGACTTTTCTTTCTGTGCTCTGTCCCGGTCTCCTCATGGATCTCCAGAACGTTGGGGGAGGCACCGCTGTGGCTCAGGTGCGAGCAACCGACAGGGACGCTGGACTCAACAGCGTCCTTTCCTACTACATCACCCAAGGGAACGAAGATCTCATCTTCCGTATGGACCGAGTCACTGGGGAAATCGCTACCCGCCCATCCCCTCCTGACCGTGAGCGGCAGAGTTTCTACCGGCTGGTTATCACTGTGGAGGATGAGGGCAACCCATCCCTTTCAGTAAGTGCTGGTAGGGGGAGGGCTTTACCATTCTTATGTTCTTATTGTTGTTCTTATTGGTCTTATGTTCTTAACGTGGTTGGAATTGAGTAGAAAGTGCAGTCTGGTCCCAAGGATATCCCTAAGAAACTGTATGGGTAAGAGAATGTACATCTGTATCCAGGGCTGAAGAGATTATTTTGTGAATATTGATTAGTGTGGGTGAAGTGTAAATAGTCCCTCCATATCTAGCTGGCTATCCCTAGTAGCACACCTAATCATGGTGGTTATTTTCATTTTTGTGATTTACCCTATTACAAGGAGTAAACATGTTCATTAAAGATTCACTTTGCCGGTAGTGATATACATATTAGAACTTAGGCCTGGAGTAAAATGAGGTCTCCCTCCCACACAGTCCTGAGTCACAACAGCCTTTTGCTTCCTGTATGTGTGACTGTCTGAGAAGGGGTGGGGGTATGGGGGAGTTGACATTACAATTCAAGTTTAAGATCTGCCAAATGAGCGGTCTGACTCAGCAACCCCAAAAACCCACAGGGTGAGGTCCCTTCTCAAGAAGCACGGTGAGGAGTCTTGTGACAGTTGGTGAGACAAAGGCAAATGTTTTCTGCTCTGTATTTGCAATAGGGAGTTTCAGCCTGGCCCATTGGTGGGAGAGTAGTTCTCTGTGAGTATCCAGAGTCTTCATGTGAGTTACTCCTTGTGGAGCATTCAAAACTGAATCCAGGGAGTATTGCCAGTACACCACTAAAGCAGCATCATTGTCTCCCAGCATGACCTACTGTCACTGCTTTTTACCTTTTATAATTCTGCCCTGGCATGGTTCCAGAATAAGCCTTGACTTATTTATCTCCTTGTGAGTACTAAAAACACAAGCAAAATCCCTGACGTGCCAGCCACTGCCAGGGTCACCCTGCCCTGCCCCACAAGCACTGTTTGTGCTCTGTCAGACATGCAGGGCTTTGTCTACCCAGAGCTTTTTGTCTTGCTTGTCTTCACTGTGCAGTTTGCTCACTCAGAACCACAGGGATAGAAGTAAAATTCTACTTAAAAACCACTGGGGTAAGGGGTGGACTCTATCTTAAAAAATATAGTTCTTCTTCGAGTGCTTGTTCAAGTTGATACCAATCAAGTGTACGTACGCCACATGCATGAGTGTCGGAAACTTTTCCCCTGGCAGCTCCCATAAGGTCGGCTGTGGAGACCCGAAGAGTAGCACTGCTATATTAGTGCATATATACCACTGCAGACGCTACCCTTCCCTCGGTTCTTTGATGTCCGTGATGGCGTTGGAACTTCCTAGCTGTCTTGCTGTGGCAAGCTGCTAGTCCCTAGCACAGGTGTGGGCAATAATTTTAGACTGGGGGGGCACTTCCAAAATTTTTGAAGTGGCCCTGCTCTGCTCTGGAAGGGGCGTGGTCTTGGGCAGAAGGGGTTGGGGCCAGGACACTTCCTTGCTTCCCTGCCCACAGACCCTGACTGGCCCAGTAGTGGGGGGAGCATGTGAAGTCTTTGCCCCTGCGCCCCACCCAGAGAACTACCAGCTGTTCTGAATAGCTTGCGGCTCCATCTAGGCAGACCCCAGAATACATTCCCCCTCCCCAACGGTCAAAGGGGTTGAGAGGAGGTACTTTGTTCCCTCCAAAGGCTATGAGTTCCTGTTCTCATATCCTCATCCCTCCTCTCTTCTGGTATCAGCCTTCAACAAGAAGGAGGGTACGTCTACACTACAGCGCTAATTCGAACTAACTTAGTTCGAATTAGTTAATTCAAACTAAGCTAATTCGAACTAACGCATCCAGACTAAAAAACTAGTTCGAATTAGCGTTTTGCTAATTCGAACTAGCATGTCCACATTAAGTGGACCCTGAACCTGGCTTAAGGATGGCCGGAAGCAGTGCCGGCAGGGCATCAGATGAGGACTTAGAGCGTAGAGCTGCTGCGTCAGGCTAGCCGAGGGCTGTGCTTAAAGGGACCTGACCCTCACCCCGGACAGACAGTTCTCAGGGGTGCCCCGCTTGCAAAGCAGTCCTGGCTTGGAGTGCCCTGAGTGCCCACACTGGGCACATCACAGCACTCGGCCATCAGACCGGCTGCACTTGCCGCAGGCTGCCATCTGGGGAGAGGAGGCAATTGGGGGGCTGCAGGAGAGGTTCCACCCCCAGAAGCCCGCAGAGCCAGCCCAGTCCTCCCCATCGGGGGCTCGTACCCCATTCCTCCCTCACCTCCTTCCACTTACCCTTCCCTAGCCCCCCTTCCTGATGTACAAAATAAAGAAAACGTGTGGTCAAAAATAGAATCTCTCTTTATTGAACAAAACTTGGGGAGACTGGGAAAAGGAGATGGGAGAGGGGAAGAGAGAGTGTGGGAGAGGGGAGGGCAACTAAAATGATCAGAGGTTTGGAACAGGTCCTATATGAAGAGAGGCTAAAGAGACTGGGACTTTTCAGTTTAGAAAAGAGGAGACTGAGGGGGGATATGATAGAGGTCTATAAAAGCATGAGTGGGGTGGAGAGGGTGCATCAAGAAAAGTTCTTCATTAGTTCCCATAATAGAAGGACTAGAGGACACCAAAGGAAAGGAATGGGTAGCAGGCTTCAAACTAGTAACAGAAAGTTGTTCTTCACAAATTAAAGAGTCAACCTGTGGAACTCCTTGCTGCAGGAGGCTGTGAAGGCTAGAACTAGAACAGCGTTTAAAGAGAAGTGAGATAAAGTCATGGAGGTTGGGTCCATGGAGTGGTATTAGCCAGGGGGTAGGAGTGGTGTCCCTGCCCAAAGTTTGTGGAAGGCTGGAGATGGATGGCACGAGACAAATGACTTGGTCACTGTCTTCGGTCCATCCCCTCCAGGTTCCCTAGGGTTGGCCGCTGTTGGCAGACAGGCTACTGGGCTAGATGGACCTTTGGTCTGACCCAGTACGGCCATTGTAAGCTCAGAGCTCAGAGTCGGGGGTCTCAGTGGACCACCTTGATTTTCATGCACACCTGCTCCTGGGTGGCCAGGCTGGCAGCTCTCCTTCCCTAGACAGCCACTTTCCTGTGCCTAGTGCGGAGGTCGTGGACAAGGTCCACAATGTCCACACTAGCCCAGGCGGATGCCCGCCTCTTGCGGTCCCGGGCAAGCTCCCGGGAGCCTCCAGCCTGGTCCTGGAGAAGAGGGGGAGGGCTGGGGGGCATCGGGTGGCTGGCTCGAGCCGTGCCAGCTGCAGCTGGGTGCTGGCAGGCTTGCACCTGGAACGGGCACCGTAGCCAGCCCGTGCCCCTTTAAGAGGTCCGGGTCCGGGAGGGGGGCAATAGAGTTTCCCTGGTTTTGGCTAGAGTGGCCACTAGGGAAAGCTGGGGAGGGCTAGCCTCCCACTAGTTCGAATTAAGGAGCTACACACCCCTTAATTCGAACTAGTAAGTTCGAACTAGGCTTAGTCCTCGTACAATGAGGTTTACCTAGTTCGAACTAAGCGCTTCGCTAGTTCGAATTAAGTTCGAACTAGCGGAACGCTAGTGTAGTGCCTATCAAACTTAATTCGAACTAACGTCTGTTAGTTTGAAGTAACTTTGTAGTGTAGACATACCCGGAGAAACAAGGGCAACAGGCCCCTGATCCCAAGACCAAAGAGGCCAGAAACACTGACCTGTTTGGCAGGAAAGTCAACTCTGCATGAGGTCAACAGCTGAGGATTGCTAACCAACAGGTGATCCTCAGCCATTATGCATTCAAGTTGTGGGAGGTGCTCTAAAAATATAAGGTGCTCCTGTCTCACGATAACTGCCAGGAGTTTGGGCCCTGATGGAGAAGGGCTGCACCATAGCCAAGACCTCTTTACAAGTGCCCTAGACTCTGCAGACTTGGTAATGAGGACATTGTCAATGGGGGTGACTATGCGCCAGTCAGCATGGCTTCAGGCCTCGGGGCTTCCCCTGGAGGTCCAGTACACATTTCAGGACCTCCCCTTTGAGGGCGAGAGCCAGTTCTCAGAACAGACAAAATTCTAAGCTACATTCCCTCAAAGACTTCTGGGCAACCACAGCCATTTGGAGAAGCACACCCCAGCTTCCCAAAGTCACCCCTTCCATCTTTGTCCTCCACAGCAGAGGTTTGCACCAAGACAGCACCCTGAACAGCAGCGCAGGTGCAACAGGAACAATAACAGGAGAACCCCATCTCAGCAAAATAACCAGGGGAATAACTCCTCTAAAGCCCTGTAGACCTGAAACAGGCCTTTTGAAGGTGCACCCAAGGGCAGAGCACCAGACCTACCAGATCCCTCCCATTTATTTTCAGCCACACTATTCCACTTCTATCGTGCATGGGCCAGTATTACTTCAGATCACTGGGTCCTCTGCATGGCTGGGGTGGGATAGTCCCTGCAGTTTACATCCCCACCGCCTCACCATCACCCTTCCCCGTCCCTCTTTAGGGACCTCTCTCACAAGCATCTCCTGAAACAGGGGGTCTGATTGTTCCTTGAACTAGGTGTGATACATGAGAAGTGGTCCCTCTGGGGATGAGGAACATGGGTTTTTACTCCCCTACTTTCTGATACCAAAGGTGAAAGGCAGTTTAAGACCAATCCTAGACCTAAAAAACCTCAGCCGCTACATGCGGAAAATGAAATTCATGATGGTCTCACTAGCCACCATAATTCCCTGTCTTGATCCAGAAAACTGGTTCACTGCCCTCGACATGAAGGACGCACACTTCCACATTTCAATCCTTCCATGTCACGGACACTATCTCAGATTTACAGTAGCAAACAAGCATTACCAGTTTGCAGTGCTCCCATTTGGCCTGTCTACTGCCCCAAGAGTATTTACCAAATGTATGGCAGTGGCAGCTGCCTTCCTGCACAAGAAAGGGGTCCAGGTGTTTCCTTATCTGGACGACTAGTTATTAAAAGTGACTTCCAGAGAGCAACTTCATGCACACATGGGGCTCATGTTAGAGCTGTTCAGAGCCCTGGGCATCCTTCTCAAATGGAAAGTCAGCCCAGCAAAAAACAGAGTTTATAGGGGTGACCCTGGACTCAAGGGAGGGCATCTCTTCCAGAAACCCAGTCTCAGGTGATATAGGACTTGATACACACTCTTACTCATTGTCCTGTTACAACGGCGAGAATGTGCCTCAAACTTCTAGGTCACATGACATCATGCTGCCACGTGATCAGATGTGCGTGTTTATGCCTCAAACCCCTTTAGGGATGGCTCGCCTCAGTCTATGTGCCAACACAAGACAGTCTGGATGTGGTGGTGTCTATCCCCCAGCAGGTGATCAATTCTCTCAGGTGGTGGCTGAACCCGCGAAACCTGTCAGAAGGGGTGCAGTTTGCCCCCTTAGCTCCCATCCTAACCCTAGTAACAGATGCAACATGAGACTCAACAGCAGGAGAGAGTTAAGAACTGTGATTTTATTTATTTCAATTTAGAGCCACCGTGTATTTCCCTACCTCCAGGTGCTTGTACAGCAGTAAAAAAGGCATACCGAATAATAAAAGGAATACCATTCTGATGCACACTTATACATATTAGATTTCTCAATTTATTATGACCCGTACCCAGGTGGCCCACTCTAACGATTTAACACACACTAGCTTGTGGTTCTTCTGCATGCCATGGCATGTTTTTATATTCCAGTGTCCAGCTTATTGCAGAGTGTTTGCGTGTCTTTTCCATACCTGTCCATTCCCAGAGCAGCTATATAAGAGTATTCATTCATGATTTATAAGATCTAATTCCATTTGTTTCTAGCAAAAGAGAAGATGCCAGATTGTGGGAATCAAGAAAATGCACTAGCAGTGAGAAATATTAAATTCCAAAGCCACTTTTACCAATTGAATCTTCTGAATGGTGCAGGTCCGATTATGTGTGTGTCTGTGCATGTGTATCTGATACTTCCCCCTTGTGGAAGAAACATTACAGATTATTTCACCACACTATCAAATGAACACTAGGGCACACTAATAAACTAATATTTGTCAATGAAAAACAAAACTATGATTTTACTATAAATATTTTCACTTTCCTTCCTTCCATGGAGCTGATCATGAACAGTGACCTCTGGGACATTGAACCAGTTTTCTCTCTGGCTGATCACTCTGGTTTTTAAATGTCTGTACTGAACTCATTCAGATATTTTTAGTAAACACGTATTCCTCAAGATCACACCTTCAAGCCACAGTGAACAATTGTCAAGCATCTTTCTTTCTGCGGCCCCATTTCCTGCTATCTTGTATCATCTCTCTCAGATATTTGTGAGACTCTCCAAGGTGCAGAAGTCTGTTCTACTTTGGGAGGAAATGTTGCAACAGCTATGAACAGTTTGCAACACTTGTACTGTGACTCGCACTTACCCCAGTTGTCCATTCCAGGCATTTGACATGTCTGTCTGCCCATCTATCAAATCCATTATGAAAATATCAGAGCTGCTAGTGAGGGTTGTATCAATTGGCTGTAATGTCTGGAAAAGGTCGCTGACTTAAGTTCAATGGAATATGAACTTTCTTTACAAATGGGATAGGATGCCTAAAGCACTGGATGAGAAAGCACATTGATTATGATGAGCCCTCTGGGATAGATGCTTCAGGAGTCCCACAATGCACTAGTACAAGCATTTATAATAAGGAATACTATGCATGGAAGTACCAAAACAGTTCTGATAGAAACAGGGTTGCTATGGAGATGTGCTAAATTTTTGTGAGGACAAGTGAGACAAATTATTTCACACAAAAAGGGCATCCCAGGTCACACCCAAGGAGAATATTCACAGCACCCATTCTCTGTGTCTAGCATTGGATGATGATTTTGACCCTAGGGCATGGGACAGCAGTGAACTTAATTTAACCTCTCCTAAAGTATAAAAAATAGAAATAAAAAGATCTTGTGAGGCTGAATTTCTGCCTGCTGGAGATTCCATTCTTTGCCCAACCCCTGCACCCTTTCCTGCTCAAGTCAGAGATAAAATAAGGCGTGGAGTTGTGATTCTTTCACTTTTCATTTCAGTAGCTTCAATTTCAGAAGCCAACGTAGAGTAAGTCTCCAGTGAATCTGGTTTAGAATCTTGCCTTGGAAGATAGTAAACAGGTTCAGGCAACAAAGTAAAGCACCTTGTGGATCTGAGTCAGATGATTGTGTGGGGGTGGTTGGGAGTTTCAACTGGAGCTGAGCCTGATCCCAGGTTTACAATGCAATGTAGATGTATCTGTGAAGGCCTAGGAGTAGGATAGTAAACACAGCTGCGAGGCACAGCGGATAGCTACAGCTGTTGCATGTGACCATTTTTCTCCCTTCTTTATTTTTACATTTTCCCCTTTCTATTGGCAAGTGCATTGTTTGCTTCTTTGGGGATGGCGGTCTGTGTAAACAATTACCTACTGCTCCTCTTTGGCTGGATTTGCCTTGTGATCACAGAGTGCAGAACTCAGTGAGTCAAACTTCTGTCCTATCCCAGGCTTCTACTTTCTGATTAAATTGCCTAGTAACAACTTCGTTTTTTTTTAAATGCACTGAAAGCAACCTTTGGTATCAGGAGATCACATCTAGTGCTTTAGTACTGGTATTAATAACTTAATATCTGTGTTCATGGTCTCTAAAATCTGCTTATTCCTTTTAATTGTATGGAGAAGCAGCTGGTATTTGTTTGGACAGTTTTCACAGTTCATTGCTTGTCCTGCTAATGGGCTGAAAGTAGTGTAGGTGCACGCACAACAGTTGAAGTGTACACGCGCATGTCTTTATCCTATGCACCCTGATTTGTCACATCTGTGGGTACCGTTCAGGCATTGTTGGTGGGGTTCTTTTCAGAAAGTTTGGTTATTTTGCACTTATCATCTTCAGAAGCAGAGTAGATGCTAATTTTCAATAGTGTCATTCATACTCCATGTGCTAAAGCACTTAGTAAAGCAAGAGATTATGTATAAGTAATTGTGGTAGCAAAGGCATCTGCCATTCTTTCATGCCCCAGAACTCTCACTCATGCTTGTTGGAACTTTATTTAATTGGGAGAGGGCTGGGATTCTGGGGGATAGGTCTCTAAAGATCCTAGGCACTTTTTGGAAAAACCTGACCCTCCATCCGAGCAGCAGCCAGGGCTGGGTAATTTGATGTGTGAGGGAGAGGAGATGTGGCAGCGCAATGATGCCTCCCCCTGGCATGGCACAGCAGTGTCAGCTCAGCTCTGGGTAGGAGCCTGAATCATGAAGTGGGACTGGAATCCAGAGACCAGTGCAGCTGGCTGTGCTATCCCCAGGCCAATGTTATTTTCTTGTCTCCATTTATGAAAACATCTCATGTCTTGACAGCGCCACAAGTCTGTGCTCTCTTGTCCCATCACACAGATTCCTTCTCGCCATCTTTGACGCTGCAGGCCCTTTCTCCTCCCCTCATGTAATATGTGTCCCTTTGCTCCTCCCTCCCATGTGCCCTATCCCCCTGTGGGCTTGCACACACCCCTCTGTCATTCAGAAATGCAATTTGTTACAGTGGTTGCATATTAGCTGGGTGAAACAGGGCCCGAATGTACTAGGCATCCACGGGCAGAACCTGTTGGTTTAGGTGTCTATCAGAACAACAGCAAAGCCTATTTCAGAGGAAAATCCAGGCTCCCAACTGCCCGGTACAGCTGGCAGAGGAATCTCTCTGCTGCCCCCTGCTGTGATCTATAGAATCTCTTTGCACACACACCAAAGGCAGCAGCTTAACTGGGAGTCTGTCAGTAGTCTTCACTCTTAACAGAAATGAATGAGCCTCACAGGAAGGGCTGGGAGGAAGATAGGAGTCAGTGCAGTGGGGAGGGAAGTAGGAACTGGGAGGAGGCAGAGTGGGGATGAGGAGGAATCAACAGAGGCAGAAGGGCTGGGCAAAGGATGCACAGGAAGCCAGAGGGCAGTGAAGGAGAGGTTGGTGCTGATGCAAACGGGAACCTGGTATGGAGGAACTGAGGCTGAGAGTGAAGGGGAAAGCAGTGACCCAGAAAGAGGGAAGCAGGAGGAAGGGGGATGAAGGAGGAACCTGAAATGTAATGGAAATGTAGCACAGTGGTGGTGATGAGGGAGCAGGAACCTGGGGGCAGGGAGTGGGTGGGTTGGTGGTCATGGAAGCAAGAACCTGGACAGTGGGAGCAAGGAAAAAAGGGACTGGTGCAGGCATGCAGAGCAGGAGATAGTGGTGCTGGGGGATGGGGAATTGCAGGGGTAGGAGGAGAACCAATAGCATGCCATAGGAGGGAGTTGGGGGAACACAGAGCCCGTGCCGTGCAGAGTTAGAAGGGGATGGAGAACAAAGAGGAATTTCTTTGATGTGGTTTCCAATATTGGGAAAGTGAGCCGTTAGCATGCATGCTCCATTGCCTCTTGGCTAGAGGGGTACAGTGCTGGTACCATCTTAATGCAATGCCCCTTCTGAGAAGTATAAGGTCCGTGTGCCCCAGCAACAGTCTCGGGAAGGGCACGTGGCTTTTGCTACTTTCATTAAGTTGCCCTTATTGCAAACATGGGCTATGGCTGTCCAGGCCCTTTGCCAGTGACAGGAAAAGCACACTGCTGTTGCCATTGTGCTGAAGTCTCCTTAATGGAGCACTGAGATGCTGCATACCATGCAGGGCTGGCCCAGGGGAAAGGAAACCCTTGGAAAACCTGTATTTTGGTGTGCTGTCTTTGAGTTTGACAGCAGCATAGGGCACAGGGCATAGGGTATGAGAAGCTGGCACCAGAGTCTAGTCTGGCTGCAGAGAGGAGAGTTTTGAGCTGGGAGTCTCCCCCTCTTAATATATCCCTGATCACCTACCAAGTGGATAGCAAGTATGTGGCCATCATCCATGTCTGCAGGAAGAGGGGATCCAGGGGCTGGCCCACTAGCTCTGCAGGGGTGAGCCCTGCTGTCTGAGATTCCCTGAAGGCTGGCAGATCCAGGCAGCCTTACCTGCTCCCCACCCAACTGGCCAGAAGCTCCAGCCCAGGCTCACCTGCACTAACCCCTGCTCCCGAAGCCAAGGCCTGCTAGCTTGTGGTGCTCAGACAGTGCACACTGACCATGGCACCCAGGTTGGTTGCCCATGTCCCTGTGCCCCAGAGAGAAGGGGATACTGTCAGTGCCACCTTTCTGAAGTCTCCACTCCTTGTCCAAGCAGTAGCAGAAAGAAAAATGGCTGGAGACCAATTAGGGCTAAAAAGACAACTTAGCTGGGCTGAAAACAGGAAAACCACAATGCAAAAACATGTTTAAAGACAAAAGAGGAAATAGAATAAAGGAAGTATGGCAGCACTTCTCTTCCGCCCTCCTCCCTACACACTAAGCACAGCTGTTGCAGAATGAGGGTAGTGGATTTTTTTAATCGAGATAGATATTGGGTGAGCCTTGGTATGGAAAGTGTTGGTTCCAGTAAGAGGAGATTACTTTACGTAGTCTGCTACACTCGGCACTGTATTTACTCATACATAGAATGCTGTGAAATAGAGTACCTGAAAATTTGAGTCACATCTGGGTCCTAATGTCGATCCACCTGCCTCTTACTATCCCTGTTCTGAAGCTCTGCTTCCTCTGGACAAGATCTAGTTAACTTAAAAGTGTAGAAGCCTGCCAGACCTATTGGCAGAACCTGTGATAGGGCCATTTGGGTGATAATGAAGCCATTTAACGGGGCAACCCAAGGTATTTACTGTCCGTTTCTGAATTTACTGTTAATCCACAGGATCTTTGTTTAACATTAGTTTTAAAAATATTAGTATGTTGCTGAAGATTATAAATTCGCATTTCTAAAAATTTGCCTCCCCTCAGCTTCCGTGAGGCATAGAGGCACCAGATTAATAGTACTACATAGAGCTCCATAAATTCAAAGGATGGCCCTGGCTGCTCTGGTTGTAACGTGATGTGTAGCCCTTCCTCAGTTTTCCAGCAGGGGACAAGTGTGCTACAGAACCCCATACAGATTCAGAAAGGGAGGGACAGTCTTGTACAGTTCTGGCTAAAGACGTCATTTCTTGGAATGATTTAGGTTGATACAAAAATCTATTCCAGCAAAAGAACTTTGGTTTTGTCATGCAGGTAACTGTACTCTGGCAACTTGGAGCTTGTCTCTTCCTGGTTCCCACTCCATTTTTCCTCTGATTGCTAAATTCACATGGCATCATCCCAGTGCTGCTGTTAACCTCACCATCATCATTTTAGCCACTGATATTTGACGGCATTGACCCCTCCTTCCCTGTAGCTGGCTAAATTTTGACCTATTATTTGTGAATCACTTTCTGTTATGTAAGAAAATAATACTTCCAATAAAACTTTATTGCATCAATCAGTATTTTTAGAAACAAATGCATGCAAATCTGGAAAAATTTCAGAGCAATCAGAATATACAAATAGCCCAAAGCAGTTGATCATCTCCTATAACATATTGTAACCATTACCTTCATTTTATACTGTTCACCCCGCCTCCTTTCAATCTTGAAACATGCCACCCTGCTGTCAGTGGTCGCAGGAGACACACAATGTGAGCATTTTATTCTAGCCTTGGAGAGAAGGGATTTTTTGTTTTTGTTTTCTTTTTTAAATAGAACATCACAATTAAACCCGAAAGCAGTGTCAAGAGCTACTCTTCCAGATCTGACACATTGTCGTGCATTGTTCCCATTGGGCTCATGTCCTTTCAAAAGCAGAGACATCGTCATGCCTTTAAATGCTTCCGACATGCTCTGCTCTTCTAGTCTCTTTCTCTGGAACAGTGTTTCTTAAACTGTGTTCCAGGGCACACCAGTGTGCCTTAAATAGGCGACTTTTTTTTCCTCAATAACTTTCCCCCGACCCTTTTTTTTTCCCTCAACAAAAAAATCCTTGGTGTTCCTCATAAAAAAAATTGTCTGGTGTTCCTCGGTATTAAAAAGTTTAAGAAATACTGCTCTGAATGATCAGGAGAACCTCAGAGAAGAGGGGAACTGACCCTTTGAACCCCATCCTGAGTCCTTTATTAACTGGAACATGAAGGGACATCACAGAAACAGGGATAGCTTGCATGGCCATATGAACCAAAGAGACTTAGGCCCCCAGAGAGAGTTTTTACCTGATTTTTATTTTGGTGGCAGGAAGGAGAGCTGGGAATTTAGATTGGTAGTGAAATCCTTTGAATGGAACCGTGAATAGGAGCAAGTCAGTGGGTGGGAGCACCCAGCTGGGTTCCTTCTGCAACCAGGAAGTTAGTTTGTCCCTTTTGGGACAAGTGGCAGCTGGTTTGCACAATGCCACCACTTTCCCGCAGATTTCTCATGTGCTTCTTTTTTTAATCTCTAGCCATGTAAAGGCTTGTTTCTCAGAATTATCCAGTGCACTCTTCAGCAAGAAAGCAGTTAACAGCTGACAGCTTTAAACAAATAGTTCCCCAGATCAGATATATATACACTTGTCATGCAGATGTCCCCATGCTGGAGGATCCGCAAGACTGGTGATGATCATGCAGAGTAGTTTGCTAATCTAGAGAAGATTTCAGCTTTCACACAGATTGTCAGGTTTCTTCAAGGGGCCCCTTTGCATCACCTCAAAAACAAGTCCACTAAAGGAATTGCCCCAGGCTTGTACCATCAAGCATTACCCTGTTAACAAAGATGAGGCCTGTGTTTGAAGTTCTGAAAAGCTGGAGCTTCTCAGATGGGCACAGGCATACAATGTGGTTCAGGATCATCTTTTTGCTGTGGTGTACCATGATATACTATCAAGGTCTTTTCATTTCATTCTATTTACATTTTTTGAGATTTTTTTTTTCTGAGATTAATCAAGTCCTTAGGCAGCAGTTGCTGCCAAAAGATTTGATCTTGTCGTGTCTTTGGAGTGTTGAAGAGATGTTTTGCTCATCCCATGTTATGATGAACACTGGCCTGTGATGGCTGCCTAGATACACTACATCGGTGATCTAGTTGGGAATCATCTCAGGGTGCTTATCTAACAGAGCTGAGATTAGACCATACCTGGCACAGTAGCTGGATTTCTAATGGACTGGAGCCAGCCCACCCACCATGACAGCCAATGAGTCACAGTAGTGGCAGTCATCACAACAAGTAGCTTTCCGGAGTAAACTTTTCCAGACTTGTCTGCCTGGAAATCTACCCAGGAGCATATTCTATTATTTATATGACTTTTTAGATTTGTTTTGTTTTTAATGTCTGCTGGTAAGCTATGCAATTCTGGCATGGCAGTCAGTTGGGTATGACATCAGACACTATGGGCATCATGCTGCTGATTTTGGAGTCATTTCAAAAACACTATTTGTGTTCTGTATTTTGGTGGTGATTTCTCTAAGTTATGTGTTATGATCTTAGTGGAACTCCATTCCCCTCTGATCATCTTCACCCTTGCCTATAGATGGGACCTGAGAGTATCAGGGAATTGAGACTCCTAGGAATTTTTCCTCTTGTGACCTACTTCTCTGTGCTAGGTGGCAGGGAGGCTAGGTTCTAGGAGACAGGGAAGACTGGGCCTAGGTAGAAGATGGAGACTCCCAGGCATTCCTCTGGACTAGAGGACACTAGGAAAACTGCTGAGAGAAATCTCTCTGCAACAAAATGTAACATACACTATTAAACAGATGTCTCCCACTCTTCTTTCCCACCTGCCTCAGAATATGAAAGGTATAAGGGATGGCTAAGTTCCAAACTGCATTTCTTGCTGCAGTTTAAAGAACTTTCTAAACTGTACAGAGTATCACATGGGCCCCTTCTCCCCTCCAGTGAGTGAGATGTATTTGCCTCTACAGGTCATGGACTCATCACCTGGAAAGGGTTCTTTTCAGGGCTTTGGAGCGGAGCCCAGAGCTGGAGTACGGAGCAGTGGAGCTGCAGGTTTTTGCCTGGAGCTGACAGAAAATCTTGACTGCTCCACTGCTCCAGGTTTTTTTTTTTTTTCATTTTCAATCCAAAATGAATGATATTTTATCAAGAAAATCCTAAAGGTGCCAAAAAGTTTCAGATTGTATAACAATTGATATTAACATCTACTTTACCACTTTACGTAATATGTCACAGTTACTCTCACTTCAGATGAAATCAAGATCTAATGTACAGATACAAAATTACAAAATTTTTTGGAGATATGTTTTATTAAAGAATCAGATAATTATCAGACATCCAGCAACACTGCAGACTGCTCCCACCCTTCTGCCAAGGATAGGCGAGTACGTACTCACGTAGATTAGTTAGATAGTTAGATTATTATGTGTTTATTTTCAACCTTGTAACGTGTAGCCTCGGTACTTCTCAACAATTAATGTTGTAGAACAGCGATAGCACGTACTAACGTTATGGCACATACCAAATTTCATTGATATATCTATATTAAAGCATTTTTGAGATATTAAAAACTTGGAAAATATTTTGAATATTTTCCTGCAAAATTTCATAAGAAAAACTAACTTGCAATTTATAAATAAAAATGTGTATTAATCATGTATATTAAAAATTAAAAAATTATAGTTAAAAATTAATTTGAGTCAGAGCATGGAGCGGAGCTAGAGCAGTCAGTATTGGTGCTGGAGCGGAGCAGAGCAAAAAATTGATTGCTCCAAATCCCTGGTTCTTTAAAAAAAAAAAATTGTTTACAGCTGTGGGAGGGTGGTTTTTTTAAGCATCAACATCTTGATTATTTTTATCAATGCCCATGATTGTTTTAAAAAGTAAAGAACATGAAATAGTCTGTTCCCCGACTGAAACTCAGACTGCCAGCTTGAGTGACTCTCAGGTAGAGATGGATGTGTTTTGAACCAGTTGAAAAACTGGCCTCAGAATGAGAGCATCAGACTTTCTCTTTAGCTATATTAAAACTGTTGTTGGTGTGATCCTATAGGATGAGATCTTTTTCTGTTTCCCTCTGCATGCTCACATGCACACACACCAACACACACACACAAGCACAGATTTGTTCATGCTGAGAGGCTGCCTTGATCATCTCCTGATGCCTCTTTAGTTGCGTAGTTCCAAATTGGCATAATTAAAGTGTTATAGAATAAGTGACACGCCATCCTTTCTGAGGGAATATGAGAGGATGGTGGGAGAGGAAAACTTTAGGATAGGTGCTAGGTTTTACTGCACCTGGCCTCAATATCCAGACTATTTTCACCATCTTTTCCCCCATTTTATCAGGAAAGTTCTGATCTGTCAGGACACAAAGGCTGTTCAAACATTGTGTGTCATCTTCCTTCCCCATCCTGATGGGTTTCTGGGTGGAGCTGACTGTTGCTTATCTATGCAGTCATCATGGCCTACCACTCAAAATCAGGTCTTCATTCATGCTTAGCAACGCATATTTTTTCTGTGACAATCTATACCTCGCATGAAAATCTCACATGTGGTAGGTCATTTCTAGAAAGATTATATGTTATGGTTTCCTTCAGACTCATGCATTCCTGCTGTACATCTATCCCAAACAGAGCAAGTGACTCTTGAACTAAAACTTTTTTCCAGAGTGTTCTCATTGTTTTTCAAAATCTCCTTGGCCCTATCTGCATTGCACCTTTCAACCATGTTAAGGAACTTAGGGTACATCTATACTGCGTGGCTATTTCGGGATAATGGAGGTATCTCAAAATAGCTACCCTGCATCTACAAAAGCCACCTGTTATTTTGAAATATTTTTTGAAATGACAGGGGTGCTATTTCACAATCCCGGTAAATCTCGTTGGATTAAGGGATGGCTCGAAATAGCATGTATTTCAAAATTTAGCACTGAGTAGACATGCCAAATTTCAAAATAAGTTATTTTGAAATAGATTTGCAATAATATACGCCATTTGTGAATCTTATTTCGAGTTTAGGGTGCTCTGTAGATGCACCCTCAGAGTCACATATCTGAAAATGGTTACTGTGGTCAGTATCATGACTACAGCTTTTAAAATCATCTTATGACTTGCCAGTTATCATCCGACCCTTCCATGAGAGCTCTGATGAACACATGCTACTTTAATTCAAGTTGTTTCTCATGGGTGTGCCTCTAATTGGAATGCAGTGAACAGTGTATGTTAGTTTTCCTGGAAATCTGAAACACTAACTGCTTGCAGCCTTTCTAAGGTACTCTGCCTATGGATATTTAATGTGGCAAAATATACTGTTTCCTCTTAATATTAGATGTGCATAAAGCATTTTAAAAGTTGTTCCGAGACAGGGGGATAATCTCTAATATGGCTATGAAAACAGATGACCATAAAACAGATTATAAACCATGGTAATAGGTGGAACCATTTGACATGATTTCTGATATGGTTGGTTGGTTGCTCGCTCAGGCTCTCCATTTGATATTTACCATATTTCTAAGAGAGATGGGGTTAGGTTAGAAAACTAGATCCCTACCCGCTTGGACTTTAGGCAAGGTAGAATCTGATTCTAGGGCCAAAGTCCACAGGTCAGGTTCATCTCTACAAAAGACCTGAGTCGGAGCAGTAGCTGCACAAACATTCCTGAACTTTTCAAAACTCTTGATTTGAATCTAGATTCCAAACAACATGACTTAAGTCAGTCTTTTATTTCTGACAGATTTCTTATTTTTAGCTATTGTAGCCAGCAGCCAATATTATTTTTCTTCCCATCATATGTCTTTTCAAACTGGGACACAAGTTCTAAACATATCATACAGTTTCTATGCAATAGCATCAAACAGTGCAGGCAACATATACACACGTACTTCTCTAAGAAAATAGATAGCAAAAATCTAAACCCATTGAAAGGAGACTCGTTTTCCCCTTTACAAATTTCCATTGGGGTGAGAGACATGGAACGTGGGGGGACAAGGGATGATTCTCACACTCTGGTTCAGTTTATAAGACTTCTTTTTTTTGTTCAGCATCTCTCTCCAGTTTAATAAGTCATCTTCTTATATCTGCTCTAGATGCCAGCGTTGTAAATAAGCAAGGTGTTGGAGAAGTTTGGCAACATATTGGTCATTAAATTGTAAATTCCTTTGTGCAGTGCAGTAAAATCAGCAAGAGCGTCAATATCTGTGGAGATCTTTTTTTCTTTCTTGTTTTCTTTTTCTTCTTTTGAGAAATGTTCAAAGGAAAATATGTGCAGCGATGAGGTGCCAGAGAAAGTGTCTGTGATTTTTTTTCCCCTTCAGAAGTGGCCTTGTCTACAAAGCCTTTGCTCCAGCAATAGCCAAATACTTTCCCTTATTGCTGACAACTAATTCAGCGGAAGTTGTGCTCCTTCAGCAATTTTATGCATTCATGAAATTTGGAGAATCAGGAACAGGCTCTAAAAAGGAGAGACAATTCTGTTAATAGTTTTTTGGTTATTTATGAGTGTGGAGCTCACTGGGCACTTGTGAGGCTGTGGTCTGAGGTGATTAACAGAAGATACTTCCCTCCACTATAGACAAGATCCTATTGGCTGGGAGTGCACATTGCCATTTGTAGGCACCTTTAGCAATGTGATTCAGCCAAATGTCACCAGCTGCAAAGATGCTAGGGAATGAGAACTAAGGGCCTGACCCAGAGCATGTGGTGGGAGTTAATAGAAAGACTTTTGTTGACTTCACTGGGCTTTGGGTCAGCTCCTAATATTCCATGGCTCATCATTTTAATCCCCCAGAGGCAACATTTTTAAGGCAACTGGCATGATTTTTTCCCTCTAGCAAGTAATCAGTTAAGGGCTAGCTTTCCCTACTTGTAACAGCATCTGCTGTGTTGCTAATAACAGGCTGTGAAATGGCAGCCTGGCTCTGGGAAATTAATATGGTGATACTCTGGGGGAGGGGGCAAGGGACTGACAAGAGGGCCCCCAATTTAACATTGCTATCCCACATCTGGAACTCAAGAGTACTGCAGAAACTGGCCCGCTGGGAAGAACCCCTTGTATGAAAGAATAGCAAACCCCATGCTGCGGGACAAACATAAAGAGCCAGTCACACCACAGCTGTGTTTCTTTCCCTCCAAGACTGAGATCTTGTCGCGTTCCCCTGTTCACCTCCAGACCAAAGATTTATTATTTGGTTTGTATCAGCAATTTCTCTCGACACCAAATAATTATGAGTGGACAGCTGGCCAAATTCTGTTTCCATTGATACCAGTGTAAATCTGGAATAACTTCATTGGCTTAAGTCGAATCACTCCATGTCTATGCTTGTATAATTGAGATAAAAATTAGGACCATTAAGTATAAAATGAGGCCCTACAGCAGAGATGCAGGGTTTTCCCCCTCCCCAGAGTCACAAGACTATAAATTTCATGTTGAACAAGGTTAGATTTAAACTGAATATTTAACAAGGGATCAGTCCCCTCCCTTTCTGACTCTTTCTTTCCCATGTCCCTCTTCAATGGCTAAAGTTCCCTACCGTCTGTCATGGCAGCTTTAGCTTGGGTCAATCAAGGAGCTAGTTTTATAAAATGGACACTTACCCAGTGTTGGGAAGAAGCAATCTCCTGTGCCAGGAGGAGACAGTGGAGTGTTTGGTTCTGAGAGAAGGTGTCTGCCTGATTCTGACGGCTGGCGGCTGGCAATATATGTCATCTGCAGCTTGGGCCTGGACTCTGTATTTGTGGATGGAACTGCTTCAAAGACAGGGTTTTCAATGCCTTGAGCATTACTACAGGAGAAAATACAGCGTCAGTCCTCACACTCACACCCCCACCTTCTCTCTCACCCACTAAGAGCTCCAGAATTCTAGACTTTCTTCCATTCTAACAGTAGTACCATGGGTGGCAGGTAATGTAGGCAAGGGAAGGCATTGCCTTCCCAAAACTGCCTATACTCTCTAGCCACCAGGGAGGGCTGTGGCTGTGGTATGCTAACCCTGCCCTCCAGGTGGCCAGGAAGGGTTGGGCTGTTGTAGTGGGGGGCTTGGCTCCACAGGGGGCGAGGGCGGGGAGAGGTTACTGAAGGGGCAGGGCCTGTGTCAGAAGGGGCAGGGGCTGGAGCATGCCTTCCCCAGCTGGGTCTTCACCTGCAGCCCTGAGTAGCACTTACTATTTTTAGTTCCTATTTATCTGTCTTACACATAAGTTAGTGGGTCTCTCCTGTGTTTGTCCTTGTGACGTCTCAATGACCAAGCTCTCTATTGTTTTCCTAGGGCTTACTTCCTAACATCTTGTCTTTCCCCTGTCATGCTGCCATGGTTTTGTACTACAAACAGCTGTGATGTGACCCAAGAACAGGATTAGAATCTTTAGGGAGGAAAGCCAGGTTTTTGAAGAAGGCAGGAGCTCGTTAAAATATTATAGTAAGAAGAGGTGTAACCCTTGTCAGGGGATGCTTTAAGGGAGTCCAGGCCCAGATTACCATGATAATCTAATTTAAGGGGAATTAATCCACCTAGGTATTTGATGAATAACAAACACTGGGCCTAATAAAAAGCTATTGGGGCTCATTTGCAGCGACATGCTTATAGAGAAATTATCCCAATAGACAGGCACTTCCAGAGCCCACAGGTGCACAAGGAGGAAGGCCATGCACATCTCTGAGCCAAAAGAGGGACCAGGACTGAAGCAGCAAGTAGTTGCAGCGTTGGGTCAGCAAGGGGTGGAAAAGGGCGGACATGCCCTACAACCACAGGTACTTGAGTGGGATATCAAGACACCCTCCACCATCAAGGAGGAATGACTTTGTAGGACGGTATAAACACCTGCCCTGGCTGTGGGATTTTGACTGTTCCATGACAGCATATGGAGGGGCAGACACAACTGTAGAGGTTCCTGCTTCAGATTGGGGGCATACTCAAGAAGCAGCAGAGGTGTCCATGATGGAAAAGGGTCAATTGCAAATTGCCATCAACCCCAAAAGGGAAGAAGGCACAGGCTCTACCAGCTTATATATATTTACTATGAAGAAGCGAGGCATGCAGGATGGGTTGGCCACTATATGAACAATCATTATAAGGCTGGTCTGGTTGCTCTGAGTACCAGAGGGGAACCAGGGAGAGTCAGGCTATCAAAGATACTCTTCCCAGAAACTGCTGGGGCCAGGACTATTGTGAAGTTTGAATAATACTGTGGGGACTCCGTTGAGACAAGAAAGAATAATGCCCGAGGACCAATCTTTTTTGGCAGTGGGGAGAAGAGGCAAATATAATGGTGTTGCCTCTCTAAAATATGTCTATTTTATGGTGGACACTAATTTTGAGGAAGCAAGACCCTATAAGAATAGGCAAATGTGGCTTAGACAGGGAAATAGGCCCTGGGTGAAAAATTAAAGGTGGGAGGCGGTGAGGTTCACTATTCCCATTAGTTAAGGGAGATGCTCTACATGACTTTTAGCCCCAGAGTGTGAGAGCTTGAGGAACTTGAATAAAAGAACCAGAGAAGACCCAGGAACAGAAGGAGTTCCAATCAAGGGGATCCAACCAGAAGCCCTAAAGGATGACAGGATTCTGGGGTAGAGCAGGCCATATAAAATATGGAACTTGACTCAAATGATCTGGAGAGCCAGGGAAATGGAGGCTACAAAAGCCATGATGTGATTGCTAAACAATTCAATGAACTACAGATCCAAGTAGTAGATTTCTACCAGGAATTGGATAGCTGTACAAAGCATTAGAAGGCCTAAATTCAAGAAATGAGGTGGAAATGCTCTCAGGCTATACGGGAGCTGATCATACGGTAGGAACATACCAGGCCAATAGAAGCAGAGCTTGAGAGGCCAGAACAACCAAGGCAGAGCAAATGTGTAAGGCTGACCAGAACGTAAAGATTCCTCAACCTGGCAACAAAAATACTTGAAACTCATAGAAGGAAGTGACAGAGCTGTAAATGATCTTGAAAAGTGACCTCAGGACAGTCAAGCCAATTGGAGAGCAAGTATTTTAAGCCAGTGGATAAACTGGCAGAGCTGGTAGTGAGCTAATGCAGGAGTTACTGCAGAAAGCAACACACAATAAACTGAGTCTCCATACTCTGGTGGACCTGATAGAGGAGAAGGTGCCATTCTAAATTGGAACCTTTGAGAAAGAGAGATTTCCAGCCTAGAAGGCAGAGAGACAGGAGTTGGAATAGCTGCTTGTTTTGGAGAGGGAATATTCTACATACTACTGAGACAAGTAGAAACATATTAAAAGAGAATTGCAGGAACAGGTGAGACCAACCTTCTTCTGGAGCAGAGCAATGGAGGAACACTTGAAAGAGAAGCTGGAGCCAGAGCATGGCATGAATATCTTGGAGCAGAAGGTTATTAAAATGAAAAAGGAGCTAGAGACTGACTAGTGAGCTCTGGGACCTGGCCATTGAGGCAGGAGCCTTATGCACGCTGGAAGAAGAAGGTGATTTGCAGGGGAAACTGGCTGGGGATTGTCCAGGAAGCAGGACCCAGGTGCTGGCACCCATGGAGAGACATGCAATAAGATGGAGAGCACATAAATCAATTACAGGGAGCTTGTGTTGATACAAAGGGTCTGACTGACAAGTAGGGCCTCCAGAAAGACCTTCCAGGAGGAAAAGTCAACTGATTGACAACGGATTGTGTGCCCTGAGAGACAAACCCTGAGAGGCAAAACACGGCAGAAGTTTCAATGGTGCCAGCGGCTCTCTCGGCTACACAGCAGACCTCTCTAGTAAAGGATGGAGTGAGCGGGGAGCGAAGGCTGCAACTGTGGATAGGAATCACATTGAAATCCTGGAACTGCAGATGCAGATGGCTGAAGAACAGGAACAGATGTGTTTCTCCAGGGGAAGGATCTTAGAGCAGTCTGCAAACCAGAAGCAGCAGCAGCTGCTCTGCCTCCAAAAGGACACTGCAGAACAACAATGTTTGCTGCTTCAGAGGGAGATGACTAAGCTCCAGAACCTGCCTGAAGATGCAGCCGCGGCTGAGATCCAGCTTGGCTAAGGATAAAGAGCTGGAATCCTGTGGGGTGAGGCCACTACTACAAGAAGATGGATTTAGCAAGAAGGTACAGCAGCCCTCTGAAGCTAAGAACTGCTCTGTTGTGGCATGACAAAGCTGCAAGGCCAAGCCCCAGCCAGACCCCTGCTAAAAAGAAGGGTTCACCCCAAGAAAAAAGGGGGACCCAGACAGTGCGGTGATTCCAAAAGTACTGTAGGTCTGGCAGTTGCAGAAATCTGTGCTGACTGGGTTATTAACAATGATAGGGTCCAATCCTTAGAGTCTGGAAGCCCTAAGGAAGTAGGATTTAGATGCAGCTATTTTTAATCTCAATGATGATGCTTGTGTTTGTATCCAGGGGGCGCCTCCCTAAGGGTGTGTCTACACAGCGGCATTATTTCAGAATACCGGCCATTATTCCGAAATAACAATGTGAGTATCTACACAGCAATTCCATTTTTGAAATAATTTCGAAATAACGCGTGGCTTATTCCAACTTCTGTAAACCCCATTCCACAAGGAATAATGCCCATTCCAAAATAGCTATAGTGCGGATGCTCCACTGCTTCTATTTCAAAATAGCTCCTCCCCAGGGCCATTCAAACTAATTACTCCCCAGTGCCTCCTGGGGCTCTAAATCTAGGTAGTGTGTCCACATTAGGGAAGCCTGCCTCAGACTAATTTTGAGGCATCCCTGTAGTGTAGATGTGCTATTTTGAAATACCGGTAAGCTATTTCAGACTATTTCTTCCAGCATAGTTTGTTTTGAAATAAGCATGCAGTGTAGACATACCCTAAGAGATCAAGTAGTAGCCTTAAGCCAGATCAGCTGTGGTGAAAGCTTTGTATTGTTGACCATAACAGAAGTAGCTGGGGAACTAGGCTTTCAGGGGGTACAGTATATGGTGAACTATGACATGCTGAGATCTATGGAAGAATACATTCACAACATGAGGCACTTATAACATAGTGGAATTCAAGTCCTGATCATGTCATGTTTTATGGAGGGAGGCAAGAACATTGCCAAGGATTTAACAGATTTCCTAGTTGCTGCTAAAGAGGAAGTTCCTCCTGGTTGGAGATGACCAAGCATTAGCTATTGTTGATACTACATTTCAGTATAAGTTGGTTTTGCTGGGAGAAGGTATGTCACAGGATTGTTTGCCCCTTGTTTGCTGGTGCTTATAGAGAAAGAAACTATCCTATGGAAGAGGGTCTTCCAGAGACTACAGGTCCTCAAGGCTGAAGACCAATGGGAAAGACTTTATTTCGAGTTTGTATTGTATTTAATAATATAGTAGAACCCCAGTGAGAGAATTTTGTCTTGTATCTTTTTGGACTGTGGAGTTGTGTCCCTGAGAAAAGGAAACTGAGGAAGGGAGTGTCTGCAGCATCGTGCTAATTAGCAAATAGCACTAAAGTGTAGATAAATCCCTGGCTGGTGGGATTTTAAACTCTGATTAACATTGTCCTAGACCCAACACTGCTAACTGGTAAAGGACGTTTTCTTTAGTTCAAGCGGTGGGAGCCTGAGTCTTCAGAGCACCAGGATATGAGTTCTAATTCTACTGACAATGGAAAGTTCCAGATGACCACAGAATGCAACATAATCACAATCATGAAGCTCTCATTGGCCTTGGATTAGAAATAATATAAGGACACTGATGCCTCTTTCTAGTGATACAAAGTGATTAACACATGCTACCTGAATACAACCAGCAACCAGGAAATGCAGCTGAGCAGTTATTGCAATTACTGATATTGTACATGAGAGCCATTTATAATACCTGAGGCTGTGTCTAGACAGCTTTTCTCTTCCAAAAGAGGAAATGCAAATGAGGAAAATGGAAATGGAAATGAAGCACTGATTAGCATGTTTGCGTGCTTCATTTGCATATCTTCTTCCAATCCTTTTTTCTGAAGAGGTTCCCCCCCCCCCAAAAAAAAAAGCAGTCTAGAGGCGTTCTTTTGGGGGGGGGGAAAAAACCCTTTTTCGAAAAAACCCTTCTTCCTCAAAAAATGAAGTTTACAGGGTTTTTTCGCAAAAGGGTTTTGTCCAAAAGAACCGCATCTAGACTGCTTTTTTTCTGAAAAAAACTCTTCTGAAAAAAGGATCGGAAGAGGATATGCAAATGAGTGCACAAACATGCTAATCAGCGCTTCATTTGCATTTATGTTTTCCTCATTTGCATTTCCTCTTTTGGAATAGGAAAGCCGTCTAGACGCAGCCTGAAAGAGGCAATGATAGCCTTAAAAATACAATGTAATAAAGCACTGAAACACAGGGAGAAATGTCAGTAAATTAATGTTTCTTTTGCAGACCAGGAGAGATGGAAAATAGTAATTTTAACCCACTCGCAGTTACTGAGCAAATGGAATGTCACATTTGATCCGCTTCAATATGCATCTCTTTTCATCAATTGTTAAAAATGCCCCCAATAACAGCTTCAACCAAGTTGCTTTTCTGTTCCTTCCACATAAGGTACTATCCCTTTGGAAGAAAGAATGTAGCTCCCTATAGTGTTTTGTGCTGCAATCAGCTGACTAGATTTCAGCACTTATTAGCAATCAATCAAGACAGCTACAGAGGATTGCAGGCCAATTAAATGTGTAATTTTTGTTTAAATGTTTCTTCTTGATGTTTCCTCCACAATGAAGGGTGTTTTTTTAAGGCCAAGTGGCCAGATGGCCTTTGAGATTTCATCAATGTCAATAAACAAAACCAAGGTTAATTTGCATTCTTATTTCAGTTTCTGATGTATGCTGCCAGTTTCAGTTACCGCTTGAAACAGCCTAACAGGGCAGGCAGTGGGGTTAGCTTTTTGTCAAGGCCTGTCTGGCCTAAGTTGTTGAGACTTTTCAAATGAAAAAGTAGGAAATCTGTCACAGGAAGAATTGAGGGGTAGTTGCATGCCTGAGAATGGGATGGAGAATGCCCTCCCCCAGCCACCCAAGTTTAAAATGAAGAGCCATAATGAAGCATTATGAAAGCAATAGTCAGAGTGGATGGATACTATAATTACTTCTCTTGTAAGAGGTCAACCACACGTTCTGTAACAAGTAGCGAATATAGTTTGGCTTAGTCTGTAATAACAGATCAGGAGGAAGACACAATTGATACCCATTGCCAACCATGCCTCTGAATGATCACTGCGACTGCAGTTCTTTATTCTTCTCTTTCTTCTCACAGTCTCATTCAATATTGCCAAACACAAGAGATCAAATCAGACTGCCCCAAAACATGATGTTTTTAGCTCAAATAATATTTTATAGTCTGACTGTTTAAACTCCTCTCTATTCCTCTCCCAGTGCATGGGTTCTAATTTCAGGTTGAAAAGTCAACCTTTGATGAATACACAAATACACAGCTATGCCCACTGCCCGGATGTATACTCTACTCACCCTCTCCTCATCCCCAAGACAGGGGAACTGCTAGCCCTTCCCATTGCTGTCCTAGCCCA
This sequence comes from Pelodiscus sinensis, assembly GCF_049634645.1. Classification (NCBI taxonomy): domain Eukaryota; kingdom Metazoa; phylum Chordata; order Testudines; family Trionychidae; genus Pelodiscus; species Pelodiscus sinensis. The sequence goes on along the minus strand of NC_134718.1, from coordinate 30,101,999 downwards.
GCAGCAATGCTTACCTGTCTCCTGCTGCTCCAGGGCTTCTCCAGCCAGGACTCAGCAGCACCTGACTGCTCTCCTCCCCTGCCTCTGAGTCCCAGCAGCACCACTTTCCTGCCTCCCCCTGCTTCAGGTCTCTCTGCCATAAAACCATACCTATAAAGGCAGGGCCCAGTGGTTGGGCAGGTCTGAGTCTCCAGTCCCAAGGCTCTTGCATGAGCTCTTCCCTCATGCCCAGCCTTAAAAATTGCAGGATTGGGGTTGCTCCTCAGCACTGCAAGAGATCCTCCTGCTGGTGCCAAAATCCCATCATTTCCAATCAGTACATGAGACTAGGCAACACTACCTTCCCCTGGCTCTACAGTGCAAATTCCCCTTACCCAACACTGCCCCCAAACCGGAGGAGCTGTGAATCTGTCCTTTCAATTCCCACCCCCACTGTCCTATGAACTTCCAAGGCCTCTGTCCTGTCCTTCCAATCCTCCAGCACCCCTGAAATCTGCCCCCACTCTCCATCACTTTACCCATTCACTTTTCAGAGAGTCTCTTCTGCTCCTTGCATTCCTGTGTTCTGGTAATTCCCCTGCACACAAAACAGCAGCCATTGCCTGTGGGCATAGCTCCCATTGCACTGGAAGAAACAATGGGAGGTGGCAGGCAATGTTGTGCAGGGCAGCTCAGCTGCCACTTGCAGATAGGCTTGTAGGGAAATGGTAGCCATCTTCTGGCTTGGAAAACATGTCAGTTGGCAGCCTTGGTTAAAAATGAAAAACACCCAAAACAGTCAGAGATGTGATGAAATTGTGAGAGTCAGCACTACTGCTAAGGCTGTTCACTTTCTGTGGCTACCTCTCTCTCCTCGCTCTCCCCCTCCCTCCCTGCTTGGTTCAGAAGCCAAAACACCATACCATGCTGGAGCCTGGATAAGCTCCCTTATCTTTGATATCTCATTCTCTGTATACTGTATCTGATGCCAGTAGGAACAACTGGCATAGAGCAGATAACTTGAAGCTTTAGGAGTGGAGATTTGGGGGTCTCCACGGTGCAGGAAGACTCTGATTCTCACTTGACAGGGTTAAAACAAAGTGGGTGGGTGGGAACAGGGAGCAGAAGTTTGTGAAAGTGAGGTGGGTATCTAAATGTAGATCCCTACCACTGTGTAGGGCGTCAATACACCCCAGAGGTCCAGGCAATCTGCCAAACTAAAGTTTAAGTCATTATCAGAGGAAAAGCAGGCCACTTTCAGGGTCATAAGGAGGGAAGGGAGCATGAACAGGCCAGTGGAAAATGGAAAGACTTAAGATTTCCTCACCTCTCCATTCTTACAAGTTCATGGGCACCTGCAAAAAGACAAACAAAAAGTGTTTATTATACTAGTAAAAAACAATGGTTGCTATTTACAGTCAGCTTTAATGGAAAAAATATTAACGCAGAAAATTCAGAAATCCCTGTGCATAGTTTCCTGCTACAGGGTGAGCACTTTCACTGCTTTGAAATTGAGTGAGTAGCCCAGAGCTCTCATTTAAGGTGTTACATACACGAGTTTTGTGTTCAACTAAAAAGGCTGAGACATGGGCATATTACATCAGCAGTGAAAGGATTAAGTGTGGTGATGTATTCCAGCCCTAGTGACAGGGACCAGAATACCGGTATGTTCCTGGAACTGAAGCAAGACAATGCAATGGAAATGAGGTACTCCGAAATGCAGCACATGAGGGGTTAAAGCCTCAGATTCCTTTCCTTTTCACTGTACTTGTGTTTTGTTTTTCTGAGCAACATTTTCTGTTCCCATAAATCTGAGATTTGGTGGTTTGGACTAGAGGAACGGAAACTGACAATTCATCTGGAAAATGGATACTGAATCACGTGCTCTGGGGTTTGCAAGGATCTGTCTCTTCCCTCTTTGATTAATTTCTTCATTCAAACATTTCAAAGATGAATAAAAGTGGAAGCAGGCATAGCACAGGCCTTTTTACCTCACATGATTCAACACTGGCATCTTGACCTGCAGCTCCTCCTGCACCCTTCTACAATTTATGACCTTCAAGTCTGACTTGCAGAGCTCTCAGGGGCTGTGTCCAGACTCAGGGGTTTTTTCGAAAAAAGTAGCCTTTTTTCGAAAAAACTTCACCTGCGTCTAGACTGCAGCCGCGTTCTTTCGAAATTAAATCGAAAGAATGCGGCTTTTCTTTTGATGGTGGTAAACCTAATTCCACGAGGAAGAACGCCTTCTTTCAAAAGTGCTCTTTCGAAAGAAGGCGTTCTTGAAAGCAAACAGGCTTTTTAGAAAGAGAGCATCCAGACTAACTGGGTGCTTTCTTTCGAAAAAGCGGCTTGCTTTTTCGAAATTCTGCGTGCAGTCTAGACGCTCTCTTTCGAAAGAGGCTTGCAGTCTAGACATAGCCTGGGTTTTCTACTCCTCGTCACAAGGAGGAGGAACCCTGTCAACTTGCAAAATCAACAAATCAGGTTTTGAACATAAGATTCCAGACAGGAAGAGAAGCTTATAATGGATGAACCCTTTCTCCAAGGCTTGCTGTGGGCAGTCCAACAAGGTTATCCCAATGAAAAGCATCCAGATAAGGAGAGTGATCCATTATGACTTTTTTGTGTGAACTTTTTAAGTAGCAGGCGTCTTTCTGGCCCTTTGTTTTGGATTTCATATCTGTGCTGTGCTGTGCTGTGCAGTGCAGTAGAGCATCTTGTTTCCTTAGGGAAACTAAAGCAAAGTATAAACAATGAGGAGTCCTGTGCCACTTGAAGACTAACAAATGTATTTAGGCATAAGCTTTCATGGACTGCAACCCACTTCATCAGGTGCAACAATGTTAATTGTGATTCAGTGGCATTGGTGTCAATTGTAGTAATCAGAACTATATTTGCAAGACAATTGCACTTTACTGTATTTGTTCTTTCATTCAGGCTTATTGATGGAAGCGTCTCACAATGTGGCCACTCTCTCAACAGGCTCATGGCTAGAGCCCTGCACCGATATAAAATCTGTATGCACATCTGCATCTGCAAAAATGATCTGTGGATATCTGAATCCACATCTGTGGATGCAGCTACCCACAGTGATCCACAAATTTGCAAGGTTTTAGATACAAAATTTGTATCCGCATCACATACATATCCACAAAAATGAACCGGAGGTATCCACCTCCACAGATGCATATACCCACAGATGTAAAGCCGATAGCCATGGATTTGCAGGGCTCTACTTATGGCATGATTAGGAGTTTTGTCTGAGCTTGGACCTTAGGATTGGCCCTGATGTCACTAATATCAGTATTAGTGTTAACTGATGTTGAGGTTAACTATTATCTCACCACTGTTAATAGGGGCAGTGCTAATATTAGGACCAATACCACCACTATTACTACATCATAACTATTACTCCACATCATAACAACATCAACAGAGCAGATGGTTGGCCTGCTCTGCCAGTTTTCAGGGAGAGGATTCACACTCGGTGCTGTGACATGTCCCATCCATGTAGGGTCTGTGCTTTTGTGGTCATGTAAGTGTGCAAGGCAAGTAGTAAAAACTCTGCAGAGAGCTCCCTTGGCACAAGGGGAATGTTCACTTCACTGACACACAGCTGTCTTCTGACACAACATTCACCCCCTCAGAAGGCTTTTACCACATAAGTACTGCTGCTTTTGGAGGCTGCTTTCAGTCCCTGCAACAGAGCGCCAACAAAAAGTCTCTTTTCCATAAAGATGTGAGTAGATGTGATAAACTGGCATGACCTTTATACATGGTTAATTGTCTGCAATAAATATAGAGCAGGAGTGGTGTTTGGCTGCTCTGTGGATTATTTCATGACTAGAATTGCTTAGTGTAATGAAAATGGAGTGGATTTCATTATACGTCAAGTGTAACAAATATGCTACTTTGTCATAGGAACAACCAGTATTTTTCTGCTCCTTATTCTCCCTTGCTTTTCTCCTTTTGTCTGATTCCTGTGCCTCTTCCTTATTCATTTCTCCTTTCCCTTATCCTTTCCTTTCTTCCATCCATCGATCTATTCTTCCTTCTCTCAGTTAAAGGAGGCTGACGCTTGGTCCCCCATACGCCTTATTTTCCCAGCCCTGATCTTCTATTCAATTGGCATTCCATGGGTTTGAACAATTGGACTCTGTCAGGCAGATTTTCTAGTATTAATCCTGAAAATGTTGTGCTCTGATTCCATGATGCACAATTCATCAGCATTAACTACTATGTTTTCACTGGCTATAACAGTAGCATGATCTTGCAGCAGCACTGCCATCAATGGGAAACTCTGTGTTCAGGAGTGATCTCAGTCTTCTGTCACTCCCCTTTCTCTCCCACCCGCCGCCGCCGCCACCACCACCACCACCACCGCCTTGCCTAGCATAGAGGAGTGTACAGTACTCGCTGCTGCTATGGGGACCCCTTCTAACTTTGGGATTACTGACAGCTTTGAAAGAGAATTTAAGACACACACATGTCTTGAACCTTAAACCCTGCTCAAGGAAAGCCTGGGATAAGGGGAGTGATAGGAAAGGACAAGTTGAAAGGCAGGTCCAAGAATGAAAGAGTAGATTGCATTTGCCAGGCTCCAGTTTAATATCCTGACCTTCCCGGGATGTAGGGGGAATCTTTGCATACAGGGTGGGTTGGGTGTGTGGAGCGGAGCTTGCACACACTTTAGCACAAATCAGCAAACTGCTTGGAGCACTGCCCAGGCTTGCAGATTGTTCGTGTTCTGATGTTCCTCCCCCCTCACTCAGCAACTTGGAGTCTCAAATTGCTTGAGCTTCTGCAGTACACAAAAGAAGCTTGGAGGGAGGAGAAGAGGAGGAATATTCTGCAATACCGGAGTCAAGGGGAGGAGGAGGTAGTTCACCAGTATCTTCAGATCTTAAAGTCTCCAGTGTTCAGCTGCAACACCCTCTTGAACTCTCAGAGGAAGTAAGGAGCCTGAAGTTTGTGGTTAACTGTGTTGTTTGTTCTAGAAAGTGGATAGAAACTTAATAGATGGCAGAGGAGCTTCCATTTCTGAATTTAGCACAGTGTGAAACAAGGTACAACTAGGCTACTGCAAGCTTGTTTGTATCGGAATGATTCTCTATACAATGCATTTCTCATGGGCTAACCTTACAGATAGGCGACAGGGTCAGGGGGTGCCTTCTGAGTGCCACAAGCTGGCAGGCCTGGAGCGGGAATGAATGCGGATGGAGTCCATGACCAGCTGGGCAGGCAGAGGGCAGTGATACCCCAGAGAGCTTAGCAGGGAGGGTCAGGCCAGGCTTTCCCCTGGGTCTTAGTACTCAACTGCTCCTATCCCTGCACTCACTTTTAAAGGAGATGCTTTAATGTTTTTTTATTGTAATTTTTTTTTTTTGGCTTAAGTCCTTGGAGTCCTTTTTTTTTATGTTCAACAACTTTGATCTCCCTCCCTTTTTTCCCCCTTCAACGGAGGGTTTTTTTTGGGGGGGGAGGTGTTCGGTAGTTTTGTTTCAGCTATCTGGCAACCCTATATATATCCAGGGACTGGTGAACTCATTAACAGACAGCAAAATCATCACCCTTCCCTTTAAATTGAGGAAAGAATTTTAACACAGATTTTCAGGGAGACTTGTCAGCTGCAGTTCATTGTCCGTATCTGTGTGTGTATGCACAAGCTCATATAGCTTCCGTAGGTATTGTGCCCACAAGCATGCCCATAGTTACTGCATGTGTAAACTGGCTATGTAGGAGCACAGATGTATGTGCTGCACATGCCCATTTGTGTGAAGGTCTGTGTGCAAATGTTGTCATGTGTTTTATGTAAGTGTGTGGGGGAGATGGAAAGAGCTGGGTAAATACTGTGATCATTTCAAATAATTCATTTGGATTTTAGAGCATTTGACTTTGGCTGTGTACACACCCCTCTGTGCTCTCTTCCCAGGAGTCAGAGGTCAAAGTAAGAGGGTGTGCCCAGCTCCAGCAAGAATTGGCTGAGCTGTGGCAAAAGCCAGCAGGGAGCCATTTAAAGAGCTGTCAGGGACCTGGATTGCAATAGGACAGTACCTGTAAGAAATGTTAAGTAACTTTCACTACTGCCAGGAGTATTCCCTTAATGAAACTCCCCAGCAGGAATGTTCACAGAAAAGTACAGGTTAAGTGTATATCGCCAAGTGCCCACAGGAAATCCCTTTCACATTTGTAATCAGGAGTGCTCAAAGCAAAAAGCTGATTCTGCTGCGATGCATGCAGATAAATGCTGGAATTCAAATCTGTGGAACACAACACAGTACAAAAGGCATCTGCCTTAATCATTCATTCCTTCTGTCTGTCTATTGTAGCACCACCTTTACTGAACCTTGGCCAGAGCCTATTGCCAGCTGTAGCAGAGCAGCATTGAGATTGTGTTGTAACCCTGCCATGCGCCTTCACTTTGTTGGATGGAATATTTTCTTTTATTCCAAGAGTTTCACCATAGGTGCATCTGATGTCCTGAAAGGAAGAAACTGCTGGTCAAACTTGAATCTGTATTTATGAAGTTTTGGGGCAGGGAATTTCTGTTGATGGTGGTTTGGGTTTTTAAGCAAGTGGTGCTAGTGAAGGGGTATACGTGTGAGCCTTTGTATAAAGCTGTGTGATTTTTTTTTCAGTTCATTAGCCATACTGAAAAATATGGACCCAAAATTATTGTTCGTACATTTTAACAACTGAAAAGTTGGAAAAATTGTTTGGAGTCAAACAAAACGTTCTGAGAATGCTGCCGAAGGTACGACACAGCCTCTCAGCACCTGAATGAGGCTCAAGTTCAGCAGTGGCTACAGTACAACACCTTCAGCTACCTATTTACTCAGAAGTCAGCATGCCTGAAAATACTGGCTTGTCACAGAGGACCAGACCTGGTGCATAAACGAAATTACTTTCTCTGGCTCTGGCTCTTCAATTTGACTTGATCTATATTGTTGAGCCGACTATTACCTTGAATAATTTTTATAATATTGCTTCTCCCGAGGCACCATGGGCACTGGACGCCAATTGAGATAAAACTTTAACCGGCAATATCATTTTGGGAGGAGCAGAATTATCGTTTGAGCGCCACGTGTTTGCAAACTGTAATAACTGAAAAAGGTTGATGCCATATTTTTGTTAAAGAGGAGTTGTTTCTCTGGAACTCCATGCCCAAATGACCCCAAACTTTGAACACTAGCCCCCCCAAAACCCTGATGAAGCATAGTGAATGCCAAAGCAATCTGGGTATGCATGTGGATTTTAGAGCACTTTAAAAACTGTCTGTTAGTAAACAGTCTCACTCGTAATTTATGGGGTGCTACTACCCTGGTTTAAATACATAAGACATGCCGCCCTGGTATATATACCCTATGTATTAATTCAAAACAAAAAGGATTTAGAACAACAAATTATCACAGTAAGAATGAACATAAGCTAAGTTGTATCATTTAGGATAAAACTGCTATGCATGGGGAACTTTACAGAGTTCCCGCAAAGGCCATTTGTGGAGGGAGGCATGTTTCAACCCCAGACTCACAGGTGTACAGAGGGACCTTGTAGGTAGCTATCTCCCTTTACGGTGGTGCTAACTTGAAGCTTTTTAATATAATGTCTTAGCCTTAGACCATTGACTATAATACAGTGAATAAATACGCATTTTAAATTGGCGCAGCTCTAAAAAAAATCAAATTCAGATTAAAAACCCAAGATTAACACTTTTTAAAAATCAGTCACACCTTTAAAATCACCAGCTCCAAAATAATTTACAAAAGTAAGTTTTAAAGTACTATTAGGAGTTCCTTATTTCATTGAGGTCAAAAGTAGCCTTTCATGGACATACTTTCATCTTATTTTTATAGTCAGCCAGGCAAATCCGGCAAGAGCCTGTATAACTGAAATATTTTGCACTGAGTAGGAAAAATTGTAATATCTGATGTGATGTCATAGAAAGCAACACGGCCAGGAATGGAAATAGCCATTTGAGTCTCCAGTAGCAGTAGAGGTTACAAGTCAAGAAACACTGATACGTCTTCAACTTGGCCAGCCCCACATGCCAACATACCTCCCTTTCACATAAGCTATCTGCATAATTTGGAAACAGAAAACTGTAAGGGCCCTCTTTATCTTATTGCTGTTCCAAATACGTAAATATTCTTCATAACTCTAGCTATTCATTAAAAGATAATGCCAAATAGACATTATTTGTTTTGTAAAAAATTAGCATCTCCAGTTGTTGGCGTATGTCTTCTTATCTGAGCTTACTTGAGGTTTTCATGCTTTTACTTATAATCCTAAACAAGTCAGGTTCAGAAAAGCCCAAACAAAAAATTAAGGAACAGTAAATTTTCAAAAGCCAACGGAACTTTAGAGAATGTGTCCCGGTGAACTGTTCCTCCAGAGACAGAGCTTTGAGAGCAGCTGTTGTTGATTCACATTCCCCTACCTCTGTGCTGAGTAAGGCAGCTGCAATGTTACTTGGCAAGCAAAACATTCTCCTTACAAATTTGTTTTGCATAACCTTTAACTTACTAGGATTCTTTCAGGTCAAATTTCCTCATGATGGTATGTGCAAGATTCTGCAGTTCAGTGCGAGTGCAGGGTCTGGGCCCTGCCTCTTTTCTGCCTTCCCATTCTCCCTTTGGGATGCTGCATCTCTTTGGGAGCACAAAGAAGGAGTCCTGATCCCCACCAATGGCAGGAACTGTGAGTATGTGAGAGTGAGAAGGTCCCAACTGCCCTCCCCCTGTTGTGTAACCACACAAGGGCCATGGGCCATCAGGCCCTGAGAATTATGTTGATTAATGCTGAGTAATTAGAAAACAAGTAGTCCTGTAGCACCTTAAATACTAACAAATATATAGAATCATGAGCTTTCATGGGCAAACCCCCCTTTCTCAGATGAGCAGAGTGGTGGTTACACTGAGTTATGTGGACAATTTGTCCACAGAAAAAGGGGCAGCATTTGTCTATTGACCAGTTGTGAAATGTTTGCCTCTCTGTAATGTGCGGCATGACCATGCGCTCTGCATTTGTATGTTACAAGGCTAAACACAGGCTCAGTGGATGAACATTCATACTTCCTTGTTTTGTGAGGGGCATTGCAAGACCCCTTCCCCAGTCAGTTTGTTCCGTCACTGCTACATATCCTTTTTCCTTGACCTCTGCTTAAAGGTGACTTGCAAAGCAAAAATTTAACCAAGTTAAACTCAGATTTAAGTCCCAAATGGAGCGGAATTGTGGGGTTGCAGCAAAGAAATAAGTTTAAGCTAAACTTTTCAAATTCATTTCTCCTTGCACGCATCATCAAAATCCTACTAGTTCTTGGTTTAATGACTATCTCATATATCTCAAACTGCATTATTATCTGACATCATTACAACCATGACTAGCATTGATTCCAGACAGACTTTCATATATGTTGATGTCACATTTTGGGACACATGTCCAGTGACTCAGGAACTGCTAAGAGAACCTTTTAGAAGCCAGAGAAAAGATATTGAAATGGTTAAACTTACTTCCTTACAGACTGCTCCCTACAGCCTGGTTATCTGGGACATTCAGCAAGTCACTCTCTGTTAACTAAGTGTTCATTTTTGCTTTGCCATTCATTTTAAAGCATCCATAAGTTTTGCACAGGTCAGTGCTCCATGGGGCAGAGGGTCCTGTACCTAGGGTTACTGACATAGTGGCACAACAGCACCAACACGGGACCCTCCTTTCAACTGGAGATTGATGTTGAAATTTGCTGCTATATTTCAGTAATTACATTTCACCAGATTGTGCAACACAAATCACTTCTCTAATTTATATTAGAGCAACATAGTTACCCACATCTCCCCAGCTTGATAAAATGTCACCACAGCCAGGACTTAAATTCTCATAAACTATTTCCCAAAGCTCCCTATCATTCCCCTTAGCACTTTGCGGCTGAGACTTCAGCCCCGAGGGGCATATCAGAGCTTGGGGCTTCAGCCGTGTGGGCTGAATTTAAACCTTGATCACAGCAAAAGATGGTCTGTTGCTGTTCACTCATAAAAAGAAGACTCATTAGAAGAATGTGAGCAGGGCTCTGCCTGGGTTCCAACTCCTCTCTTGAGCTATCTACATGCTTTCCTAGGGCTACTGGGGGCTGGAAGGAGGAGACATTCTTCTGGGATTCTGTTGCCAAACAAATGTAGAATATAGGAAGTGGGTTTTTTTTTTTAGAATGTTATAGTGGTAACTAATTTTTTCAGTTATGTGAGTAGAAGAAAAGCAGAATAGAAGGGCTATTTCTGTTACATAATGGAATTCAAATTAGGGGATACGAAAATTAACACTATATTTCAGAAAATGTGTCTGCAACAGTAGAAGAGACTTGATGTGACCATGTGTCATGATGTAATCAAAGTACCCCACCACACCCAGGCACACTTTAAAACTTGCTGTTGCATATTTACAGCATTATTAAGCTGCTCCGCCCTCCATCTGGTTTACCCATCCCATCTCAAATCCCCAAGAGATTTACATAAACTAGCTTGTTTCCTCCAGGTTCCTCCTTACAGTTGAGAGCTTGCTAAGACCTAGATGTGGACAGCTGGCCTTTAGGATGCTTAACAAAGATGCATAATCAAGGCTGCTGCACAAAGCTGTTAAAATAGGAAGCTGAAACCGATGAGCTAGAGTTCTTTAACATACAGTATATATAGCTTTCCATAACCACAGTTGCAAATTAGCATTTATTTTGTACAAATGCAGCCACTGGGAGATGTGAGGATGTTTTCTCCTCCCCCAGGTTTTATTGGTTTCCCACCATTTCAACTTGCCTCCTCCCCCTACGTTCTGATGTAACATTACAGTAAGAATGCACATGCATATGAGGAACAGAAAGAAATATGGGTCTTGAATGAGTGATCTCCTATGCTAAAAATGTGGTAACCAAAATTATCCTCCTGATGCCCAAGTCAATTAAGTGTGTCGCAGTCAGTATCTCAGTGTATCACTGTGGTCTTTTGCCTCTTCTAGCCCTGAATGCCTATTATAGACAATACGCAAGTGGCTTCAGAGGGCCTGGTTGTTTATTCTCACAGGTGACATATGAATACATTTTCACTGCGCGGGTGGGGTTAGCCAACAGCACACTTTAATGTTGTCAGGGATCATTCAGCTAACTTCAGTTCAACCCCTGACAGGCTTGGTGATGTAGCACACTTATTCCTGCACTGGTGAGAATACTAGAGCTTTCAGAATGTCTGTCCTCTTCATGAGAGGTCTTAGCAAGCCAGCAAAGAGAGAGAGAACTCAAGAAGACTTTCATCCTAACATCAGTTAGTGGTAAACATTTCAGCCCTCAGGACTGTGAGAGATTGAAATAAAAGTGAGGAAGGAAAGGAGTGTGGGGATGGGAACATTTTGATACATACGCCTGTTGTTGACTGTTTGTCTCTGCTTGTAAATGAGGATCAGTATGAGGGGTAAGCAGAGAATGCCCACAATGCATGCCCCTGTTGCCAGTGCAGCTGCTGTGAAATCTGCAACAGAACAGGGAAATTAGAGATGAAACAACCAGCAAAAGCCGTTTCAAACTGCACACTTACAGTCAGGACCTCTTTTGAATGAGCAATTAACTAATGTTCATTCTCAGGAACCTCTCCTCTGTTGAGGCATTCAAGATAAAAAGCAAAAGGTTCTCTGGATTCAGGCCTCCTTTCATACATGAAGTACAAAGCTAGAATGAAAAACAAGTGTGTGCAAAACATTGCACTGAATAACCACTGGACAGGCCAATGATGGAATTCAACACTGAAATAAGACTTCATTTACCATTCCTGTCTGTGAATCCTCCAGAACTTGCTGGATTTCTCAAGATACCCTGGAAGCATTCTGTAATAGTGATGTTCCCAGAAGTCTCATGCAATCATGCTACCCTTATTCCTATAATACCTAGGTAACCGATCAAACTTCTCAGAGCAGGAGGCTTGACGTTGCTTTGGAAGAGTAGCGAGTGGCATTTTATTTCTTCTGTCTATAGAAGTGAGGTGGGATTAAGCCTTAAAGTTTAGTTCCCAAGCCAAACTTTTCCGAGTTCTGGAGATACTCAGATACATGGGCTCTGTTCAGTCCCAGTTATATTACAGGAACATGTAGAAAATGACTTAAGTGATAATATGCCTGATCCGAAGTCTTTTGAATCCTGTGGAAAGAGTCCCACTGACATCAATGAGCATTAGGGTCAGACCCCTAGTCAGCTAATAAAAATTAGTCGCTCTTTAAGGCTACGTCTATACTGTACCCGTTTTGCGCAAGAAATATGCTAATGAGGCTAAGCGTGGAATATTGCTGAGTCTCATTTGCATAATTAACGAGCGCCCACTTTTTGCGCAAGAGGATTTTGTGCAAAAAGGAGCCATCTACACAGCTCCTTTTTGCGCAAAAAACCCTTTTGGGCAAGAGCTGTTTTTCTGGAAGAAAATGTGGAAGAACGGCTCTTCCGCAAGAGGGCCTCTTGCGCAAAAAGTGGGTGCTCAATAATTATGCAAATGAGGCTCTGCAATATTCCACGCTTGGCCTCATTTACATATTTCTTGCACAAAACGGGTGCAGTATAGACATAGCCTTTGTCTTCACTAGCCACTTTATCCTGATGGTTGCATTTTGTAGACAAAATTCTAAGCCCACAAATAACTACATCAACAATGAATTCTGAGCACAGATAATCAGACAGCTACCTACAAAGCTATAGTTGCAAATCAGATAGACATACAAATATTTGCATGTGGGATCAAAATTGTGGTACAAGTTGTACTTTAACTGCGACTACCTGGTCTGCCAACATCCATGGTCTGATGTTCCTGGACCACAGAGCCCAGTAACAGGGAGGTCTGGCAGCAGGGCAAGAGCACTGCAGGGGGCACCAGCAACTCAGTGAGAAGCCCAGTGTTTGGGTATCGGGGGAAGAAGGGGGAGAATGGGTGGCACAGTGGGGAGTTCTAGCCTCAGTGGTGGCTGTGGAGCTCTGGTCCTGGCCTTGGAGCCAGGCAGCTGTGGAGCTTTGCCCCATTTGTGAAGCTCCAGCCCCGGCCACAGAGCCAGGCAGCTGTGGAGCTCCGGCCATGGGGCTGGGGCAGCAATGGAGACAGGGTGAAGCCCTAATCCAGTAGCAGTGCGGGCCAGCAGAGAGGGACCTCCGCTAGTCCAGCAAATCCCCTCGTTTGAGATCAGTCACGTCCCAAGGGTACCAGACCTGTATAGTTACTTGCAGACAAATAACTGTGCCTACAAAATCAAAGCTGAGGTTCAGACTTGCCAGCAAATGGGTGTCTTCCTTTATATTTACCTAAAAAAGCAAATTTATTGAATCACTTAGCTCTCTGAACAGAAAGGGAAATTTTTATCATTCAACTGGAGTAGGAAGGAAATTGTTTGTATGTCAACGAACTGTGGTGAGAAAATATCTACAGTAGCACAGTTTGGTGCTGTTTTTAATATGAGGAAGAGATACAGCAACACTCCCATATTTACAGTTGTGGGCAGTAATAAGTGAACTGATTATATACTGGAAAGGACTTTGTAACCCAGATCCAGATAAGGAATTTCCTTGATTTTCTGTGGAAAGCTAAATATTTGATCTCCGTCCTTTATAATGTTTAGTGAAATTTATGGTAAGTTCAGCAAATGCAAAGGGAGTAAGTCAAGACAAATATGTGTGCTGCAGAATTGAGAGGCAGAGATTGTGCCAAAATATTAAATAATTAGATTGGGATATATGGGATGTAGGTTTGAAGTTAATTTAGCGAAAGATTCCTGTCAGGGCTAGCTAGCAACCCGGCAGATTGCTGCATCTGATTCAGATTCTGTCAGTGGTATTTGTTGGACCTGCAGAAAAGTGAGAGCAGATCTGACACACCTTTTCTGGGAATGCCCAGAGATTCAGAACACGGGAGGAGGATCATGCTGATGGTGATTTCCCAAATGATCTAGGATGTGGGAGACCAGCTACAGAACGCAATGCACCGCAAGATGTAGAAAGCAATGCATTTTCAAGTTGTGCCTTTTCAAACTGACACACCATTCTCTTAAAACAAAAAGTAATATATTGAGCAAGTGAATGTTAACATCTGGGCTAAATATATCTTGGTGGTATGAAACTTAGAATTGATTTCATGCAGTGTGACAGACAAGCGATTTTTGATGAAATTGGGCTATATTTTTTGAGCTTCCTGATTATGGTAATCTCTCTCATTTATAATACAGGGTCTGTTTAATTTTAAATGGACCATATTCAGCTCTTATGCTAGGATTAAGTTCTACTGATTTTCTTAGGTCTGAATTTGGCTCATGAATTTCGAATGCTTGGAGTTGGGAGCACTGTGAATTCACAGAATATATTATATGTTATTTAATATTCTGTGAATTTACAGTACAGAACTGCCAACTCCAGGCATTCAAAAACCATGAGTCAGGCCCAAAGATCATGAGTGTGGCTTGATAATACCAAGTAAAGTTATTTTTATTAGCATTCTGGTTTTTAAGTCTTTAGAGGTCATGTTTTCCTGGTTTCTCTGCAACCATTGGGGCTAGAAATTAATTTATTTTTAAAAAATGAAAAAAAATGTCACAGGGAACCCTTCCTGACTTCTTTTTCTGAGAAGTCAGATTTATTTTAAAGTGGGTCAGAATGAGATTCTGATAGATTACATTATTAATATGCAGACAAATACACAATTGGTTCATGATTCTGTTTAACTCAATATAAGCAGATTTTCAGTAGGACAGTGATTTTTCCAGATTTCTTTCAGTAACATCTGGTTCAGAATTAGCATCCTGCAGATTTCAGAATTCTGAGTGGTTGTGGGAGGACTGTACTGCAGGATACAATTTAGTTTTATATAGCATCTTCCATTCTCAAGGTATCTTCAGAGCAAAAAGTTAGAAGACTGGAGTTCAGTGACTGCATGGACAAACAGAAGAATTACATTGTGCCCAGCAACAGCCCAAACCCACAGGGCATTAGATCCCTGCTGAGAGAGGGAATGTTGTGTAGGGCATATTGGTGATGATTTCCCTGTTCCTTCTGGAAAGTGTCATGGAATATTTCCATATCTGTTTGCACAGCCACTACAGCCAAGTAGCTGAGGCTCTGATTTGCAGTCTCCCACCTAAAAGATGGTAAGTGAAGGCATCAGGATGGAAGTTACCTTTTGCAGGCCTGTGACTCAAGCAGTTTCAAGGCACGTGGTGGATCAAACCACCATGACATGGCAAGATGAAAAAGAAAAAGGTCTGAAAAGTACACTGGTAAGTGAAACTGCTCTATGCATCCAACCTGAGGCCTCTCCACTGCAGGATGAATTCTGCCTGACAGTAGTGGGTTAAACACAAATTCAAACAGGCAATCCTTTGGCTGCCATTAACCTTTTGGTGCTTCATGCTTGATACTGGAATTTGTCCAGTGCTGCAAAATCTGGTGTCCTTCAATGTAAGGACAGTTCTGACACATTCTAGGGCCTAAGGCTAACACTGGAAGAGCAAGTACGTTGTACCAGAGGGCGAGCCATCTGTATTACCACAGAGAACTCACTTTTAATTATGGAGATCTGTTTTGGACAGTTAGGTGCATAAATATATTATTTACTAATGTGTGGTATTGGTCTGATCACTCACACGAGATTTGGATGTCCTCTTTAGATACTCATATTTTCAGGTTAAATTAGCCTCTATATCAGAAAGGAGGTGATTCAGTCTTAGAATAGCAACAGAGTTTTCATGGTATCACACAGGAAAAGGTTTCTCTCAGACTCTTCAGCTCTCTAAACTAATCCACTGCTCAGTTCTTGTTTGTGCAGTAGCAGTTAAATCTCAGACTTGTGTTCTGTTTTCTCCTGAACTGGACTTTCATATTTACTCCATCCAGGCCTTTTGTGTGTTTGCGCTGCCTTGGGAGATTCAGAGAGTAGCACATTGCAAAATTCCTCTTTCTAATGGCTCACTTCCTACTTTCACTGTTTGTGCAGTTTGGAAACTGAACCAGTCATCACAGATCCTTGAATGATGGTAAACCAATCCAACCAGTCAGACACAAAAAGTTACTCCCAAGATGGTTCCAAAGCTCTTTGGTATCATACCGTCCTTAGAAAAGGACCTTTTGTAAAGCACTATGCAAATCTCTGGTGCTACAGAAATACTAAACACTATGGGTGAATAAGGGAGCATATAGAAGAAACTCCAATATACAGGCAGTCCCCGGGTTACGTACAAGATAGGGACTGTAGGTTTGTTCTTAAGTTGAATCTGTATGTAAGTCGGAACTGGCGTCCAGATTCAGCTGCTGCTGAAACTGATCAGTTTCAACAGCGTCTGAATCTGGACGCCAGTTCTGACTTACATACAGATTCAACTTAAGAACCCCAGGCATCCCCAAGTCAGCTGCTGCTGAAACTGATCAGCGGCTGATTCCAGGAAGCCCCGGGCAGGCGTCCGGAGCAAAGCCGCGGAGCACGGGGGCAGCAGTTCAGCCCAGACGTGCTGTGGCTGTCCTGCGGCCTGCGGGCTCCGCGGCTTTGCTCTGCTTTGCTCCCCGTCCCCCTGGTCTGCAGACCAGGAGTACGGGGAGCAAAGCCGCGGAACATGCGGGCAGCGGACAGCCCAGACGCGTCTGGGCTGTCTGCTGCCCGCGTGCTCCGCGGCTTTGCTCTGCTTTGCTCCCCGTCCCCCGTCCCCGCTCTGCTTTGCTCCCCGTTCCCCTGGTCCGCATGTTCCGCCGCTTTGCTCCCCGTCCCCCTGGTCTGCAGACCAGGGCGACGGGGAGCAAAGCAGAGCAAAGCTGCGGAGCACGCGGGCAGCGGACAGCCCAGACGCGTCTGGGCTGTCCGCTGCCTGCGTGTTCCGCCGCTTTGCTTCCTCTCCGTGGTCTGCTGGAGACCAGGGAGAGGGAGGGCCCCGTTCGTAACTGCGGATCCGACATAAGTCGGATCCGCGTAACTCGGGGACTGCCTGTATACTGTTGTGGAGGAAAGGGGAGGGGGGAATAGCTGGCATGCCACAAAGTATAACAGATATATCATTTTCACATTAAACTCAATTAGCCCTTTTGGGGCCTTACCCTGCATTGATCTACAGACAGAAATCTTCAGTGAGATAAATGAGGGAGTTCTGTGTAAAACTGAATGGCTAGCTATGGTGTTGGGTGTGGGATTTAGGAATGCCAGGAGGGAGCTGGAATGGACATGATGGGATACTGAAAAGAACCCAGAGAAGGGGGAAAGTGCTGCTGTCCTGTCTCTTGTTCTGGGAATCCCCCCTACATTCTTCACTGCAAAAACAGGCAGGACTGTCCCCCAAAGAATTTATCCCAGGCTTTATGTGCATGCTGGGATACAGCTTGGGGAGCTTAGTTAGCACGGTGTTATGTAAAATCATGCAGTGAAAGCTGCAGTTGAATACTGCGACAAACAAAGCCTCAGGGCCAAATGCTTGGCTAGTGTAGATTGGTGCAGTTGATGGAATGATAATTATTTAAACCAGCAAAGTATTTGGCCCAGCATGCTTTGTTTCATTACCCTTATTCACTCACCTTCTCATCACCGTGACGAGTCATAAAGAGAACAAGCCTAGTCCTTTCTCTGCATACACAGAGCATTGAATACCACACACCACAGTTTGAGACTGTGCTATGAGTGATTCCCATTGAATTCAGTGGGAGCTATTTGTAGTCTGCATGGAGAGTCTGGACCTGAGGAGATTCCAGGAACCAAAGACACAACTATCCCAATGGCTATTATTGCGTAGAAACTAGAGAATAACTCTTCAGGAATTTAACTGAAGTTTGTTTCTTTTAGGACAATTATTTTGTCCAGGTTTTGACCAAAATACACGTGTTCATTTTACACCTCTGCGTGGGAAAATACATAGAACAGGACAGTAAAAGGGCATTATAAAGAACACTTACTTTCTTTTTCTTTGCTGGCACCAAGATGAAATGTGCAATTTGGAAATGCTTCTCTGGCTGTGGAATTAAAGAGAAGAATTGGTTATATCTCCTGAGAGTCACTTCTCAGGGATCCAAAAGAAAATCCTACTTAAAATTTAAATAAGGAATTTCATTTAACTTTGCTTTATTGTCTTTCTTTTTCATTTAGGGTATGTCTACACTGCGACTATTCTGTGTCTTGACAGAGCGCCTGTTATTTCAAAATATCAGGCGCGCTATTCCAATGTCCCTGTAAACTACGTTCCATGAGGATTAAGGAACGTTTCAGAATAGCAGCTTATTTAAAAATTTGGTGCTGTGTAGACAGTACCAAATTATGAAATAATTGCGTAGTTCAAATTGCATAGCTTATTTTGAGCTGAGTGTGCAGCGTAAACACACCCAATGAGAAAATCAGGATGGCAGATTCCAAAAAATGGGGCATAAAAATGGCAATGACAGTTAGTTATCACTGTTATTTCTGACCTTCCCTCCACCTAATCCACCTAGAGCAGAGAGAGAAGTTGTAATGTAAAGGATTTATTGACACACATTTGAAATATGACCATTCAGGGTGCTAGTGGCAAAGCTACTGATGTGTCATTTGCCACTAGCAAGTAGCACTACTCATTTGCCACAAGCAACGTGTATAAGTGCCAGTTAAACTAATTATACCAAGAATTGTCAAATGATTGTGTCCTGAGGCCCACATCTTATTGGAGGGATTGTTTAGTGATAACTAGCTTCTCTCTTGGTTGTGATCATGTTGATCACTGTGCCTGTTTTTGACCACAAAGGCCTCCTAACTGCCCATTCACAATTGCATAACATCCCTGTGGCAATGACAGGAATTGTTTGCATGAAAAAGTAATACTGATATTTAGCTGTCAGAGCACATGCCCAGTTGGTTCTCTGCATGCATATAGCATAAAACTCCATAGACCACAGTTTGAGGTTTATCTTTAAGTTGGGAGTAGCATAAAAAAGAAAATCAGCATTTTCAGCAGTCCAGTAAGATACAGCTTTAATTTCTAGCCCTTGATGTTTGCAAGATATTGGATCCTCAAACTGTCACTAGTCCAGGACTAAATATAACTTTTGCATCCAAAAACAATGTATGATATCTCTCTATCATTTTTGGCCTGACGATGAACTTTTTTCTGAAAGAGATTGAAGAAAATGAAGGTAACTTTGTTTTTATTATGTAAACATGGGGGGAAGTGCTTTCCAGATGCTTATATATTAAGAAAAAAGTTCTGATCTCTTCTTCCTTCAACCCAGGCCTATGACATATGTTCTACATCCAGGGTTGGGTCCCACAGAGTTTTGCAAATATACCTTGATCCTGCTTACAGCACCCCCTGGCCATCCAGCTCTGAATGCTAAACAACCTGAGCTTGTGTTCCTCTGTGTGGGCCTATAGCATCACCAACTTTGTCTATTGATTTTTGGGTCCAGTCTGGTTCCCACTAAAGTCAGTGAGTGTCTTTCTACTGATTTCAGTGTGAATTGAAGTTGTGCAGAAATTTAGTTACTATTTTTTCTTTGTAAAAGTCTCTCACATGCATTCCACACACATGTCCCAGTTACATCTACCTTTCTGTATGCGGAGTTCCATGAAGCCATGAGACACTTGCGTGGTATGCAGTTTGCCATGTTCCTTTTTCGTGTCTACCACATAACAGCAGTAATTGCCACTGTCCTGCAGAGTCAGGTTCTTTATGATGATACGAAATGTCCCATGGTGATCCGAGGTGGTCTCCAGCCCATGGTAGTTTGCTCGCTCCCCATGGAAATACTTTTCAGTGACATTGCTGTGTGTCCCATGATGCCTCCCCAGCTCATGATGTAGGTCCCTTTCAGAGATGTTGCGGATATGCTGCTTCTCAGAGCAGCTTTGGTCTCTGTTGCTGCTGAAGTACCAAATTTTGTAAAGTAAGTCATGTGGAGCAGAGAGTGACCCAGTGAGCTTGCATGTCAAGGTGACATTCTGTCCTTCTGGGCAGACATAGAGTGAGTAAGGAGTCGTGATCGTGAAAGCTGTTGTCTGTTCTACATGGAGAAAAGAAAATCTAGGCAATTACAATGTAAGATAAACAGCAAGATGTTAAAGAATAGCAACTCTTTGCACTACTATGAAGATCTAATTAAACATACACCTGCAAAGAGCCCTGTTTGGTAGATAAGCACTATACCCATTTTACAGAGGAATGCACTGACACACACAGAGGTTAGTTAAGCAATTCATACAAGGTTACACAAAGTGTCATTGCAGCTGATTTGGGATTAGAATCCAGGAGATCTGATCCCTAGTCCTGTGCTCTAAACACTAGTTTAAGTGCATTAGATTGGGCAATTAGATTGTATAGTGTACACATCATACAGGACATCACTAATGTTTGTAAATCATCTTTCCCCTAAGAATTAGATCTGAGGTCTCACTGTGTATCTTGTCATTTCACTGTTCCGTAATCATGGTATCTCAGAGTGACCAAAATATTCTACATTATAGCTTCTTTTATTCCATACAGCTACTACTGCTCTTTGGTGCAAACTATTAAAGACATTCTTTTAAAAAAAAAAAAACAAATTTCACCAAGAAATGTTAAGATATTGTCAGTTCTGGCTAACTCTCTTGCATTACCCACCTGATCATTTAGGATAGTTTTTCTCCACATTAATGCTGGCAAATAATATACTTCATACAATTCATAGAATCATAGAATCATAGAATAATAGGACTGGAAGGGACCTCGAGAGGTCATCGAGTCCAGCCCCCCGCCCTCAAGGCAGGATCAAGCTCCGTCTACACCATCCCTGACAGATATCTATCTAACCTGTTCTTAAATATCTCCAGAGAGGGAGATTCCACCACCTCCCTTGGCAATTTATTCCAATATTTGACCACCCTGACAGTTAGGAATTTTTTCCTAATGTCCAATCTAAACCTCCCCTGCTGCACTTTAAGCCCATTACTCCTTGTCCTGTCCTCAGAAACCAAGAGGAACAAATTGTGTGTGTCTTTTACACATTTGGGGGAGGAGGGAGAGGGAGAACAGGATACAGTAAACTTATGCAATAATATACAAAAGGAAGTATGTCTTGTGGTGCAGAATTGTATAAGAAACCTTAAATAAGTAAAAATCAAATTCCTTTCATGGGGATTAGGTCTGTGAATCAAAAATAGCCGAAGGCAATGGGTGTTTCCCTCACAGCCAAGTGACTTCCTGATCATTCAGTTAATGCTATACCTGTCAAATACTTACATATTTTGGTGTCATTTAATCTGAACAGAGTCAAAAATCTTGTAATAATGTAAAATGCTTAATGCATGTTCGTTAAAAAAAAAAAAAAATTCAAGTAGAGCCCCCATGATAGTGGCACATGACCATTCTGGATTTTCAGATGCATTCAAAGCAAGTGCACTTTGAACAGATAGCACTTTGTTTGGACAGTTCATAATGTGCAGGACCCATAAAATAATCAGTTTTCTTTTGAGGGTCCAGTAAGCAAGAGGAAAAACCTTTTAAATCTTAGTGCTAGGTCCTGCTTCCATTTAAGATGGTAGCAAAACTCCCATTCAGTGGTAATAGGTTTGGTGGACACCAAAGTGGTACAAAGTTCTGGCTTTTTATGTAAATCATGTAGTGAAAAAGTTTGACGTGTACCTTGATCTTATAAATAAATAACTTCTTTCAGTAGGTATAGTGTACTTGAACTATATAAGTAGTTACTATTTTTACTTCTGTAAACTAGCAAGGAGCTTTTGCCCTTTTCCTGGTTTGGGTGGCAGCAGAGATGTTATGCAGGTCACTCGCTTATTGAAACTAGGCCTGGGGGATGCTGTTGCGTGGTATCTTCGCACTGTAACATTTGCTGAGAGAGATCAAAGTGGATCAGGAGCCTCTGTGTTTGTGGGGGAAGACTGATGACAGGGGGAGTGTATGGTACTCAACTGAAGACATTTCAAAATGGCTGTGATTCAATTACAAATCCCAATCATTGGTGTTATAGTTAGTTCCTTCTCTCCCTCCTCCTCCTCCTCCCTCCCCGCTCCTAACCAGGGGGCTGTTAATGCCTGTTTTTTTAAAAAGAGAAATAACAACAGCTTATGAAACACTCCCACTCCAAGATCAGACTGTTTTAACCTCACCCTGTTTACGCAAGACTGCTTGTGTTTTCCATTTTCTCTAGAGGCAGAGGTGGAACTGGCTGACACACAAAATTCCTTAATGAGAGAAGTTGTTCTCTGCCGAGTTCAGAAATCCCTCATTGTTTACTGAAAATTGTTCTCAGAGGCCCAGCAAAGGAACAGCAGGGAATGTTTGTAGCTCCAAACTGAGGTGTATTAGCAGAGCTGTTTCTGAGGCTTGTGTTAGGGTTATGCAAGTCAGGATTCAGGTACATGAGCAAAGTTGAGTAGGTAGCAAGGACTGGAATAGTTAGGGTGCTAAAGGTTGGGGGTAGTAAACTGGAAAATCTCTGAGGTACCAGGATTGACATGGTGAAGCAGGGTATTATAGCCAGTTCTTCAATTTGTATACCAATGAGTGGAGGAAGACTAGAACAGTGCCCACCTACGTTCTGTCTAACTGAGCCTCCAGCTGTGCCACTGTCCCAGAAGCACTAGTAACCACAGGGATCCTTCAAAAACTAAAGAGGGAAAAAAGGAGGATTTCTTTACTGTATTTTTGAAACTCTTGGTAAAGAGGAACCACGTAACAATATGTCTCCAGGGTTTGGTTTGTTACACATATGATGGTGTTATGAGGACAAGATGTTCTCTCGCTACACTTACATCCTGTTGTTCAGTTGGATTCACCTTTATTTGATTTTTCTGGTTTTTCATTTGATGTACTTAGAAGGGCCAACAGAATACATTGCTCCAAACTTTCACAGAAGTCTTCCGGTACTGAAACAGGCTCATGTTCACTTGGTATAAATACTATGTAGGCCCTCTTTCCCACCCTCTGAAGATGGACAATCCTTGTTCAAATAGGGTTTAAAAACTACATTCTAGCCTAGGTCCCTGCGTTGACAAGAACTTAGTTTCTAACACAGAGCTGACTCTGTTAACCTTTTGAGGGTTATGTGACTTTCTCAGCCTGTAGCAGATCTCCAGCTCAAGTAGTAGAATTGATCTTGGACAAATACAAGTGAAAAAGGTCCTTAAAGTCTTTCCAGTTTTGTCCATTATTTGTTATATTTAGAACATTGTTGGACTTGGACCTCTTGGAATCATTTAACTGTGTTATTTATGGAAGCTGGGTCTGAATGGATTGATTACTTCCTTGTCAGCAATCTGGGAGAGGTGAGAGACCCTGGGTGTGTTTATGTAAATACAGTTTGCTCCTGCTTTGCTTAGATTTGCTAGATATTCAGCTAATAGAGTGGTGTTTTGCTCAATGTAATAATCTTGGCTGGCATTGAGTCTAGGATTGCCAGATGGTTTAAACAAAAATACTGGACACACTTGACATTACATCACAATTTACATTACATCTTATTTAGAAAATACCAGACATTTATATTTTCTCAATTTGTTTCCCGAACAGAGAGTTCAAATACTGAACTGTCCGGTTCAAAACGGGACACCTGGCAACCCTAATTAGGTCACACATTATGTTAGTACTGAATGCTGAGAGAGTGAAATATTGTTACCAATGTTGTAATTATTGTGAGACTACAGAAAAGCAGGATTGTGCTTAAACCTGTCCCAAAGGAGGGGTGTCACTCTTAGTTGAAAGAAGCTCTGTAAGGACAAGGGCTCAAATGTCAAAGCCATGTGAAAGAAAGAAGTGAGGGGGACAAGTATTTTGGTCAGGAGGCTGCACTCTCTCCCCAAAAGCACTCCCTAGAGTAGTCTGACCTATTTCTCCCCCCTATTCAAAGAATACAGCTAAATTGGTATCTTCAGAAGCCTGTTTGTTATTTTAATTGCACCTCAGAGCTAAAACTAGTTGTGGCAGAACTATGTTTCTGGTCTGCCTGCTAAGAGTTAAAATCACTGGGCGCTGAAGTCACTTGAGATGGGGCAGTATTTCTCTTTAGCCTTCAAAAGAGCTAAACATTACTAACAGATTGGTGTGCAGTTGTCACAACAGAGACATGCGGGCAATGGATGGCGAGTGACAGCCAGTAAGGCGGCAGCAGACAGTGTGACAAGTGGCTAGCAGGGTAACATCAGTAGGCGATGAGCAGGCAGCTACTGAGAGTAAGATGACTCTTTACCCCCCACCCAGGGTGGAAGGTAGGCGTGACAGGGGTGGGGCATGAAGAGCTTGTACCCCAAATGCTGCCAGTGGGAGGGGTACGGGGCTAGAGCCTCTGGGTAGCATGGGGGACTAACAGGGTGGCCTGGCACCTGCAGCAGAGGTTGTGCCTCCCTGTGCACACTGGTAGTGGTGAGGGGAAGCAGAGTAGTGCGGCCGTAGCCCACTACACTCCCCTGTCTTCTGGCTGCATCACTTGAAGGAGTGGGCGGGACCGTCCCCACGCTCACCAGTGGGAAGCTGAGTAATGTGGGTGGGAACCAAGGGAGCAGAGTGAGCTGGGGCCATGTCGCTCTGCTTCTCCTGCCACTAATAGGGGGGCTCAGCCCCTACTGCAGATACCAGTCCTCCTCCCCGCCTTGTCCCCTGGGCTGTACAGAGGCTCTGGACCCTTGCTTTTCCCACTTGCCGTATTTGGGGTCTGTGGCTACCTGGCCATCATCTCATGCATTGCCAGTGTTCACGCTGAACAGCAGTTGCTAGGTGCTGAGAAATGGGTGATCACTCCACCTGGCAGGATCAGCATTGTGATAGAGCCTGCATTGCCAGCATGTGGCGCAGACTGGATGAAAGATTTTCCATCCTTCTCCCCTATGAACCTGTGATCTCAGTTGCAATCTGTGGTGTGGGTCGCTTGTAGCAACTGAGCTTATATTTTATATGGACTTTGCATTACGGTACTACTGGGGTGTTGCACTGTTTGAGGTGCCATCCCGCTAATGAAACAATATCTCTTCTGCCTATCTGATAGTGGCTGATGTCTAAGTAGACATTAGAGAGCTTATGACATTTTATTTTAAGGCATGCATGTTTGCGATGGGGGCACGACCCCTTACCAAATAAGAGAAGTTATAATGTCCAGGGTTAGGTCTGAGCTATTGCTGAGCATGTTAAAGCTGTTGTTTTTGCCTATACAGTCACTGAGTTGCTAGGATCTACCTAATCACTTTGGGTGCATCTACACTGCAGGGCTTAACTCAAAATAAGCTCCGCAAATTGAGCTACATCAATTGCATAGCTTATTTCAAAATAGGGAGCGTCTATTAAAATACACGCTTTGAAATAGAGACAAATACAATGAGGATTACAGGAGTCGGAGAAAGAAGTCCTCCAGCTTGAAGTATTTTGACCCTATTTTGAAATAACTGTCTGCTGTGTAGATGTGGACTAAGTTCTTTTGGAATAGCACTAGTTATTTTGAAATAGTGTTGCAGTGTAGAAGTACCCTTGTGATACTTGTTTATGAAGAAAGCTAGGGAAGTCCTTCTTATGTGAGGGTGAGGGGGTTTTTGGACTTTTTTTTTTAATACTGAAAGAGTATATTCTTTAACCTACTCTGCAAGACTCTGCATCTTAAACCAGCTCTTGCTTCACCCACAGGATTTGTTGAGATCTATCTACAGTGGAAAATAAACACAACCCACATTTTTGGTAAGAGCTGCTATGCCAGCACTTGTGTGGGGGCAGAAGTTGCCACCTATGTAAAGTGTCTTTGGTTTATGTATTTGCCTTTTGTTTTCCAAGGTCAGATGGGAGTTCTTTAAAGACATCTAATGCAGCGGGTCTCAAACTTCAGCAGCTTGAGAACCCCCATTTTGATATAAAAAATGTTGAGGACCAACTCCCCCCATGCGGTCCACCCCCCCTTTCTCTGTCACTTATTCTCCCTCACCTGTACTCACTTTCAGCAGGCTTGGGCAGGCGCTGGTGTGCAAGAAGGGGGAGACGGCTCCAGCTGGTGGTATGGCTTGAGGGTGAGGTTTTGGGAGTGAAAGGACACACTGGGCTGGGGCAGAGGGTTGGGGTACAGGAGGGGTGTGAGGGTCTCTTCTGGGGGTACAGGTTCTGAGGTGGGGTTGAGAAGTTTATAATGCAGGAGGGGGCTCTGGGCTGGGGCAGGGGGCTAGGATGTTAGGGGGTGTGGGTTATAGACTCCAGGAGGGAGTTTGGATGTGGAGAAGTTGGGGTGCAGGGTCTGGGGTGGGACCAGGGATGAGGGGTTTGGGATGCAAGAGAGAACTGGGCCAGGACAGGGGGTTGGTGCATACTGTGGGACGGAGTTTGGGTACAGGAGCTAGTTTAGGGTGCAGAATCCCAGCTGTGCTTACAGTGGCTCGTTTGGAACCCAGGCCATTTATCTTTATCAACGTAATTCCTAGAACATATATTTTAGAGAAACATCCAAATCTTGATTTTAAAATTCTTAGCATTGGAGAATCCAACACAACCCTGGGTAATTGTTTCACTGGTTAATTACTCATGCCGTTAAAAATGTATGCCTTCTTTCCAGAATCAATTTGTCTAGCTTCAACTTCCAGCCATAGGATTTTCTTCTAGACTGAGGAGCCCACTATTAAATACTTGTTCCTCATGAAGATACTTATAGTCTGTAATAAGTTACTCCTTAACCTTCTCTTTGTTAAACTAAATAGATTGAGTGCTCTGAGTTCATGACTATACAGCATGTCGTGTAATCCATTAATCATTCTTGTGCCTTTTCTCTGAATCCTCTTCAATTTATCAACATTCTCCTTTAACAGACGGCACCAGAACTTGATGCAATATTCCTGCAGCAATTGAATCAATGCCAAATATAGAGATAAATTCCCATACTTGAGATTACCATTTGTACGTCCAAGGTTTGCATTAACTCTTTTGGGCACAGCATCAATCTGGGATCTCTAATTCATCTGATTACCTGCCATAACACCCAGATCTTTTTCAGAATCGCTGCATTCCAGGATAGAAACCCTGTCCTGTGAGTATGGCTTACTTTCTTTGTTACTAGATATCTACATTTACATTTAACCACGCAGTTTTGGCTTTCACCCAGTTTACCAAGTGATACAGATTGTGTTGAATCAGTAACCTGTCCTTTTCATTATTTATTACACTCCCAATGTTTGTATCGTTTTTGACTATATCAGTGATGGTTTTACATTTTCTTCCAGATCACTGATAAAAATTTAAATAGCGTAAGGTCTAGAATCAGTCCCTGCAACTTCTCTGGCAACACACCTGCTTGATGAGAATACTCCATTTGCAATTACATTCTAAAATCAGTCAGCCAGTTTTTAATCCATCTAATGTGTGGCATGTTAATTTTATATTGTTCTAGTTTTTCTTAAGTGCCATGTGGTACCAAATCATGTTGTGACATCCTGACATGTCATTAGCCGCACAGCAATTTCAGGTTTTGATGGCACAGAAGGCCTATCTGACAGAGCATGATGCTGCCCATCCTCATCAGGACTTTCCCACTGGAATCAATGCAGGTGGTAGATCTGACATGAACGTAGCAGAGTAGGATCCATGGCTTTCACTACCTCTACTCAGTCCTACTCTTAGAAGTAATGGCACAAAATGACCTTTGCTTTTGCCTGCTTTCATGGAGCCCCTCTTTTTCCAGATAACTAGCACCATAGCAGCCCCATACAAAGCTGTGAGAAAAAAAAAACCTTGTAGGGTAGCATACAACTGGTGTCTAGGTGAGAGGAATATTCTGCTCTCTTAGACAGTAATGGGGGTTCTTTCTGCACAGTTGACAGAACTGCTGTCTAGAACTCTCAGTGGCCCTTGTTCTTATGAGGAGGGGTGCAGGTCATACACTGAGCCTATCCAGCCCTGGAAATACTATGAGGCTGCTGGAGTCTCTGGTAGATGGTTGGGTCTGTTCATGAGCGTCTGGCCCACAGCTGGAAGACACAGGTCTCGAGTGCATCCCATATAGTGTCCTCTTCATCTCCAACATTTTATCCTAACAGTTTTGCCTTAACCCAACCAACACACTACTGTGGCCTTGGTTGTGAAACCTACTTCCGTGTTCCTGCAACCTGTGGTGACAACAGAGAATGATGCAAGCATCCTGGAGACTTCAAGGAAGGCACAATTTCACATTTCACCTCACCAATGATCTCTAACACTGCAGGATTTCATTAAACAAAAAGCAGAGGAAAAACCCTAAGGTCATTTAATTAATTTTGTATCACTGTTGAATTTCTTAAAATAAAACTAACTTTATTTATTTTGTTTGAACAAATGAAAGTTCCTCTCCCTATCTCTCTGGAGAACTTCTGTGCCCTCTTAGGCCTACACTATGCCCCCACCTTCGGTCAATCTAAGGTATGCCACTTACCTATACAAATAGCGTAGCTGAAGCTGCCATACTCACCGCCATGGTAAGGTCATTGGATGCTGCTCTCCCATCAACTCTACCTTCTCTTCTTATCCTGACAGAGCACTGGAGTCGACGGGAAAGTGCTTGGTGGTCAATTTATCGCTTTTAAGCAGATACGATAAATCCACTGCCGGTGGATCAATTGCTGCAGCATTGATCCACAGTATAGGGAAGACAGACCCTTAGAGATCTTCCAAAGCTCTTTTGTTTTCAGTCCTCCTTGTTTTTTCTATTCCCTTGTCTCCCAGTGTCAGCATAGCAACATTCTGCTTACTCACATTTCCAGGGTGGGTAAACACAATATTTTATGTATTTACTTTTGTAAAAGTTGAGTAAAAATCAGTTTTTTCACTATTATCTTCTCCATGACCAGTGCTTGAAGTGGATTTTAACAAGAAGATGGTAATCAGTTAGTCTACCAGCCAAGGAGGAGGGGGAACTGTGAAGAAATAGTAGTTCTTTGCCTAGTCAGGGAGAGGGAAGGGTCTTTCTCTCTGCTGTTTGTGGAGAAGTGAAAACCATTCTGCACCTGTTGATCCTCACAGGTAGATTTTGTATCTAAGCTGTACATTTTCATGAATGTTGCAAGACTCTCTTAATTTGTTATCACTGGGCTTCAGTTTTCACCCCAGAGAGATAAATGTGGGGAATTCATACTTCTGTTAGGGCACAACTACATTGGGGAAAGGATCTTGTATTAACAATGCTTTCCTTGGCTTACTGTGCTGAATACAGATCAGTTATCCGTGGGGATTGGACCAAATTATTACAGAAAGTGAGATTGTGTTGATAGGTTCAACAAATCTACACTATCAGCCAAACTGTTTTCAAAATTGGTTGGAAGGGACAGAGAGGAACCATCGTTAATACCACTGTTAACTATTGGTCATTTTCAGTGTGCAGAGGGCACTTTAGAGTGATTCTTTCAGTCTGTCTAGGGGATGTTAAACCACTAACTGTGGTAAGCTTACCTGTAAGTGTGAGGCTTAGTGATATGCTTATGGGTTAATCAACCCTTGTCAGCAAACTCTGACAGTGGTCAGCTATGCCAGGCCAGAGCAGCCTCAGCCATGGAGTGGCCAGCAGGCTGGGCTGTGGGATCCATAGCCACAGCGGGACCCTGGCATGAAAACGGTTAGCCAGGTAAGTTCTCTTGTTTATTCAGTTAACTGTTTTAACTTCCCTAATGTTGACTCATAGGCTTTAAGGCCATAAAGGACCAACATGATCACCTTGTCTGACATCCAACATATTGCAGGCCACCCCAGAAGCTCACCCATCCATTCCTTCAGAATAGCAGCATCAATCCGCTTTCATAAGAAATAAAGCAACTAAAACTTAAAATCCTGTTTAAATTCTTCAGTAGAAAGACACCAATTTTACAAAGATGCGCCCCGTGACCCAGCATAGCATTTTCCATGGGCTGTACCTCTGGGAGCCTTAGTTTTTAGAGTTTTGCTGTGTTTCAGTTTTCAAGAAAAAAATCATAGTGAAACTCTGCTGAATCTGCTGAATCTACATGTGAAACCACTACATTTCTCGCTGTTTCCACCTGAAATGTTACCTTCACTCACATTGCGGCCCAGACGTGGCATGATGAAAGGTTAATGAGCTATAGCAAACATTACCTGAAATTTTTAGAAATAGTGTGTGATATTTTTAGAAATAGTGACTAACACTATTTTTTTCAGCAAAAAGTACAGATTCAGTTGCACAAAAATTATTTGTAAATTCATGTTGGTTTACCAAATTATTCATGTAAAAATTACAAATCTAAATGTGGTGTGTTCAGGTTTTTTTAAACAAATCTTTGTTTATTATTATCATTTAGATTTGAAGTTAAGTTTTCTTTCAGAATTTCCAGTAATTTAATTTTTTTAATTGTCAAACATTTTAAAATGCTCCCAAATGAAACAGTGTTTCACTTTAAGCACATGCCATTTCATCTGACTTATGGGTTGTTGTTTTTTAACTTTTCTGTCCACCGGGAAATTTTTTTGACATTTTTAAATTGCCAACAAACCAAAAGATACGTTGTCTCTAGACAGAAATCCCTTAGCTATTACAACATAAGAATGGCCAAGCTGGGTCAGATCAGTGGTCCACTGAGCCTGGTACTCTGTCTCTAGCACTGGCCAGTGCTCCTTCTGAGAGAAGGAACAAAACAGGCCAATTCCCAGTGATCCATCCCTTTTCTTCTGGACCCAGATTCTGACAAGGGGTGGTTTAAGGACACCCAGAGCATAGAATTACATCTATTACCATTCCCTTCCTCTAAGTTCTATCTGTTTTTAAGGCTTACTGTAAGAAGTTGAAGTGCAGCAAGCTGGGGTACAAACCTGCCTTGGCTAGCATACCATGCACTGATGGCCCTTGGAGATCCTACTGCCACACACTAAATTTTCAGTTACGTGGTTTAATTTATCCAAATCTGAAACACAAGTTGAATAAAGTGCACCGTGGAAGTTTAAATGCTCAGCACGAGGGCACTCTCAGGGTGGCAGGCTGGGTCATGGTAGATTTACAGTTGAGCTTATTAAAACAAGTAGAGCCCTGCACAGGTACAAAATTTGTATCTGCATACGAACTGCAAATATGGTCCAAGGATATCTGCAGATGTCTGCCAATTTTGCAGGGCTCTATAAAAAAGCCTTAGACTGGCATCCTCTTAGGACATGGACCATCTCCTTGCATCTCTCTGAAAAGCACCCTGCCCATAATAAGCACTACTGAAGACAAATAATAGTAAACTTAAATTAGCATATTATCACTCTAAACACCATCTAATGTTTAGTTAGCTGTCCAGGATATTGGAGCTGAAATGAAGCTGTCACTTAGGGTGTGTCTAGACTACCTAGTTTTGTCGACAAAAGTCCACTTTTGTCGACAAAACTATACCAGCGTCCACACTACCGCTGAGTTCTGTCGACATAACGTCGACAGAACTCAGCAGTTTTGTCGACGCTGGTAAACCTCATTTTACGAGGCATAACACCTTCTGTCGACAGAACTCTGTCGACAGAAGGTGTTATTGCCTGTAACGTTGCGTCCAGACTACGGAGTTCTGTCGACAAAGCAGCTTGCTTTGTCGACAGAACTCAATGTGTCTGGACGCTCTTTGTCGACGGAAGTTTTGTCGACAGTATCTGTCGACAAAACTTCCGTCGACAAAACGCGGTAGTCTAGACGTACCCTTAGAGCTTAATCTGAAGCCCACTGAAGACATTGCTGATTTCAGTGAGCTTAGGATCAGCCCCATAATAAAATGCATTTTAATCTGCACAAGACAGTATAAGCAGAACTTCATTACCCTGGAGTCCCTCCACTCTCTGCACCATGTGTAGTGCTATCTTCACCCTGTTCCTCACTCCAGGTTCATTCCTGTCCTCATCGGTGCTCTGCAACCCACCTTTCCACTGATCTATTCTGTGCAGGATGCCTGAATGCTTGGCACAGTCGTATTAATATTGGATTGGCAGTGTCTGGACGGTTGGCATGACAGATCTTTGAAAGAGTGTTTGCAGGGGCTGCTCATACACCTGAGCCCAAGACGGGATGTCTGTGCTCTAAAAGGCCATTCCCAGAGTGTGACTAGCAGAAGGGGTTATCTCAGAGGAAATGTTATGCTGGAATCAAGGGCTAGTGTTAATTTCTGTTAAGCTTTGAAAAATCTTTTTGTTTGATTGCTTAAATATCCATGTAAATGTGTCCAGAGGAAGGTGCAATTGGCAATTTCCACAAGGTCAGCCATCTCTCTTTCACCAGAGTAACCAACCTCCTTTCTCTATGGCTTGATCTTGCATTTACTGATGTGTGCGGATATCTGATCAGTGTCTATCCAGCTGCATGAGGTTTCTGGATTTTGACTTTGTTTTTTTGACTGAGCAAAGCCAAAGTTTTGCACTCAACTCTGTCATTTCTCAGTTTGTCTGTAGATCAAAGAACCAGCTGATAGCAGCTTTTAACGCCTTCCAGCATAGCAATACCCCATCTCAGCTCTGCCTTTCTTTCTGATACAGTTTAAAACATTGACTCTCTGAATGACTTATCTCACAGACAGAATGAAAAGAAATGGGGGGGGGGGGGGAATACACACAGGGTTCCTGGCCTAAGAGATGGGGTAGTAGTGCAGAGAGTCCTTGATATAGAGGCAATGGGAAGGTAGTGCAGGGCATTTACAGAGGGGAATGAGATAGATGCAAGGGGGCTTGAGTGTGAGGCATGCAGAAACAACATTGTGCACCCCCTTAGTTATTTATCACCTCAAACCACAGGAGATGTTCTTAGCAATTATCATCTGACTAAAAATACCTCTTGTGTGGCAGATTTCTCCCTTTACACATTGCAGCCATCAGTAAATCTGCCACAAGTAACCAGGAAATAGAAAATGAAGTGTGAAAAAACAAGTTTTTTTCTTCTGTATAGTAAACAAACATTTGTGGCTGTCCAGTGTTAAACTGATTGCCAGGTTCGGAGCCAGGATGGATTTTTCCTTAGGTCACATTGTCAGCAACAGAACTAGAAGCATGTTGTTAGGCATAGAGCATGATGTCTCACATAATTATTTCCCTGCAGTTGCAGGCATCATTACAGAACCCCACTCCTTTCCTTCCTTTATTTGTTAACCTGTTGTGCCTTTAATATATAAAACTCTTCTCTACATTCAGCAAAGGCCGTGAGATACATCACATGTGAGATAAGTGACCCTGATTTGAGGCCAGCTGAGGGCACCAAAGCACAGCCGAAGGCTAGCAGCTTGTTTGATATCCAACTTATCTGGAAATACTCAAGACTATTGGAGTACAGAAAACTTCAGAACCCTAGTGTGATCTCTCAATAGCTCAATTCCTGGAAACTCAGGAGCACCCAGTTAATAGATCAAAGACCACTCTGGTTGGTGTCCTGTATGCTCAGAAAAGCCGACAGAAGTAGCAACTTCCTGGTGTGTGCGCACACAAATGCATGCTGCTCAATAACAAGCATCTCTATAGAGGACAAAGTTGTCTTATTGAACTCAAACAAACTGCCTCTATCTGCCACCCCCTGTTAATAATGAAAGACTCCATTCACCTAGATGCTAGGCCAAATGTTCTGTGCTTACATCTCCAAAAGAGCTGAGGATAAGCAGCAAGTAGAAATCTACTCTGCATCTCTGTATCTTCTCCGTATCCCTTTATGGGACTAGTGCTGTTGTTTTGTTTATGACTTGGTTTTGTTCTTAGGCACAAATTAGTTCAAAGTGAAGGAAAAGGGAGGACAATAATTGCAGGAAAGTAGAATTTGAAAAATACAGCAGCTCCCCTTCTTACCCCTATACAAACAGCACTCATTAGCCATCCCCAAAACAGAGCCCCCTCCTTAAGTCTTTGAAAAATCTCCCTTGAGAACTTTAACATACGGAGAAAAGTGAGAAATAACACAATTTGATCTATTCTGGAATACTCAGTAAATACAGAAAGCAGAAAAAAATTAGATTTTCCTTTCCTCTCCATTTTGAATAGAGGAAAACCAACCTGACTTTACCTTGGTAGAAAGCCAAGTAGAAAGTTGTCAGCAACAGCCAGCCCTTCCATGTGCTGTCCATTGCACGACTGGAGTAAATATCCATCTTCGCTCACTGAAATTGGAGCTAACCCTTCTCCAGAATTTTTCTCTCCTGTGTCTTACACACACACTCTGAGCAACCCTGAGATAGTCAGGCAGAGCAAGAGGGTTGCATACACAGGAAATTTCACTGAGATAATGCATACTCCAACTTGAGAGAGAGAAGCAGAGAGCTGAGAGCACCCCCAAGAGGTCAGAGGGAAAAAAGAGAGAGAAAAAAAGAAACTTTGTGCTGCTTAGCATAATGATCAATCCCTGCA
The DNA here is from genome assembly GCF_049634645.1 of Pelodiscus sinensis. Classification (NCBI taxonomy): domain Eukaryota; kingdom Metazoa; phylum Chordata; order Testudines; family Trionychidae; genus Pelodiscus; species Pelodiscus sinensis. The sequence goes on along the minus strand of NC_134718.1, from coordinate 30,067,766 downwards.
GGTTTCTTGAGATCAACAGGATATTGTGACTGGGTAGGACTGCTAATTTCAGCTGTCTACTTCCAGGACACACATAACAGATGCACTAAGATCAGCTGTGAACTGTGAAATGCAGCACTAAACTTCAGTCCATTTTCCATGTATACGGTACTGGTTTTAAAATAAGTGGTTTAGGATAGCAAGACTCTGATTTGTTACATTCAGAGATAGCCAGTTAGACACTTCAGAACCTGCTTTTCCTCACAAGAATTCAGATGCACAATCCAGATTTTCACTGAAGTATGTTCTTCTTAAAAATATCTTGCTGGCTTGACTGATGTGTAAGTTGTGTGAACTTGCCTGCACACTTACGCCGAGGGCTTAGCTGAGCCTAGAGTTACTAGGTGTCCGGTATTTACGCAGACAGTCCAGTATTTTCGGCTCCTGTTCGGTAAAAAGTTCAGAGAATACCGGACACCTAAAATGTCCAGTATTCTCTGAATTTTTCCCCGGCCAGGAGGCAAAAATGACAGGCACCTGGCAACCCTACAAACACTCAGCGCCTGCCCTCCCTGAGCCCCCACCTGGCTCCCAGCCCCCCGACCCCAGCCCCCATGCTTACCTGGTTCCCCAAGGCTGCTGGCACAAAATGGCTGCCAGCCAAAAGAGGTAGGGGAAGCAATGGCTTTTTTTGGCTTGTCTTCGGAGGAGGGTTTTTTTTTTCCCCTTCAACAGAATTTTTTCCCATTTTTTGGGGGGGGGGGGGGTGGTATTTTTGTTTCAGCCATCTGGCAACCCTACTCAGGCTGAGCCCAGCAGAGTGAGTTAGCCCTCTTCATGCCAGAGTGAGGCCACTCCGCTGTATTACACACCCACACTCTTAAATGCATCTCTGAGGAGCTGGGATTCACCTTCTGCCACCCAGGAAAAGAAATGGCTGTTTGTGTGTCTTACTAGCTCAGAATGGAACTAAGAGGGCATGTGATTGAGGATCACACGTAGGTTAGTCTCCTTTTCAGTATGCAGTGGTCAGTCATTAGAGTACGGGGGCTCTATTGCAAGGCTTCTGCAGTACACTTGACAGTTGGGACCTCCTTTTCAATCACAGACTAGTTGTGCTTGTGTCGAAACAGCTTTCAGGTGAGATAAATCAACGGGTGCTGTTCTTCCTTGATTTCTCAGAAGAGCATTACTCCCAGAGATTGGTTTGAAGGATGAACTCTCGAGAGAATCAGGGTTGAACACCATAGATTGTTGTCACAAGTGGTCTTTAAGTGCCTGAAAGGCTCGAACTCAGTCTTCTGTCCAGTGAACTGATTGGATGTTATCCTTCAGAAGTTCTGTCAGTATCAATGAGAAGTTGGGGACAAAGTGGCAGTAATAACCTGCTAACCCCAAGAACTTTTTGATTGACATGGTAGATAGGGCTGAGTGGCCTGGACTTTACCCACAAGGAGTGGACTTGACCATACCCAGGATGTATCCTATATAAGTGGCCTTCTTCCAGCCTAGTTTGCATTTGTTGGCATTCACCATGGGCCCAGCGGTGTAAAACCTGAAGGATGTTGAGACGGTCCCTTCCAGTTACTGCTGTACATGATCACATTGTCCAAGTAGGTGGTGGCACAGGTACCATGAAGCTATAATATGTAATCCATCAACTGCTTGAAGGTGGATGGAGCCCCATAGAGCCAGAAGGGCATCATGGTAAATTGGTGTAGTCTTATGGGGGTAGCAAAGGCTATTGTCTTCTTGGAAGCTAGATCCAGCAGCATGTCTCAGGATCCTTTTCTGAGGGTCTACAGTGGTAATATATTGGAGTGCTCTTGGCAGAGATAACCAAAGCAGCTAGCTACAGGCACCCAGATTTCCATCACTATGTGGCCCTCCTTGACTGCTCTGCCAGTACCTGGGATCCTGTCTGTTGGTATGCCTCTCACTCAGTCTGGGTCTTTGAATTTGTGCTTGTTCCTCTTGGGTGGACTGGGCTTTTGTTGACCACAAAGTTTTCCATTAGGATGATTGCTTCTCTCGGGGTGTCCAGCTGATCACAAAGGACCCATGCCCTTCCGTATGGCGATAGGATGGGAATAGATTGCTCCAGGACCACCCATTTGGTGACCTCAATTCTAGTATGATGCTCAGGTTACATCTACTGCCAACAGACATCTTCATCCCCTGCATGATTAACTGTAGTTTGGACCCCAGTGGGTCCATCTCTCTCCAGAATTGTTGCAGGAAGTATTGGGCATAATGTTGAGGGCAGTGAGGATCATGTTTTTCAGTTGCCCATTAAATATGGCATGAAGAGGCTGTCCCACTCTTCAGCAAGTCACTGTCTCACTGATGCAAGACATTCAAATATGACCAGTAAGGCCTCCAGGTTATCATCAGGCCACCTCTTGGTAAGGTACGTGGTCACGGCAGAGGCTGTCTGGATCATTCTTCCCATAACGTCTGGTGTCATGGAGATCAGCAGCAGGCATTGGTGCTGTTGCTCTCGATGCTGGGTTCCCAATTCCCAAGTCAGCCTTTGCTAATGGTTGCTCAGCTGTTGGACGAGGAGCTGCTGCTACTTTTGGGTCTGGAGTGCCTGTTGTTGCTCGCTCTTGGCAAGCCACTTTATAAACTTTTCCATCTCCATTAGGCTCAGAGGGGAAAATTCTCCTTCTGTCTCTGCAGTGGGTGAATCAGATTCGCATTTTTTCTCCTTGTCCCAGCTGGAGCAGAACCTGCATTCTCCACCATGTTTGGAAGGGGCCTGTGTCTTGGGGCCAGGAGTTCCCCTTTGTTGGTGATGGGGAATCTGCTCGCATCAGGTTGGTGGTAGCCAAGCCTGCTCCGTGGGAAGTGCAAAGCAGGCAGCCAATAGATCAGGTCTTCTTATGCTAAGGTTGAGGACTCCAGTGGTTGTGGTTCAGGCCTCTAGCCTCAGGGCTATGGAGAAAAGCAGTCATCAGTCCAGGCCTCCTGGGAAGAGGTTAAGCAAAAGCAGGCAGTGGCTCAGGCCTTCATGCCTTGGGGTTAGTGCTCATCCTCCCCCGAGTGCAGGGCCAGAGGTTAGGGGACCTGAGACCATTGTGCTCTACCAGGTGCCAGCCCAGGATCCGGAAAGTGGCAAGTGATCCCATCACAGGATTGGCAGGGAAGCATAGGGCAATTGTCTTGCCTCCCAGCAACATAGCTGAGTCATTGCCTCATTTCTCTGAGCTACTTCCTACCATCATTTGGCAAGGCTTCCTTGCAGCTGGAGGGCCTGGTTCCTCATCCTCGTGCTATGTGATTCACTTTCCACTTCCCCTTTGGTTCTGTCTGTCTCCTGGGGCAGCAGCAGTCCTTCCTTCAAGGCTAGTTCAGGGGAATCATCACCTGCTTCAGCCAGTCATGGGCTCTTTGGGGAGTTTGGCTCCCTGGAAAGGATGTCTGGCTCTTTCACTGGTCTGGCTCCAATGGAGCTGCAGGGCCTTGCTCTTACATTTTCTGCCCTGCCCTCTGCACTTCCTGTGAGGAGGTTGAAGAGGCAGGTTTAGCTAAGACCAACAGGGTGAGTTTGCCTGCTATGTACTGGAACGAGGCCATTGCACCTCAGTACAGATCCCAACACAACCTACGTCAGAGGATGAGAGAAAACAGTTTGCCTTCTTTGGAAAGAGCATCTAAGATCTAATGGTAGGAAGATGACAGAAAACATATAATGCACGTAGTGGCATCCTGCTCAGTATAGGAGATGTGACTGAGTTGTGTGACGAGAACTGGTGAGAAGGACAGGAGACACCAGTCCCCTTTGCCAGGCAAGCTTCTAAATGCACTTGGAACAATACTGTGCCAAGATGTTAGCAGAGAGGCACATAATGAATCCTGTTCCTTGTTTTTTGCCTCAACAGACATCTTATACCCTACTAGAAGAGGCCCAACTGGTGCATGGCTTGAGCTAGTGGGCAGGAATGGGAAAATATATACAATAGCAAATGACCCATGACTAATTAGCCTCCCCTTCCTCCTCCCCAACCCCCACTGCTTGTAACAATAGTGTCAAGAAAACATGTTCTACTATGTGCAGTATTTGCATTTAAAACTCTCATTTGTCCAACCACCTTGAGTATCCCCCTTTTGCTGCAGATAACTTGAATTTTGATTGTTTATAGTGTAGATGTTGTGAGGGGCAGGGAGGGGGCTCAACTTCTTTTCTCTCTAGCGCTCTATAGTGTTTCTCTTTAGCTGTCTGAAAACAGTGTGTGCACAGTGTGTGCCAGTGCACAGCACTTTATAACCCAATTCTCCCCTCAGAGAACTATATCTAGACTATACCACATCCCCCCAGTGGTAGAAAAGTGCTCATAAAAGGGAGTATCATCTTCTCAGATCCGCCTGGAATGGTGATCTGGTGGGTTGGTTGGTATGCTTGGAATGTATGTTTGTTTTTGTTCCTCAGAGTGTTCATGAGGTGCCCTTGTGAAAAGCCTCACACGTGCAGAGCCAATCTCTACTTCAAAGGACAGAGCATTGTAAATCCTTCACTTTTATTAGAATTTTTGTATTCCGCATGTTGACTTATCCATCAGATAACAGCTGTATTATTATAGGCTGTGGCTTCAGTTCCCTGCCTCTTCTGACAAGTTAGAGATTGGGACAACTGCCTCTTTTTGCACATCATTGCATATGCGTGTCTCTTTTTTTCCTTTTTTGGAGGAGGGGGTACTTGATGTCCTATTTCTGTTTAAGTATTTGGAGTCAGATAAAGTAGTGTCTCTGAGGAGTGCTCTGTTTTTTTTTCTCATGACCCAGTTACAATTCCATTTTTGTAGAGTACACAGGGCCTTCACTATGTTCCCAGTCTGACCTAAAATCTTGCTTCATGGCTTATCAACAAAACATTTGATTTTATCCACGTAAGTTTGTAACTTCTCCATCTGTCACCTGAGTTTCAGATTCAAACAAGCTCAAAATCTCAAAACAAAATTCAGCCAGAATTGCCAAGTTCCACTTCTTCCATGTCAAAATTGTGACCAAACTAATCAACTGGAATTAACGAGAAACTGAGCCCAACAATCAAACAAGGTTAGCAAAGCTAAATGGCTATGCAAAGTGGAGCCATAGGCCATGTCTTCATTCCGGGGAAGATTAACGCTGCTGTGATCAATCTTCCAGAGTTTGATTTAGTTGGTCTTTTAAAGACCCACAAAACTGAACTCAGTGGGTGCCTCCGTCTGTGGCTGGTACTCCTGCTCCTGCAAGGAGTAAGGGAAGCCGGTCCTGTTGGCCTCCCACTGTGGGACAGCAGGGAAACTCAGGTTCGTTGACTCCAGCTATGTAATTAAGGTAACTGGAGTTGAATATCTTAATTCAACCTTCCTCTTTAGTGTATACTTACCTAACACTTTTAACTCCTTTCTCTCTTTTTTCTCTAGTGAAATAAGTTTAGAAGACAAGGTATGAGTTCACTCTAAATGCCAGCAAATGTTCTAAGCAGCAATGGGAAGAATCCCATTGATCTGATGACAGATCAGAAAACCAGAAAAACCTGATTTCCACACACTGTCATTTGGGGCTCCAGGCAAAGGAACACAGTGGTATCATAGCTGCTTTCTCACCCCTTCCAATTAAAACAAAAAACAGGACTGTGTAGCACTTTAAAGACTAACAAGATGGCTTAATAGGTGATGAGCTTTTGTGGGCCAGACCCACTTCCTCAGATCAAATAGTGGAAGAAAATTGTCACAACCATATATATCAATTTTAATTGTATCCTTTGGTATATATGGTTGTGACAATTTTCTTCCACTATTTGATCTGAGGAAGTGGGTCTGGCCCACAAAAGCTCATCACCTATTAAACCATCTTGTTAGTCTTTAAAGTGCTACACAGTCCTGTTTTTTGTTTCAGCTGCACCAGACTAACACGGCTACATTTCTACCACTTTCCTTCCAATTACTTTGAGTACTTCACTGCAATTGGGTTGAAATGAATTAGCAAATGATGCATAGGTCAGGACTGAGGTTCTTTAAGAGAGCTGGGGATATGTAGCGCCCCTCTCCACCTGGTTACTTCTTTAAGGCTAATCTGCTTACAGGTTTTGATGGACAGGTCTGGGTTCTTCTGGGTCCCACCACCCACTCAACTTTATTTTTTCCTATGGATTTATTTGGCGATGCCTGAACCGTCCTCACTCCTTCCTGGCAGGGTCACCAGGGCAGCTTAGGAGGAAAATTCTAACCCAGGGTAATCCCCACATACTTGCCAGATAGTTGGAGACTCCCAGAAAATAACACATACACTATAATAAACAGGACAAATATAACATAACAGGGTAAAACATTATTTTTAGGTTCACCGGTGCCCAGCAACTGTAAAATTAGTGTCCCGTTGGTACACGTATTTTGTTGGGGCCCTTGATGAATTATGACCACAAAATACTTCTCTGCAGTGGTTTAGCAGTGGGGCAGACAGGGTCCAGTACAGCCCAAAGGACTCACAAGTGGGAGAAGGTAGTAAATCCCTCCACAGGTTTAATATGCAGCAGGTTATAAAATCCCCAAACAAATTCCCTGACTGACTAACTAAAAGATGATGCACTGACACACTCCATGAATGAGCCTCAGGTTCAGAGATGACTCAGTCACTGCAGAGGGGCTGGTCTCTTCTGGCAGGGATCCTCTTCAGGCAGGAATCAGGCTGCTTTGGTACCCCACTGGAATAGCAGAGACTGCTTCTGATCAGAAGCAATATTGGCTGGAGATTTGCACTGTGGCTCCCTCCACAGAGTAGCTGGGTAGGCCAGGTGATCAGTTACCTATGCCTGATCAAAATGGGATAGGCCCTGTGTAGATGAACCTATCTGCCTACTGCGCCAATGGGCACTGTCAAAAGGAGAGGTGACCAAAACAGAGGCAGTAGAATTGGAGGTATGGTTAGTGTTTGTGTAGTAAGGATCACTGGAGGAAGAATAGTGATAGAAATGTAGCTGTGTTAGTCTGTTTTTTCTTTGTGATCCTGTCTAATATCTGTTTTGTGGGCATTGATCCTTTGGTGAAGTGTCTGAGACGTTTGTCCAATGTACAAAGCAGACGGACACTTTCGGCACATGATAGCATAAATTATATTTCTGGATGCGCAGGAATATGTATCCTGTTCCAGTACAGGCAGTCCCTGGGTTATGTACAAGATAGAGACTGTAGGTTTGTTCTTAAGTTGAATTTGTATATAAGTCGGAACTGGTACATATTGTAGGTTAAACTCTAGCCAAACATTTCTCCAGAGCTCAGTTTTATTCTCCCACACCTCACTTCCCTCAGTCCTTTATTCTCAAGCTGAGGTGTCTGCTGAGAAAAGCCACTCTGCGTCTCCCTGGTCTGCTGGGGAGGGGGGCGCTAGCTTCGCGTCTCCCTGGTCTGCTGGAGGGAAGCAGCTAGTGCGGGGTTGCCTCACCCCGTTTGTATGTAGGGATCCGATGTAAGTCGGATCCGTGTAACCCGGGGACTGCCTGTATAGGCTGCAGTTTATTGATAATGTGTTGGACAGGTTTAAGTTGGGGGCTGTATGTGATGACAAGTGGTGTTCTATTGTTGGTTTTCTTGGGTCTGTCTTGAAGTAGATGGTTTCTAGGTATTCGTCTGGCTCTTTCAATTTGCTTTTTTATTTCTCCGGGTGGGCAGTTGAGGTTTATAAATGCTTGGTAGAGATCCTGAAGTACAATCAACAGTTTCTTGCCATTTCAACCAGAAAGGACACTGTCTCAACGACTTAATTACCTGCATCCTGCTTCAGAAGCCTTTTAAATCTGCACTTGAAAGGGAATCCTCTGAACTGTCATTCATGCTAAAATTCGACACTATACGCATGGGTCTCAACAAAAACCCCAGTTATCTTACCCATTACAAAGATAGCTTCCCCAATTATCACCTCACAGATATTTACCTTCCCCTCCCCCCCGCATTTCCCTTCTGTTCTGAAATGTGATTTGTCCTTTTCATATGTGTCCTTTTTTTTAATTTAAAGGTATATATGGTTGTGACTATTTTCTTCCACTATTTGATCTAAGGAAGTGGGTCTGGCCCACGAAAGCTCATCATCTAATAAACCATCTTGTTAGTCTTCAAAGTGCTACATAGTCCTGTATTTTGGAGGAAGAATGTGATGGCTGGCTAAGTCACAGGGCTCCTCTGCTCCAGCACCAAATAGATGTTGTCAAGGGGATGTTGTTGATGAAGCTGATAAAAGTTCTAAGAGAGGAGGAGGAGGAGGAGTGGGTTCCATAGCTTGTCAAAATGCAGGTTTAGTGGCAGCACCTGGCAATTGCATCAGATTATTGGGTAGACTGTGTTTCTGCCCCTCCTGCTGCCTGCCAGCTCTGCTGCATAACCAGTGACACATGCGACCCTGTAGTGAAGCTCTCCAACTAACCTGCCCCAAATTCTGAGTCTGTAATGGAAAGAGGAAGCCACCTGACTACTCTGTGGTTTGAGGTTTTGCTGCAAAATTTTTGCAAAACTCTTGTGAAAGCTATTCCCTGAGGGACAACAGGCTTCTGCTTAGGGAGATATTTAGATACAAAGTCAAATAGTTTTTGCATGGTCAAAGGGACCCACAACAGTCCCATTTTAATTTACCCTAAACCCTTCCTATGTCACATGTATAGCCCTCTCGCCGCCCTATGCTAGGATGAGACTGGCACATTCCACTCTGATGCCTTCTCACAGAGTGAGACTTCCTGTGGCAGCAGGTAACAAGACAGAGTAAAAATGTGTCTCTAGCCTTCTCTTCTTGCTCAGAGACAGGGGCTGGTGTGGACAGGAATATTCCACTGAGACATTGGGGGGAGAGTTAGTCATCCTGCCAAGTGTCTTGCCTAAGATATGTTTTTGTCCTTCTCCAGCCAGTGGAATAAAAGAAACGTATCTCTGCATGACTTATGGTGAATTTTTCATTTGTCGTCTCCTACTCCTGTTAAAAGGGAAAGGGGTATAATTAAGAAGAAGCTGATGAATTTATAGTTTTTCTCCTGACAGTCCTTGTGCACTTCAATTATCATCTACCATTGAGATATGACTGGAAGAACTTTCAGCGACTCGCTGGCCACAAAGATTGTGCAATAAAAATTTCCAGACACGTGGTCACTGTTTATTAAAAGATGGAAGAGTCCCAAGAACACTTTGTTTAAATAATGGATGAGTGTGGCTTTGGGGGTAGATCATGGGACTGGAACTCCAGCATCCTATTTCCAGCTCTTCTGATTCATTCTGGCAGTGCCAACGTGACTTTTTTCCCCTCTCCATTGTTGCTGCCATCATTGGCAACCACAGTAGAAGCTCTGGTGCAGACTAGTGCCAGCCTTTTAATCTGTTCTGAGCAGGGTTAGACAGCAGCCAATCTTCAGTGGAACTCCCAAAACAAAACTAGGCTAGGTATGTGTGACCATAGGCATATCACTTAGGGTTTGTCTACACTACAGTGTTATTTTGAATTAAAATATTTCTGAATAATTATTTCAAAAGAAGATATTTTGAAATAACGCATCTACACACAAAATGCATTTCGAAATAGCGTTTTGCTATTTTGAAATAGCGTGTCCACACTGATTGGATGCTGCCTTTAAGGCTGCCCAGAACCAGTTCACACAAGGCATCAGGTCAGGAGTTACTTTGTGTGGCTGCTGCCTGAGGCTATCTGAGGCTCATGCTTAAAGGGACCCCCGTGGACAGCCATTTCTCAGGTTTCCCTACTTGCTTGCCTACCTCTCTGAAGGACAGCACAGCGTTTTCTCTGCTTGCTCTAGTTACCCTGACTCAGGACACCAAGCACTCTCCACCATGCAGTCAGAGCTGCCCCTGGGCACTCTGCAGCTCTTGGACATTTTGTTGTATGATCTGTGGCCAGCAAGGCCCAAGTGTGCAGTGCCTAGCCCTCCCCCTGCCGCCCCAACGCATAAGGGAACAGTGATGGCATTCATCTGATGCTGCTTTCCCAGCGTCGGACAACACCTGGGACATGTCCGCAGGGAAGGTTTGGGGGTCTTGGCTGAGCTGGATGGTGACACTGGCCTCATCCAGCTCCTGGCCTCTTCCTCCGTGCTGTTGTCGGGGGCCCCAGCGAGGATGACGACAGCTGGCTCCACCCCAGAGTCGATGACCATCTGGGGGGAACGGACTGTCCTGCCCCCCAGGATGCAGTCCAGGGCATCAAAGTAGGGGCAGCTGTCTGACTCTGCCCCGGGTCGGGAGCTGCCCTCTCTGGCTCTGGCATAGGCCTGCCGCAGCTCTTTAACTTTCATCCGCACCTGTTGCTGGGTGCAGATGTGGCTTCTGTCGACCAGGCTGGCAGCAATATGGCCATAGATGTCTGCATTCCTGCATCTAGTGCGGAGATCATGGGGGTTGGTGGCATCCCCTCAAACCTCAATAAGGTCCATGTCCTCCACACTAGACCAGGAAGGCGCCCATCTCTTCCGACTCCTGGCAGGCTCTTGGGAGCTTGAGGACTGCTCCCGGTGAGTGGTGGAGGGCTGGCTGGCACTAGCTGCCTGGTTCATTTCGAGGCCACAGAGTCAGGGGCAGCAGCAGAGTGGCTCAGGGCTGTGAAGCCTGTTGCTAGCCACAAAGGCTCTGGGCAGACTCTGCACCTTTAAGGGCTCCAGAGCCGGGGGCGGGGGGAGGAGAAGAGTTTTCCTGGTGTGCGCTCAGAGTGGCCAGCAGGACACCCTGGGAAGGGCTGGAGGCCCGCTAATTCGACATAGCCCCTATTCCTGCTCTACACAGCACCTATTCCGAAATAGCTATTCCTTGTACAATGAGGTTTACAGATTTCAAAATAAGCCGTCCGCTATTTTGAAATTATTTCAAAATAGCGGTTTGGCTGGGTAGACACTAGCAAAGTTATTTCAAAATAATGTCTGTTATTTCGAAATAACTGTGCTGTGTAGTCATACCCTCTGCCTCTTTGGGCCTCAGTTTATCTGGTTGTTAAATGGGGATAACAAGACTTATCAATCGTAAAGCTTACTTAGCTAATGTTTGTAAAGTACTTTGAGATCCTCAGATGCAAAGTGCAATAACTATGAAAAGCATTGTTGGGTTTTTTTGTTGGCCATGGTTCACATGTACCATTATTAGCCATCCTGCAATCTTGCACTACCAGGCCCGAGCCCATTCTAGCCAGATCATTGATATCCTGCCAGGACTGACCAGCAAATATCATATATTTCGTTTAGCACATGACTAAAAGAATGAGTTCTTTGCCCTGCAGGCCACTACCACAGTGTGTGTCACTGTCCTGGATGAGAACGATAATGCCCCAGTGTTCCAGCAACAGCAGTATGAAGTCACGCTGGATGAAGGCCCAGCCACCTTCAACGCCACCCTCATCACCATGAAGGCGCTGGATCAAGATGAAGGGTCCAATGGCACAGTTGCATACGCCATCACAGAGGGGAATATTGTGGGCACCTTTCACATTAACAGCGCCACAGTTAGTAACAACATCACCTCTTTATCCCATGTGTTTGGTTAGTTTCCCGTGCACCAGACAACCCACCACTTTTGCGTGCCTTTTCAGGGGCAGATCCGCACTGTGAAGGAGCTGGACTACGAGATCAGCCATGGACGCTACACACTGGTTGTCACTGCCACAGACCAGTGTCCAATCCCATCACGCCGTCTCACAACCACTACAACGGTACGTAGCTACTGTGTGAGCAGTGTTCCACTGTTGCTCTAGATCATTGGAGAGTGGGGTGTTATGGGAAGTTGTCGGGGCTAGCAACATTCTGTGCAGTAGTGCCTCGTTGAGAAGTTTCATGTCCCCCCACTAAGGAGTTTAAAAAGTTTCACTCGTCTGAGTTGATAAGGTCATTTGGTCTAGTAAGTCATTGCTCAACGATGTGTAGCAGCTGCACTCTATTAGCCAAAAGGTTGTTACAAAACATGGAAGAGAACAGGAAGGGGCAAGTTCATTGTGGTGATCCCCACCAAAGGGAGAAGCAGATACACACTGAATAAATGGGCTGACAGAGGCATTTCTGTCAACACAGCCCACGTTTTCTAACACTATACTCCACCCATATTTTTTTGTAGCCCGTTGTTATTTCCATCAATATTCCCCCTGACTTTTCCACTGACAGCTTCAGTCTCCATTACTTCCTGTTCTAAATTGTTGTGCAGCATTATTGTGTCTTATTAAACATATGCTGTACTTCCTTGATGAAAGGCAATGTGTTTTTACATGTCTAATTAGCCTGATTATTTGTATGTTATTGTGTCTAGGAAAAAAGTATTTTCTTTTATCCTTTTTACATTGACCCTTTTCTTTTCTTTGAGGGCCCTCTTATTATTGTATTGGGGGAGGAGAAATAGCAGAGCCTGGCTGACTTTTTCTACATCATCTGTTACTTGACATCTATCAAGTCACCTTTTTATTCATCTCCTTTTAAAACCTACTATTCCCGTTCCTTCTAATCTCCTCATGTGAAAGTCTGTCCAGGCCTCCAGTCATTTGTTGCCCTGGATTGTTGCCTTTTATGCTACATCCTCATTGACCAGAACTGAACACAGTTGTCAAGGCGAGGGCATAAAGGGCAGCTTGTGGTAAGATTGTTTCTTTAATGGAATTAAATAGACAAGTAGTTCTAAAAAGCGTATTTGATTGTGCCCTCCTTCTTTGTGTCTATAGTCATTCACACCCCTCCACACAAGTATAAATATTGCCACCCAGCTCTGAAGGCAGAATAGAGAATAGTGGCTGCTGGCTGGACACCCAGCTCTAAAGGCAGCACCATGCCAGCAGCGAGCGGCACAGAGGTAAAGGTGGCAATGTGAAAAGTGATATTTGTCTATCATTTTTCACTGCAGATTTAGTGCCCTATTGCCACTCTTACTTCAGTGCTGCTCCTGCCACTCCAGGTTTGATAGTGGAGGCCTGCCGCATTCAGTCAAAGGATTATGGAAAGGTGGAGAGCCCAAGCCCCAGGTCTTGATCCCCACCTCCCAGGTATGCACAGCACTTCTGCATGAACCCCAGCCACCAAGGACTGACAACCAGAGCTTTTTTTTACAAAAAACTAAAATCACCCATGCACACACTCGTGCCTTCTATAGCAGGCACAACCCATAGTTTGAGAACCACTGGGGGAGTCCATCCAGCTTTCTTTTGTAACTAAAGGCAAACCTCAAGGAGTCAAATGGCAGCATCTCTCTGTATCCTCTGACCTTCAGTCAAAATTCTTACAGTGGCCACTCCAACATTTTCATCATGTGCACCTGGAATATCTACTCATATTTCAATATATTAGCAAGTTAGACAAAAATCTGTCAGGGATGATCTAGATGGTGCTTGGTCCTGCTGTGAGTGCTGGGGACTAGACTGGATGACATCTTGAGGCCCCTTCTAGTTCTAGTGTTCTATGATTCTATGTACTTTAACTGTAAGTTGTGTGGGGCAGAAACCATCTTTTTTATTTTTCTCTATACATCACCTGATCCATGACTGGGGCTCCCAGTTGCTATCACATTAAGAAGTAATCGCATTGGGAAAATGCAGCCATCCAGTCCCGGACTTCCATTTCCCTAGAAGTATTTTAATGTGCTAGGACATTAATGTTGAGCTTTGTATTTATCAAGGGCTGAGTATCTACTGTGAACAACTTCTTAGAAATATCCACTCCAGTTTGTAAATCACTTTTCTTCGGCTATATTCCCTCTCCCCTAGTGTTCATTTTCTGTGAATATTCTGGTAAACAATTTACTAGCAAGAAAGGTTCTGCAAACAGAGAGGAATTTTCAGTATATTCTTTGCCAAATATTTGGAGAAAGTGAATCTCAGATTTGTTGCCTTGAACTTTTGCACCAGAAACCTAATTGTAAGAGGAAGGGCGGGCTTTAGATGAAGGCCCTGGACTGAGCCTGGGGAAATCTGGGTTCACTGCCAGCACTGCCTGAAGGCTCTCTGTGTGATCATAGACAAGCTACTTAATTTCTCAGTAAGATGGCCATCTGTAAAAACCAAAAACAAATGGGGATAATAATACTTCCTTTCTGACATCCTTCACAAGTCTCATCTGTAAGCTCTTCATGGCAGAAATTCCTCTTTCTATACCTTGTATTCTACCTCAGTGGTGGGTGGGAGATGATCTTGGCTGAAGCCCATAGATCCTGCTGTCATATTAGTTAAATAAGATAAATGACTCAGTAAGTCAGGAAAAAGAAGCACACAACACCAAGAGATTCCTGAGGTAAAATATGCTTCATCAAAGTATCCATATCTTTGGGTTTCGTTTGGATAAGTACCCAAACTTCATAGGTTTTAAGGTTTGTGCAATGTTAGAAACTAACATATAAGTTGTATGATGCAAACAGAAGAAGTAAAGCAACAGAATACTAAAAAGATAGCAGCCTACAACTTCATGTGGGGACCCGGGCTTGCATATCAGATTGATAATCGCTATGATCAGATAGGGTTGCCAGATGGTTTAACCAAAAATATTGAACACCTCCCCCCCCCCCCCCCAAAAAAAAATCTGGGAAAAAATTCTGTTGAGGGAGGAAAATAGGGGGGAGAGACCAAAATTGTTGAGGGGGAAAAAAAAGACAGGACTCCAACAGTTATTAAGCAAAATAAATAAATAAACCCAGCATGACCTCTTTAAGAAATGCTTTTGAGACTTTTTGGCCCTAACAGGCTGCTGGCAGCCTCCGCTATCTTGTCTTCCTGCTCCGGGCCAGACAGGTCCCCTGCAGAACCAGGTAAGCACCTGGGATTTTTGCCTCCTGGCTGGGAAAAAATTAGAAAATACCCGACATTTTAGATGTCTGGTATTTTCTGAATTTTTTACTGGACAGGAGGCAAAAATACCAGACTGTCTGGGTCAGTACCGGACACCTGGCAACCCTACGGTTAGATGAGTTTTTAAGATTAAGGCCTAGGATTCCAATTGCCCATCCATTTCTCCACATACCTCAAGTAGTCAGTTTGTCCGGCTTTGTATCGGTGTGTGCTGCAGAAAACTTGTAAATCATCTGATTTTTTTGCTTTAATTTGCCCCAACATTTAGAATGGCGTGGAGGTGTCTGCTTTTAAAGCACCAGAATAACATGTCAGTGGTCAAAAGGAGGCTTGTGCTGCTGTTACCTCAGCTTGGCAGGCTGCAAAACCAACCATACAGCAGTGCACCAACCATAGTGCACTGGTTCACTTGGACACTACCAAACTGCAAACGCTTCAAGGACATTACAAAATTGTGGGATCCACAGATTCTCTGCCTGCCCATACAGACTTTATTTGCCTCATACTATATTGAATTTGGCTAAGAACACGGCCATAATATGACCAGCATGCTCAGGGTCAAACAAGCATGTTCATTTTGTACTTAGTGACTCCACTGAACCTTCCAAAATTCAGTAAACCAGAAGAAGAGGAAGGTAATTTACAGTCTTCTTGGTCAGTGTGTGAAAACAGCAGATCTAGAAGCATTTTGCTTGTGTTCCAAAATGAATAAACCTAGACAACCTAGAATGTTTAAAACAAACAAATAGAGGCTTATAATAAAGTGAGACGACAAAGGAGATGCCACCACTTTAACCTAAGAAAACAATCGGGGAAAGAAAGTCTCCTGACTCCTCTGCCATGGTGCCTTTCACTAGGATATTCAGTACTTCAGGCTGGAAAAAGTGGTGGGGTCTGCTTCCATGGCTCTCCAGGGTTTCTCTGTTACTGTGTGTGTTCTTGTCTTCCCTGCAGGTGTTGGTGAACCTGAATGATATCAATGACAACCAGCCTACTTTTCCAAGAGCCTATGAGGGACCCTTTGACATCACAGAAGGGCAGCCTGGCCCAAGGGTTTGGACTTTCCTGGCTCATGATGGAGATTCGGGGCCCAGTGGACAAGTGGAATACAGCATCATAGCTGGGGACCCTCTTGGTGAGTTGAGACGTAGGGGAGAAGCAAATATCTGGAACGCCTTTGGGTTATTCCCACATCCATCAAACTTTGAGGGTAAAGGGCAGGACTAACTCTCAGAAACTGTCTGCACTATTTTTGGCTCTGCCTCAAATTTCCTTAGGTAGGTCACTTCAGCTATGCTGGCCTCCGTGTATAAATAAATAACATGTCCCTACTTCCTAGAGGTGGTGTAAGAGGGACATCATTGAGATGTTCAGCTACTGCAGGAAATGCTGTTGAAATGCCTATAAGTAAATAAAATGTTAGCACACTTCCTGGTACACACACCCAGCTGTGTATATCTCTGCATCCACTTACACAGCTCTCTGTGTATACACAACTATTCACTGATAATCATCTCTCTGCACATACACTCTCTCTTGTCCACCCAACCTGTACCTCCTTGGATACAGGCCAGCTTCTTGTTAAAAAGGCCAGTAGAAAGTCCAGTTGTCCAATCTGATCATTGAATAAAAGGGATAAGGTTGAAAGTCCAGATGCCAGCTTTGTGTGGACAGGTGCAGGCAGAGGAAAGGTGTATTTAATAATGTATTTTCCTAGAGATCCAGACCAGGCCAAGTGTAACTGATGAAGGTATCCACAGTTTCCTCCTCCTCCTCATTCAGATGATCCTATTACCCTGGGTAGATGGAGCCCCACACTAGCACTTCCGATCAAAATATACTTTTCCCCCCTTTCAGACAGATGAGGAGAGAATGGAAAAGGCTCAACTGGTTTAGAAAAGTTCAGGAAGCGATTCAAAAACTTTCTCAACTTGCTTCTCTGAGAAATTAGAGTTTTTACATCAGGAAATCCTGTTACGAGAAGCATCTGCTCTGCAAGGAAATATTTCAACTTGTTATTGCTTATTCATAGGGGCCTTGACCTTGGATTTAGCCCAGGGAAAAAAAGGAAAACCAGCTAGGGAGGGGTTTGAGGAAAATCCAAGATGGGCATGGAAGCTGTTTTAAAAGAAAAACCCCTCTTTGAACTACACACACGGCAAGATCTATGCTGCTGGGCCTGACACAGGAGTTATGGCTCTGCCTTGCAGAGCTGCAGTCCAAGATCCCTAACTCTCAGTCTGTAGCATCAACATCATATAAGCCCACATCTAAGGAGGAAACATTTCACTCGGCCTTTGGGCTCATGTCATTCAGCTGGTAGGATGTTAGAGGAAGGAAGGAGAGTTTCTCATTTGTCATTAGAGGGGCTGAATTTCAAAAATCTTAAGAAAATTAGTCTTCTAGCCCTGACTCTAGTCAGCCCTGCTGCATGCTGCCTTTGTGCAGGTTTCTCACTGATGTACACAGTTCTTCCACTACACCTCAAGCCAGAACTACAGGACCCCTGGTATCTCAGTCTTGGGCTATCGCTGAGCACTGACTCCTTGCCAAGCCAGACTGTGTATGCAGTGATATGTGCTAACAAGGGAATAATTTACATCACCATTTTCATGGTTAATTAGGGAAGGAAGGACATCCATAAGTGCCAGCTGGCCCCCATTTCAGTCTCCTAAATAACCTGGGTGCAGTATGCGTCCCTTGAGAGGTGATTGTGACACTTGTAAATCATTTTGGGACTGTCCTATATCCAAGGACACGATAATGAAACCGCTGTCACAGAAATGGCTTTGAGTCATTCCACAGCCTGGTATTTACACATCTGGCTCACCCAAGTATAAACACAAAACCCAGATGGGGGCACCTAGCACATCAGAGTCCCCAGCCACTTCCCCAGGTAGGTGCACTTGTCTGGGGAGTGTCACAGAGGTAACCACTGCCCAGTTTGGTGTCTGCTGCTACCTGCGGAGCTCACTGTGGATAGGGTGCCAGGAAGTGACCTTCTCCCCTGTATTAATATTTTAGTTGCCTGAAATAAAATAAGGGAGGCAACATTTTCTTTAATTCCACAGACCTGACCCAATTCTATATGTGCAGCTGAGACCTTTTCAGAGCCTATATTTCCTGGTACAAAGCCTGTAAAAGACAATCATGGGAGCTACAAGCCCCAGAGCCCACTCCTCCTTGCAAGGTCTCACCTTTTTGTCCAGACGTGAGTGAGGTCCATGCAGGCTACAGTTTTCCAGTGTCTCATTCCTCACTCCTTGGTGCTAGAACAATTCCTATTGAAAATGTCCTGAATCCCTCTTCTCCCACTCCTTTCCCCCTTTTGCAGGAGAATTTGTGATCTCTCCGGTGGAGGGGGAGCTGCGGGTTCGGAAGGATGCTGAGCTTGATCGAGAGAACATTGCATTCTATAATCTCACCATTGCTGCCCGGGACAGAGGGACACCTCCTCTCAGCTCCACAGTGAGTCCCGCTGGCAGGTCATGAGGCAGGGGTGGTAGGACCTGCCTGACATACATAGTCTTGTTCCTAGCATGCTTTGTACACGGAATGGAAAGGTGAGGGGCCAGAAAGCAGACAGAGTCCCTAATCCACCCTTCTCACCTTCCTTTCCTCCTCTTTGCATTTTCCATTCTTTTTCTGACACTTGACAACCACCACCCCTTTTTTCCTCCCCCCCCCCCAGCCTCAAAGAGGAGCTTGAAAAAGTTCTTCCTCCTCATACCTTCATCCCTAATAAAGTTCTGGCATGTGCTAGAGCTGGCACAAAGCCCCACCAGTCAGCACACTAGAGGTTGAGTCTTGTGATTTAGGGCATGGCAGTAGGTTCATAATTATGGCATCAATCTTGTAGTTGTGTTGCAGGAGACCTCCCTCCTTCCACATCAAAAGAGACATGTCCTGTCTCAGATGGGGCGTGGGATCCCACATTTACAGAGCAGGGCTCACCACTTGATTCCTCCATTCCTATTTAGGTGTAGCATTTGGTGCTCTGCTGTTTCTGTTGTTTATCATTAGGCCAAATCCCAAGGTCTCAGCCACAGTCAGGAGTATGTGAAGGAGATGAAGAAAGCTGTCAGGAGAGAAGCTGAGAGAAAGTCTGGGGTGGGAGAGTTTTGAAGGAGGTAAGACCAGATGGTGGTGGGGCAGAGTAATGGATGCTTTGAAATGAAGGAGAAGCAGCGTTAGCATTATGTATTGAATGCCCTCCATGGGCTAGACAAAATATAGATATAGACAGGCAAGGTCCCTGATCGAAAGAGCTCACAATCTAGGGGATGTGTCTGCTCAATGACTGAGTGGCAGGGGTAATATCTTCCTTGTAAATTCCATAATTTGTATTTAGACGTTGATTTCTGTTATTTAGTTATCTATTCCATTTTCTCTCACTGTATTAAGGAGGGTCTTGAAGGAGGTGAGGGAGGAGATCGTGGCAGGACAGGTAGCAAATTCCTGGCACATACAGCTATGTGGAAGGAAGCACAGAGCTTGAATGTGATATTGAAGAGGAGTGGGAGTCCATAGGTATTAAAAGAGTGAGAAGACTGAAATGCAGATGGTGTTTGCCTTCTTATCCGAAATCCTCTTCCCCATATTTCAGGTTGTGGTGGGAGTGCGCATTTTGGACATTAATGATAATGATCCTGTGCTCCTCAACCTGCCGATGAATCTCACACTCAGAGAGAATACCCCTGTCTCCAGCTTTGTCACCCGCATTCTTGCCCACGATGCCGACAGTGGGCGGAACGCTCTCCTGACGTTTAACATCACTGCTGGCAATGCACAAAACGCCTTTTACATCAATGGCACTGTAAGTCTCCTGGTCTCATTCTCTCTACATGCAGCAACATACATGACTGTGTATAGATGCCTTCCCACACTATGTGTAATGGCACAAACATGAACTATGTAGAGGGCTTTATTCGCTGCATACGACAGGCATGCCCACATATGCTGTGACATATGCCCTACATGCAGTGGTGCAAATAGAACTGCATACAGAATACTAATGCATATGTGGTTTACATGCACATATTGCCACACATTAGCTAGAGAAACACACACACACAAATTATGCAGACCTACATATTACCTGCATGATATAACTGGCAGTACATTCTGCACAGCATGGGTTTTGAGTGCTGTGCGTATAAATGTAATGCAAAAAAATGATGAGCAAAATAGGAGGTGCAACAGACCCGGATGCTGTGTTACTGAGGGTGGCAGTACCCATACACCAAAGCACTCTTTCCTTGGAGTAGTCGAGAAGCCCAGGAAGAGAGAGAATAACTTGCAGGTGATGGCACTTGTTTCTCCTTTGAAATGCTCACACCTGCTTCTTTTTCACCTTGACCTCTTGAGAGTAAGGTAGTTGGTGAGTAAGGCCTTGAGATTGACTTCCACTCAGTGCAGGTGTGAGGCCGACGTGGAATGCATGAGCCTCTACCACTTGAACTAAAAGCCAGCTGTCTCTTAGCTAAGACCATAGAGCAAACTCATTCTGTCTTTTTTCTCTAAGTGCCACTACACGGGACAGTGAACCACACCCAGTAGATGTGTGGTTTACACAAGGAATGTGCAGGTTATCTTTGCCAGTTTGCACGGGAGCAGAACAAACCAGATCTCCTTGCTTTGCACCGTGCATGTATTGGCAAGTTTTAAACATTAACAAGATACATCATAACAAGAACATTTAAGGGGCACACCACATAGCAATGCCTTCCCAAATAGGGAAAAGACTGTTTCTCTACACTAGTCATTCTCAACCTTTCCAGGCTACTGTACTCCTTTCAGGAATCTGAATGGTCTTGCGTGCCCCAATGCTCACCTCACTTAAAAACGCAGGCTTCGACACAGCCCTGTGCAGTGAGGCTCCATCATGAGCTTTCTGCCCTGGGCCCCAGAGTATCCAAAGCTGGCTCTAGCAATCCCATTAAAACCAAATCACAGTATACAGAGCAGTATAAACAAGTCATTGTCTGTGTGAAAAGTAAGGCCACATCTACACTACACTTAGATCGGCAAAACTTTTGTTGCCCATGGTATGAAAATCACCCCCTTGAGCGGCATATGCACTCATATGCACAGTGCTTTGTCGGTGGGAGACACTCTCTAGCTGGTATAGCTACCACCATCGGTTGATCTGGTTTTATGATGTTGACTGGAGAGCTCTCTCCCATAGCCTTATTGCTGTGCTGCTATAAGCTTATAAGTGTAGATGTGGCCTTCATTTGTACTGACTGCTAGTGCTTTTTATGTAGCCAATTGTAAAACTAGGCAAATAACTGGATGAGCTGATGTATCCTTGGAAGACTTCTGAGTGCCCTTAGAGAGTTACAAGTGCCCTGGTTGAGGACCACTACTCTAGATCAGTGTTCTCTCTAAGATGAGTGTTTGGTTGGCCATGCAGGAGAAATTCAAATGCTGCCCCCCTGATTAGAAGAGCACCTAGGGCTGGCAGCAGCTGGCAACATGTGTTTCTACTGGTGGTGCCCATCTGCACATACATGCCCCTGCACATACATGGATGGAAAAAAATTAGAGGGAACACTTCTCTAGACTACATCCTACTCTATCTTCCCTTTATAAAAATTCCCCAAAAGAAAGTCAGTGTAAAAATGCTCACTAGGGAGAAAGAAAGCATGTACCAACCAAAGAAACAGCAACAACAACACACGGTCAGGGCAAGACCTGATAACAGAGACATTTACTGCATGAACATCAAATCTGGCATAGTCATTTAAGGCTAGGGCAGCACACAGTTCCTTATGAGAAGGGGCGTCCCTTATTACTTCATCTCTATTCAACAAGATCAGAAGTTGCTGAGTGCTGCAAAAAGCAGCAAGGAGTGCCCCTGGTGAATGTATGTGAGTACTGTTTATTAGTAATAATACTTAATAATTTTGAGAGGAGGGGTGGATTGGGGATGTTAACAAGTCCCTTATTTTTGAAATACAATGTTGGCATCCTATTTAGGGCCCATCATTCAGCATGCCTCAGTTGTTGGACTTAAGGCATAGTTTTCCCAAGACAGTGAGCACCCACAATTCTAGTTTTATTCAGTACGTGTGACCATGTTCAGTACTTCTGAAAATAAGGTCTGTTGGGACCCAAAAGTAGAGGTGTTTTATTGAAATGTTGGCCTTGTGACCATGCACACACATACAGCGCCACTTTTGCATGTGCATTATTTACAATGGGCCAGATTTCAGCTAGGCTTGCGTGGATGCATAAGAGGGGGCAAACAGAGCAAAGACCTTCCCCATCTCTTGGTGTTGCATAGGGGCCAGCTCCAGTCACACTGGAGGGGGCAGGAAAGTGAGATTTTTTTTTAGCATCACTGCTGGCAGTAGACTCCTGTACTGAAAGGGGCAATGGTGAAGCCATGGTACACTAAACCTCTGTACACACTAGTCAGCGCAGTTGGATTGGTGTGGAGGAAAGCATGCATTGTGCCTTTTCAAAAGATGACACCACTCCATCACGCAATCCCCTTGCAGACTTCAAGATGAGCCAGCCAAAATGTATCTGAGGAGTCTCACTGAATGCTGTGTGGCCTGTCCATGTGGCAGGGACTCTGTGTGGCCCACCCACTGAGCCTGAGGAGCGCTGTGTTCTCTGCTCCTCACCCATCGCTGGTTTTTCTCATCAGTTCAGCCTGGGAAGGCCCATCTCTATTTGATCTTTCTCCTTCCTTTTTTCTCACCAGACTGGCAGTGTTTATGTGAACCGTCCCTTGGACAGGGAGCTGGTGGCTGAATACAGACTGACTGTCACAGTGAGGGACAATCCTGAGAACACGCGCAATGCCAGGCGGGTAATTATGGACACTACTTGGGTTCTTTGTTGAAGCAGCCGGCGGGGGGAGAGGGGAAAGCTTCTTATCAGCACGTTGGTGGACTATTCACTTAAAACTTTACATGGCAACCTCCTCCCACAAATTAACTTCTGAATTCCAAAGGCAGGTGACCCAAGCCCCACCTAGGTCAGACAACCAGACCACACTTTTTTCACACAGGGTAGAATGTTCTTACTAGGCCTTTACCCAGCCTTTACTTCAGTAATGGTCTCTCAGCAACAGCTCACTTCACCTGGCCTTTCTGAAACACAGAGAGACACCTCGCAATGGAAGTACAGTAAAACTCCAATAGTCCGTCATCCAATAGTCTGCACTCCTGATAGTCCGGCATCAAAATGGCTAGAGCCTAGTGAGTGAGCTTCGGCAAAAAATGAGTCACAAAGTAACAGCGGCAGCAGCTGAACTGAGCAAAAAGGGTAAAAAAAGACTTAAAAAAACTCAAACATTACAGTATACTGTATACAGTATGTACAATAAAAAGGGTTAAGAACACTTTATATGCAGTGCATAACGTAAACAGTATATATATAACCATCTTATAGTACCTCCTGATAGTCCAGCATATTTGATAATCTGGCACCACCTAGGTCCCATAGGTTCCGGATTATTGGAAGTCTACTGTACAAGGGAGAACTAGATGTTGTGTTGCTGGAAGAGATAATGCAGATTTTCTGGGCTGTGAATTTCTGGACCTTATTCTGGAACATGGTGATATCCTAGCATGTAGTTTGTAGTTCCAGGGTTGTGTGCTATAATTACAATTGTGGTTTCCTGGACCCACTGTTGTGTTTGAACAGAACAAACATGGTATGGCTTGGTGTCCAGGTTCTTTTGTAGAGGGTATCTGTGGGGTGGAGGCTTCTAGGGGCCAGCCCCTTCTCCTCTCTAGAGAAAGGAGTGGAAACTGCAAGTGGCCCGCTGCCATCTCTGGAAGTAGCACCATTCCTCCACCTGCTTGACTTCCCACCTGATTGACTTCATAATCTCCCAGCCTCTCTTATAGGGGCACAATGTATAATTCTGCCGTGGTGGTTTAAGTCAATGAAAACATTGTTATGTAAGCGTATTAAAGGTTGCAAGGCTATTTCTTTGCATGGCAGGCTATGTTGTGCAGTACTGCAGTATGGCAGCAGTAATGCAGTCAGACCAAATGGTCAGGAGTAATACGATTGCAGATGGCATCTGCTTGCTGCCTGCAGAACTCAATGTGGGAGGAAGTGCTGGGAAGTCCTGCTTTCCCTTTATTAACTCCTTTACCGCCTGAAATAAAATAGAACAAGGGAGACCATTTGTTCTTTAATTCCACAGATGCCATGCGTGTGGTTTAAACCCTTCCAAGGAGAGAGCCTGAATTCTCTGGTGCAAAGCCTGTATTCCAAATGGCATGGTCTATTAATGATACAGAATCTGGCCATGTTCAGCCATGGAACTGCATTTATGGAATGATACCACAGAATGTGTAATTCCCCTACCCTGCTGTCCCGGACCTCATGTTGCTATATGACATTGGGCATGAAGCCCAGGCATCTGGGCAGAGGCACTATGGATCCTATAGTATATTCTGGTGATGCACTTCCATGGTTGCACATAATCTAGGCTCTCTGTGGTGCTGAAATAGGGGGGGTGGTACATGGCAGACACTGATGCAGGAAGTGAATTGAGGAGTGGGTATAATAGTCACTGTCCCCTTTTCTTTGTTTTATTCGTACACCCTTAGGATTTTGACCTGCTGGTGATATCAATAGCAGATGAAAATGACAACCGGCCGCTTTTCACTCAGAGCTCCTATCAGGCAGAGGTGATGGAGAACTCCCCAGCAGGTAGGTGTGCCCTCCCATGAATACATTATTCAAAACTTGCAGGGACTTTCTTTGATTCCCAACCCATCCCAGTTGCCTCCAGATAGATGAAGGGAAGGCCACTGAGGCAGAAAAGCTCTCCTTTGTGGGCTGTCCTATAAAACATCATTAACTGAAAGTCGACGATGTCACTGAACAGTTAAACATTTTCCATCAGTAAGAGAGGATATTGAAGTAGGCTAAGGTGACGGTGTTACATGGTGATGCAGATAAACAGAGAGAGAAGGCTGGGTCGGTCTATGAAAGTGGATATTTTTCCCACCGAAGTGACAGTCTGGTCATCTGGTTCTCTCACATGACAAACCCTTTAGAAATCATACCTCTGGGTGGCATCGGGCAAATGTGCTGCTTTCTTATCTAGCTGATGAGCTCCATGTCCTGAAGCCACAGCATATGTTCTGAAATAAAACTAATTGTTCTAAGACAGCCAAACTAGCCAAATATCTATTATCGTGTGTCGCTGAAATATGGCAGCACTTTGTTGTTGTCATTTCAAATGATGTGTGTTCTGTCTGCCATAAAACAGGATGAGGCAAGCAGCTATCTGCTTCATTAGTGTGTTTCTGTAACTCTCCCTTCTGGATTGGTGTTGCTTTTAGAGCTAGTAGAGTGAAACATCTGGCTTCTGCCATTTATATCAGAGAGCTACTCTTTGAGAGGGACACTCTTTGAGACTAACCTGCTTCCAAAATATCTAGCAAACTCCAACTAGCCCCAGTTGATGTCTCTGTCCCAGATGCTCACATACAGACATATATATTTGGGTGAGTTCAGGAACAAACCAAGTAAATAAGCCTCTGAAGCAAAGCATGCTGAGAAGTACCTTTTAAGTCAGAATGATGGGTTCAAAGGGTCTTATGGCTTTCTTTGTGTGTTTCTTTTTAGCAGGGCGTTAGACTTCTCCCTACGGGCTTCTTGAGTCAGTCTGCCAAGGCTGCAACAGCCATTACTTCAGTCTCATGTCGCCTCATTCTGTTTGCTTCATTCGTTTGTTGCTCTCAGTCACAAGTCACAGGGCGTAATGGGGGGAGGGAGAAGGTGTCCATGATGAGCTCACCACCAGTTGCTGACATTCTTGTCTGATTCAGGAACTCCCATCACAGTGCTCAATGGGCCAGTTCTAGCTTTGGACAGTGACCAGGGCATCAATGCACTGGTGAGGTACCAGCTGCTGGGGATGCCAGCGGACCTCTTCATTGTCAACAACAGAACAGGTAAGCTAGAGATGTACCAGGCTCCCAGTCCAAACAGACTGTCTGAAATAGAGAGTTGCTGGGCAGCTTTGCCAGGTCCAAGGCATAGAGGCCTCCAGCACTTGAAAGCTGTTGGATTGCACCTGAATCCCGTTGGCACTCTCTCTTGACGTTGCCTCTTGGTGGTGGTTTTTTTCCTGGCTGACTTTTACTATCCTCCAGGTGTCATTTTGGTAAAACCTGGCAGAGTGATTGACAGGGAAGCTTTCCTGAACCCAAGCCTTGAGCTCACACTGATGGCAGAGGATATTGGCAAGCTGAACAGCACTGCTAGGCTCTCTGTGACCATCCTGGATGATAATGACAACCGGCCAATATTTAACCCAGCAGTGATGACAGTGCAACTGAAGGAAAACAGCCCCCCAGGTCAGTCTGCTACCACTGTGTGGGAGAGAGCTGGGACACAGAGGGAGACAGGGAGAAGCCAGCCATGGAGAAAGCAATAGGACAGAAGATAGCAGGGCAGGGAGGATCCAGGGTGTCAGTCTGGAAGACTGAAGGGATTTTGCATAAAAGGGAATTGGGGGCAATGTTTATAGTGGCCCCTGCCAGTAGCACAACTGCTTACAGGGGAGAGGAGGAAGCCTCTTCTCTCTCTAGTGATAATCATGGGCTACTTTCCATCAAGGAACTGAGCTATCTGAGTGAAGCTCAAGTTCATTGTTTGCATGGGGTTGCCTGTTTCCTCTTTTCATACTGTAGGTGTGGCACATTTGCATTGTGCACACTCTGACATCACAGGGTTGTGGAAAGTAGGGCACTTCTCCATACTTTTGGTGACCCTGAGAGCATGATATTCTTGTAGCCATCTAGATAATGGTGGATTGGTACAGGTAGTTCTGTTACTGCATGGCAGATGCATATGTGAATGTTGCTCAGTTTTCTTTCTGTTTCATGGGTCAGATCCAGTAAGGAGAATTTACCAATCAACTTGACAAAATTGTCCTGGTTTTTCTCTTGCTTCTGTTACACTGGCAAGGTGCGATCTTCCCCTCTGCACTTTACTCTGACACCCGAGGAATAAGCCAGAAATCATTGGTTTGATTTTATCTGTGCCTTAATTTGCTTTGCTTGCACCTGTCAGTCAATTTTTATCTGTGTGCTGGCAAGGGCTGTAGCTCCCCATGTGTAGGATCCAGCTCAGGGAGAAGTAAATTTCCCTAAGTGCTATGATGTTGCTAATTTAATTAAAAAGGTACCACAGCGTCACTGGCAGCCTACAGCACTGGCCACGCTCAGCGAGGCTGCTGACCTAGATGAATGAAAAAGCCTCAAATGTCAGAGTATGGGTTTCCTCCCCCCCAGGTTTTTCTGTCCTTCAGGTAACGGCTACAGATGCAGACAGTGGTCTCAACCAGCATTTGAGCTACCGGATTGAGAGTGGAGCTCAGGATAAGTTCCTGATCAATGCTGACTCCGGAGTAATCCGCGTGGCCAATATCACCATAGATAGGGAAGAAAGGGACACCTACAGGCTGACAGTGCTGGCAGTGGATCAAGGCATGCCCCCTCTCTCTGGCACCGCCACCATCAACATCCTTGTTGACGATATTAATGATTATCGCCCGGAGTTCATCCGTTTGATCCAGACGGTCAGCGTGCCTGAGTCAGCAGTGCCCGGCACCATCATCGCCGAGGTCACAGCAATAGACAAAGATCTGAACCCCCGGCTGGAATATTACATCATTGAGATTCTAGCAAAGGATGATGCCAATGCTCTCGTGCTGGGCCAGCAGGGAGTATTAGCTGTGGATTTTAAAACAGGTACAAGAATCGGAGAAACTCTGTATGAATGTGTCTCTCTTTCCCCTTCTACTTCTTCCTGTCCCTGTCTACTCCCCTCCCTCCTCCACCCCCGTAATGCTTTCTCTCACTGTCTTTCCTTAGCTTTTACTTGCTCTCATCACTCTTCTCTCTCTGTTTCTTCCTTTCTCTTCAGTCTTCCTCACTCTCCTTGCCCTTTCTCTCAGCTGCACTTAGACAGTACTGCACTGCCAATGAACTAACTAACCTTTTTCTTTTCCTTGTGGCTCTCAGCTCAGCAGGTTTGAGCTCTCTGTTTCTGTGTAGATCTGTCAGTCAGGCCTCGGTCTGCTTCATCCATTGTCTTCTTTCCATCTCAGTCATAACCATGGTCACTTTCATCACTGGCTGGGTGCTTGGCTGCTTCACGCTGGGAGGGAGCAGCCCTGACCCATGCAGCTGGCTGTTGTTTAGCCTTCGCAGACTGAATGCAGACAGCTCCTCAGCAGCATCTTGCTGATGGGGTAGGGGGAGCCTTTTGGGTAAGTGATCCCTTGCTCGCAGTGTTTTGGGTATGGAGAGGTGGGCATAAGGGATGTCTCGCTTGCCAGGGAAACTGCATTCCCAGAATACACACCTCCCGTCTCTTCATGACACAGGGCCTTGTGCTGTGAAACAAATGGACTGATTTAGTGCCTGTTCAGCTATGGAAAGCTGACTCGTGAAAAAATCACCTGTTGCTCCCTCCGTCCTCTTCTGTAAATAACATAAGGAAAGGCAGGAGGCCACCAAGAGGGACAAAGAGGATTATGGGGAAATAGCAGGTCTCCTGGGGTTGGTGCTCTGTGCCACTCTGCCAGAGGAATCAGGCAGGGTCTCTGTGGGGTTTGCAGTCTATGTAAGTGGTGACTTTTTTTCCTTTTCTGCTTTGCAGGAGCTGTGAAGGTTAAGTCCTCTCTAAACAGGGAGCTAGTGGCCACATATGAAGTCACCATCTCTGTTCATGATAACGCCAGTGACGTTGTTGACCATTCTGTCAGCATACCAAATGGTAGGCAAACTCCTGCTGCCGACAGGCTCAGCCAGCTCACGTTCCAATGTGAGCTTCGGGGAGGGGGGCAAATCAATTCGGGCTAGGGCATTTTTTGGGTAAGGATCTGGCTTCAAATCCTGTTGGTGATGGATTCTCAGGCAAGGCCCACAATGACTGTGTTTCCACATTTACAGTTTGGCATGATTGCAGTTTCTGCTAAGGGGGAATCCTAGGAATACAGTAATAGCAGGGGTGCAGGTTGGGACCAAGGGGGGCTCAGAACTAGAAAAGCAATGAATGTGGCATGAAGGAGATGGTTGTCAGAGCTGGATGGGGACCCACAACTCGAATAATGGGGGAGGTGTCTTCCACTTGAAAGCTGCATTATTCCTCTTGCTGTTCCCCTGGGGCTTATTAATTAAATCTGTTTTTCTTCCTAATAAAACAACCCCCGGCTAATATTGCAGGCCCTGTGCCAAAAGAAAGCTGCTCACATGTGCTATATAACAGCAGTAGGTGTTTTGTGGCTAAGGGCAAAGTGCTGTTAGCCAAGAGGGTATGTTGTGCTCCAAGGGTACGTTTAATTGCAGCACCTCTATTTTTGCAGGCTGCTGGGAGGTCTCTACTGGAAAGATACATGCTTATAATTGATCGGGCCAAATATCACATTCCATTCTAGTACTGCTTTCACCATGGCTGTCTTAGATTTTGAGTAGGAGCTGAACGGGTATTTAATTTCCATAAATAATGTACCACAGCTAGTAATGCCCACTACTGAGGTTAGTGGTCCTGAATTCTTGGATGCCCTGATGGCCTGTTACCTCTTGGGTAGGAAGTTTCCTTTGTTCTGTCTAATTTCAGCTCTTTGAGAGTGCTGCAAGTAGCAACGGCCTTGCAAAACTCTGACAACAGTTTACAAGCCCAGGCCCACGTGCCTTTTCCAGGATGGTGGTGATGGTAAAAAAACTGCTCATCTTTTACTTTCCCATCAGAGACAGTGACTTGCTCGGGGGCATATGAATGACTAGAATTTTTCAAGTCTGCTATTGGGTCTTCGAATACACCAGGCCTACACTATTTCTTTAAGCAGTTAGTGAAACTTCCCTTCTCCCATCAATGAGCTAGGCATCAAAAACAGACGAAGTAAAGGCTTCAGGCTGTGTTCAAAGCAGCTACTGCACAAGCCTGGAGTTCTCCTTGTAGGAGTGGGAATACATTTAAACTTTCTAGCCAGATCCTGAGCTCTGGTGACTTTCATGGGGCTCTATAATTCCATCAGCTGAGGACCTGATACACCATACTTACCTTCTCTCCTTGCCTTCTCTCAACCACTCCACTTGTTTCTCTTTCACCCTGTCTGTTTTTCGTCTACTTTCCCTTTCTATCACTCGCACTCCCACTTCTGTCTCCCCTGCCCTCACAGCTAAGCTGACAGTAAACGTGCTGGATGTCAATGACAACACTCCCCGATTCCGTCCTTTTGGGGCCACCTATTTCACTGAGAGGATTGTGGAAGGGGCCACGCCAGGGACCACCCTGATTTCCATGTCTGCGGTGGACCCAGACAAAGGTGCCAACGGACAGATCACCTATGAGTTGCTGAACCTTTCACCTGAAGGATATGCCCGACTTGAAGATCTCTCAGCAGGTAGGTGGGAGGAGGGGGGTGGGATTTAGGAATCCCTGTTCTCGCTTGTGAATCTCTAAATCTATCAAAGGGACAGTGAGGAAGGGATGAATGCAGATGCTGAGGTGAGAACTAGTCTGTTGGTGGCTTTTGTACAGTCCTGACAGCCTGATTCACAGCCATCCTTACTCACATTGAATGGTACCTTATTTTATGTGCCAAGAGATCCCTGAAAGCATGATGCTGATCACGCACGCTGTCTCCTTACAGCTGTCAGCACCAGCACTGACCAGCTAGCACATTCCTATACCAGCTCTTCCTGGTCTCCCCTGCACCCTACAATGGCATTGCTCAGAGAGTCTTGGTCAGCCTTGTTGATCCTGGTCCCAGTGGTGGTGAGGAAGAGATTATCCCGTGCAATGGAACCCATCCTATGGCAGTTTTCATGATCCATGAACATGTAGAATGAGGGAAATGGCCTGTCCCTCATTCCATAATGGACATTACAGAAATGAGTTGACAGTTACTGACCTGTACCTTGTATGGCATGGCCAACAGTGGAAGGGCTTAAAGGCGTTCTTGTTTCAGTGTCTGCTCTTTCTAGGGAAGGTTATTGCAAATAGCACAGTGGACTACGAAGAGGTGCAATGGCTAAACTTCACTGTCCGGGCCTCAGACAATGGCTCTCCCCGGAGATCAGCTGAGATCCCAGTGTATCTCCAGATTGTGGATATCAACGACAACAATCCCATCTTCAGCCAGACCTCTTACCAGGTGAAGGGAATTTAACACTCAGAAAGTGTGTGTGATGCTGGGGGCTGACGGATTAGAGGTGCATGTACCTTGGCCATTATAGCAGGCCGGACGCTTATAGGCCAAATCATTGTGTACTACAGAGTGCCTGCTACAGCAAACTTCCGATAAACCGGCACCTTTGGGGGTGCCGGATTATTGGATATGCCGGAGTATCAGGAGATACTCCGGCAGGGGGGCTCTGACGGGGCTGGAGGGTGGGAGGGTGGGCAGGGAACGGCGTGTTGTGGGGCGTACTAGGTGTTGGTGAGGGGCAGTGCTGCAGAACCAACCCGCCAGCACCCCAGCTGTTCTGCTCCGCGCTGCTTCCCCAGTTCCACAGCTGGTCAGTTTCAGCAGTGGCAGCAGCAGACTTGAGGAAGCGGCGCGGAGCAGCTCCAATTGTCCAGCTGGCCAGAGCACTTCCAGGTTCCAGTTGGTGCCAGACTATTGGGAGTGCTGGACCACTGGATGCGGGACAGTTGGAGTTATACTGTACTTAGAATCCCATGAGAACCATACACAGGGGAGAACAAAGCAATTCAATAAAGCTAAGGGCAAAGCAGCTGATTTGACACTTCTTATGGAGACTTTGTGTAAATGAAAATCAAGCCCTGAATGTTTAGCTATATCTGAATTGGAAGAATCTTAACTGTTTGCTTCTGCTTAAATTGGAAGCAGTGAGGTAGATGATAATATTGGTATTTACCTTGTCATCATTAGTTTCCAGAGTGAGCACCAAGTCAGATGTGTATTCCATTTCACAACTATCTCTGGGCTATTATTTCAGGCTCTCTCTCTACCGACTCAGAATTAATAGGTGCCTCACTGAGTTCAGTTCTGCAGATTTTGTCCCATCCAGACAAGTTCAGTGTCCATAAGTTTTAAATAAATGCTTAAAATTTCAGAATCTGATGTTTAAAATTCAGGGTACGTCTAAACGGTGTGTGGGGGGGGGGAAGGGGTTCGAAAGAGGATATGCAAATTCTGTGGGAATTTGCATATCTTCTTCCGATCTCACTTTTGAAAGAGGATTTTTCAAAAGTGAAAGTAGTCT
The DNA here is from genome assembly GCF_049634645.1 of Pelodiscus sinensis. Lineage (NCBI taxonomy): Eukaryota > Metazoa > Chordata > Testudines > Trionychidae > Pelodiscus > Pelodiscus sinensis. The sequence continues at coordinate 30,035,790 of NC_134718.1, read as the reverse complement.
GGACGCGTTTTTGCGGCGGGGGGAACCCTTTTTCAAAAAACCCGCGTAAACCTCATTTTTTAAGGAAGAGGGGGTTTGGGGTTTTTTTTCGAAAAAGGGGTTTTTTCTTCCGAAAAAAACCCCATCTGGACTACTTTCATTTTCGAAAGATCCTCTTTCAAAAGTGAGATCGGAAGAAGATATGCAAATTCCCACAGGATTTGCATATCCTCTTTCGAAAATAGAACATTTTAGACTCTATGCCGGTGACTTAGGGCAGCACCTCCCCTGCATAATCAACACACTGATTCTTTTGAATGCTTTGTAGTTTTTACTGTTCTGTAAGGGGGTGAAATCCTCACTCACCTGCCCTCTCTCCTCTTCTTTTTGCACTTGCAGAAGCCAGTTTTTGAGGATGTCCCATTGGGTACAGTCATCCTGAGGGTCAGAGCCACCGATGCAGATTCTGGGCGCTTTTCCCTCATCCAGTACAGCCTGGGAGATGGAGAGGGCAAGTTTGGGATAAACCCCAACACGGTAAGAGGTGAAGAATGGAGCTGTACAGCGCTAACAGTGGGGATATGGGACCAGGAGCACTTTAAATGGGAGGGTTCTGCTGCTGACAGAGTCCCATCTAAGGTCAAAATCTCACTATATTACATGTGAGAAATTGTGGGGAGGGGGCACACTCAATGTTCCCCTGCCCTTTTAAGGGGAAGGGAGTCAAGCCTGAAGAAGGGGATTCTGACCCTTCTGTCCTCCAATTTCTCTTAAAATAATGTCTTGATATTGGCCAAGACCTCAGGTCAACTTACCACAGAAATGACATGCCAATGGCCAATAACTTTCTGAAGGTTTGTGTGTTGCAGGGGGATATCTATGTCCTGTCATCCCTGGACCGAGAGAAGAAGGATCACTACACACTGACTGCTGTAGCCAGGGACAACCCTGGGGACATTTCTAGTAACCGTCGAGAGAACTCTGTGCAGGTACCATGCCACCAAAGCTGATCTGGGATGTATTTAAGACACATCTTTATGCCATAGATGCAATCTCCATGAGTTTGTGTGCATATTTTGGATTATAGAAAGGCATTTGCTTTTTACAGAGTATGAGAAAAGGGAGCAGCAAAATCCATCAGTGTCGGTATAACAGAGAGAGTGTGCATATGAGTTCCAAAAGAAGGTGGTGCAAGTGAATGAGGGAAATAGCAGAGAAGCCCAAGCAAGAGACAGAGAGAAAAACAGTTTAACAGAGACCGCATCCACAAGAAAGTGCCAGAGGTTCAAGATGGAATTTCTTGGTTTAGCTTGGGTCAGAGTCACTGGTGTTTTATACTACAAGGGGACATTGTAGGATTGAACATTACATTCCAGTGTCCAGACAAGCCCAACAGTGCAGTTGTGATAAATAGATGCAGTTGTGCTCATATCATGTTACTTCACAAGTTTACCACAGTCTTTATTTTAAACAACTCCAGAAGATGTAGTGTGGCCAAGAGAGAAGAGCATGCAGGATGCAGATGCCTCTATTCTATCTTGTAATTATTGTAAGGTACAGTCTCAGGTTTAGTGAATATAAATAGGATTCTTTTTGGAGGCCACTGGACACAGACCATGTAGTTCTGTCAAGGTCTCTAGCTTCCAAAACTGAACACAGCCAGAGCTGCCTAGCATCACTGCATAGACTCTCTAGGTCCTGACCTTGGAATGTGGAAGGGACTACTGCCCATGCTACAGCTGCAGGTTCTTGGAAGCCAGGCATGGTAGAAAAGAAACTCAGCAACTCTGAGCTCTCAGTTCTGCCCTTTCCCAACAGTGCCAGAGCACTTGCCACAGTATCTGGAGCTAGCTCCTCGACCCTTTCCTGTTCACATATCTGCCTGGACAAGGCAGTTTCTGAAAAGCTTCTAAGGAGCAATGGGTTTAGAGTTTTCTGGGCAGGGACTTCTGATAAGGCCTCCAGTTTTTCTATTAACTACTAAAACTATCTCACATGGTTGTTCTGGAGCAATAATCCACCACCTGAGCCTATCTCTGGAGAAGTCTGTCATGCCCCATACGCCCTTGCCAAAGCACAGTTTTCTACTCCATAGTGAGAGTAGAGCAGCTGCTGCTCAGCTTTAGGAGAGCCCATGATGTGGGTTCTGAGCTGTATGGTAACTAGCAGGGACTTTCTGTTGAAGCAGCTATTTCCCTTCCTGCTAGGTGAGGCTGCTGTAATCATTGTCCTGAATGATGCTCGGAGACATGGCAATGGCTGTTATTGCTGGAGTCTGTCAGCATTGTGTTTAACAAAGTTAAATAGATAAAAGTAGAGCCGATTGTCTTTTAGGGTCATCGCAGTCGCCTTGTTCTCTGGTCCCTTATAGGATTCCTCTGCCCTTATCCACATGACCACTTTGCTTTTGCTTAAGGTGTTGATTACGGTTCTGGACATCAATGACTTCAGGCCGCAGTTTGTCAAGCGACAGTTCAGCACCAGTATGTATGAAAATGAGCCAGCGGGGACATCTGTGATTACCATGACAGCCACGGACCTCGATGAGGGTGACAATGGAGTGGTGACTTACAGCATCGAGGGCCCTGGAGTGGGTATGTGGCCTTTAGGCATTTAGGGGATGGAAGAGTGACAAAGGATGTTTCCAGAATGATATGGAAAACACAGAGTTAAAACTGGAGAGATCTAAGAAGATGCAAAGACCTAATAGAAATTTTTCTATTTCACCAACTATTAAGTTAGCATTAAGGCCACATGCACACACAACTACTGCACCGTGGAAAATTCTGTTCCCTTGTAGGCCATGCATTGCAGCCCTACAGACCTTTCCATTGCTGCTCAGTCTCTGATTCTCTCTTGTCTACCACATCCAAGACTGTCACTTCCCAGACTTCCTAGTTACACAAATGTAAACTGTTTCCTGAGTTCCTGCTCCTGGAGTGAGTCCACTACACATGCTCTTACATAAATAAAAAACAGGAAAAGGTGGAGAGTGGGTTATTTATTGAGATGGATAGTTACAGAACATGAATTCCAGAGTACGAAGTCTCACTGCCGGGTGGTAGCTACAAGGTCAGAGCCCACATAAGTATATAGGAAAAGGAGAGAAAACCCCACTTTTCTGACACCTGTGAGTTTACCCCTGTTTTGCGGCAGCATCAAGAGGGCTGCATGTGGAATAGGGGAGGAATTGAAAATAATATGAGAACACCTGTGACCTTTAAATCTTTCAGTGAGACCAGTCACAGCCTCTCTTCAGCTTTAAGAGATTCTCTGAGACTCCAGCATACCACTTCAGTGCACATGTACTTGGAACAGAACTGGGAAGTGTGTTGTGCTCTGTAAAAAATCTACTCATGGCTGTAGGGTCCTTTACCCTATAGTGACTCAGATTTAGTGTGTTGCTATGACTGAGGGTGCTGCAGCCAATAATTTTCAACCAGTGAATTATGGTGTATGCAGCTGTCTGCCAGAAGCTCTTAGCTGGCTAGACTGCTCCATTCTGCTTTCTAATTTATACCATGCAATAATTTTATAATACTTCCTTTCATGCAGAAGGCCCAGAGTGATAGATTTGTCTTTTCTGTCCCTAGAGGCCTTCAAGATAGATAAAGACTCTGGGCTCATCACATCCCGAAGGCATCTGCAGTCTTACGAGAGGTTCAACCTGACAGTGGTGGCTACAGATAAAGGCAGGCCACCTTTGTGGGGAACTACCATGCTCCAAGTGGAGGTCATCGATATTAATGATAACCGGCCAGTGTTTGTTCGGCCACCCAATGGCACCATCCTGCACATTAAAGAGGTAAACTGCTAACATGGTGCAGTGGGGCAGATGTCTGAAAGGACGATTACTGGCCCTGTGCCATTAAGGTGTCCACAGAGGGGCTTGTACTGACAGACGCAAAATCCGGAGAAGCAGCTGTGTCCCCACTAACTTGGACAGCAATGTCATGTGACAAGCCAGATTTCCAAAGGAGCAATCCATTAGCTATTGTGGTCCCAGTTTTGACTGTCTCTTTGATCTGACATCTCACTTCCTGTTCTGGCTAGCACTGAGCATGATGCTAAGGTAGATTTCTAGCCCAGGTGAGGCACTGGAAAGAAAATTGGGGACAATCCCCTCAGTGACACCCCCAAAAGCTAGAGCACCACATACACCAGTTTTCAAAGAAATTCCACCCAGTCCTTCTTAGCCAGGAATTGGAGCCCATGTCTGCGTCCATGACACTCCTGGTTTGTACTTTTGAAAGTTGTTGTTTGACATCATAGATGAAGGAGAGAGGGAGGGAGATGATGGCTGCCAGTCTAAGGAAAAGACAGGACTGAAAAGTCCCATTTGTCAACACCAGAGTACTCTTCTCTAGCTTGGGTTGTTAGTCACTGCTGCGGGTGGGGGAGGAGAGAGCGAGGGGTGCTCATGTAGGAGCCCCAGGTACAACGGCCAAAACCTTTCATGCTCTCCCCGATGGACAGTTTCCGCTCACCTTAAGCAGAGGAGCTTCTCCCTATGGTTAGCAGAAGTCCCAACTGAGCCATCTTCAGGGGCTGAACTGCAAAAGACCAAAACCTACCTTTGGCCTAAACCTCTCCTTAGCATGGGGTCCTCCTGTCTCTAAAAATGTATTTTGAAACACAGAGAAAATATATCACTGTAGCCTGCTGCAACCTGTCCGTGTCACAAGAGCACATGAGGAGTTCAAGGAAAGCAAATTAATGGGGATTCTCAGAGTAGCTTTAGGGAATAGAAGCTTCAGGAGGCAAGCAAAATAAGTAGGATGACCATATTTCCCTATGATGAATATGGGACATCTGGTAAAATTACAGGTTGAATCTCTCTTGTCCTGCACACTCTGGTGTGGCAGCATTCATGGTCTGGCATGATTTTAGTTAGCCAGATGTCCGCTTATCATGGGCAGGCCCAAGTTTCCTCTGCCCTCCCTCTTATCCCTGTCTGCATCGCTCACTGCCCCAGTCTGGGACCACAGCTGGGGTTTGTTGTGGAGTCCTGGGTCAGGAGTAGAGCTCAGGGGCTGACAGCCAGGACCCCAGGGGGCAGTTGGGACTCTGGGCCATCCTTGTGGTCTGGCAAATTCTCTAGTTCAGCAATGATCAGGTCCTGTGGGTGCTGGACTAGAGAGGTTCAACCTGTACTCGTCCTCAAGTGAATTCAAGCCATTCAATCAGAGCTATAAAGTACAAATGTTCAAATCAACATCAATTGAGTGTGCACACGCACACGCACACCCACACTCTTACATAGCTCTCCTGCACAAGACTGGCCCCTTCCTCCCCACCCAGCATGCTCTGCCCTCCATGCCTCGCTGGGCCCCGCGGATAGACTCACCACTCCTGGTACCTGATGCCATGTTTTCTGAGGCAACATGTGGGGGTGGCACAGGGTCATATACCTCCTCCCAGTTTTCTGCCAGGGTTCCCACCAGATTGTAGCCAGCAGCAGTTTTTTGGCACTGTGTGTGGGAGGGGAGGGATGATCTAGCCATGTCTTTTCAGAGCTCATCTCTCCTCTCCCCTCCCCCTTGCAAGTGGAAGCAGTTTGACCTTTCCTGCCTGCAGTGTTGTGAGGCAGCTACCACATCCAGGCTGCCACTAGCCATCAGCATAACCCAGCCACCTCCTGCCCCCTGGCTACAGCATGGACAATGCCCCAAGGATGCATTGTGCACCAAGGCCTAGGAAAGCTGACTGCGGGGGTTCCAGCAAAGGCAGCCAGAGAGGTGGCTCAGCTGGGGAGGGTGCTCTGGGGAGTGCAGGGACAGAGCAGCTCCTGGGGCAGGCCATGTGTGTGTGTCACTCCCCTCCCCCATGCGGGGGGCACCTTCAGGACATGAATAGGCTGGAAATCACACACTCCCTCTCCCACCATTCCAAGGCTTAGCTGAGAGGTGGAGCAGCTTCCCCCTGCCAGCGCTGGGTGGAGCTTTGGTACATGCTGGGCTCAGCTCCTCCTGGCCAGCACCCCAAGCTGTAGGTTCTTGGGCTTTCCTAGGGTGGTGGCCCAGCCTCAGGTAATGGGAGAGGAAGGGGCCTGACAGCCAGGCTGTTGGTGAGCTGAGTGCTCTGCCCAGGGGCTGGTTCTCTGCTCAGTGCTCTGCTGGGAGGGATATGAAGGAGCAGCAGGGCTGAGCGCAAAGGGACAAAGCAGGAAACAAAGCGAGAGTGGGGAGCACATAAAGGGCCAATGGGGGGCAGCAGAGGTGACATGTAATCGTCTGCCCTCTGCACTCACCAGCCATCACAGCTCACAGCATCCACCACTGCCTGCCAGAAATGAAATGAGGGGGTGGGGCTCTGTTGGCCCAGAGCCATCACACACAGGCAGCTGTGCTGACAGACCAGCAGGGGGGACAGCTGGCCCATGCACTGCCCCACACTAGCTTTGCACACTCACTCCCATCGTCAGCCATTGGACTCCCACACACACAACTCACTGCTGACGAGCAGGGCTCTATGTAGGAGCAGGGACCTACCGTTACTGACTGGGGAGGCAGAGGGGAAGAGAAACAGAAAATATGACTGTTTTTAAGAAAAATTCAGGATATCTGCAGGAGGGCTTACATGTAGGAATATCCCTTTAAAAAGGGGACATCTGGTCATCCTGAAAAGGAGGAAACCACTGATGTGCCAAGTGTATTTATAAATTAGGTCTTCAGGCTGGGAACTGAAATGCTGATATTTTAAACGGTTTCCTGTCCACATGAAGCTCTCCTTAGCTCATAGGGTATGTTTACACTACAAAGTTAATTCGAACTAACAGACGTTAGTTTGAATTAACTTTGATAGGCGCTACACATGCAAACCGCTAGTTTGAACTTAATTCGACCTAGCGGAGCGCTTAATTCGAACTAGGTAAACCTCATTCTACAAGGACTAACGCCTAGTTCGAATTAAAGTAGTTCGAATTAAGGGCTGTGTAGCCACTTAATTCGAACTAGTGGGAGGCTAGCCCTCCCCAGCTTGCCCTGGTGGCCACTCTGGGCACCACCAGGGAAACTCTTCTGCCCCCCTCCCGGCCCCGGAGCCCTTAAAGGGGCACGGGCTGGCTACAGTGCCCGTGCCAGGTGCAAGCCTGCCAGCACCCAGCCAGCAGACCCTGCACCTGGCACGGCTTGAGCCAGCCACCCGCTGTCACCCAGCCCTCCGCCTCTTCCCGGGACCACGCTGGCGGCTCCCAGGAGCCTGCCCAGGTCCGCAAGAGGTGGGCGCCCGCCTGGTCTAGTGCAGACATCGTGGACCTCATCCACAACCTCCGCACTAGGCACAGGAAAGTGGCTGTCTAGGGCAGGATAGCTGCCAGCCTGGCCACCCAGGAGCAGGTGTGCATGAAAATCAGGGTGGTCCACTGAGACCCCCGACCCTGAGCCCTGAGCTTAGAATGGCTGTACTGGGTCAGACCAAAGGTCCATCTAGCCCAGTAGCCTGTCTGCCGACAGTGGCAAACACTAGGGACCCTGGGAGGGGATGGACCGAAACAATGACCAAGCCATTTGTCTTGTGCCATCTATCTCCAGCCTTCCACAAACAGAGGCCAGGGACACCATTTCTACCCCCTGGCTAATGCCACTCCATGGACCCAACCTCTATGACTTTATCTAACTTCTCTTTAAACTCTGTTCTAGTTCTAGCCTTCACAGCCTCCTGCAGCAAGGAGTTCCACCGGTTGACTATTTGCTTTGTAAAGAACAACTTTCTGTTATTAGTTTGAAGCCTGCTACCCATTCATTTCATTTGGTGTCTTCTAGTCCGTCTATTATGGGAACTAATGAAGAACTTTTCTGTATGCACCCTCTCCACACCACTCATGCTTTTATAGACCTCTATCATATCCCCCCTCAGTCTCCTCTTTTCTAAGCTGAAAAGTCCCAGTCTTTTTAGCCTCTCTTCATATGGGACCTGTTCCAAACCCCTGATCATTTTAGTTGCCCTCCCCTCTCCCACCCTCTCTCTTCCCCTCTCCCACCTCCTTTTCCCAGTCTCCCCAAGTTTTGTTCAATAAAGAGAGTTTCTATTTTTGAACACACGTGTCCTTTATTTTGTACATCAGGAACGGGAGCTAGGGAGGGGTAAGTGGAAGGTGGTGAGGGAGGAATGGGGTACGAGCCCCCAATGGGGAGGACTGGGGTGGCTCTGCGGGCTCCTCGGGGTGGAAGCTCTCCTGCAGCCCCCCGATTGACCCTTCCCCGGATGGCAGCTTGAGGCACGTGCAGCCGGGCTGATGGCCGAGTGCTGTGATGTGCCGAGTGTGGGCACTCAAAGACAGGACTGCTTTGCAAGCGGGGAACCCCTGAGAACTGTCTGTCCGGGTAGCCTGAGACAGCAGCTCCATGCTCTAAGTCCTAATCTGATGCCCTGCCGGCACTGTTTCCGGCCATCCTTAACCTCGGTTCAGGGTCCACTCAGTGTGGACATGCTAGTTCGAATTAGCAAAACGCTAATTCGAACTAGTTTTTAAGTCTAGATGCGCTAATTCGAATTAGCTTAGTTCTGTAGTGTAGACATACCCCCAGAGAGCCCAGCCAGGCAGTAAGGCAGTTTTTCAGGTGTAGAAAATGCCTTTGTTTATGTCCCCAGACTCCTTTGGAATCTGTCTGGTATTCTCCTGAACATCTGAATCTGTAACAGCAGCCTTGGCCACCAGATAGCAGCATAGCTGACACACAGAAAGGCTAGGGATATTGTCAGCAATGCAGCTGTACAGTGGAGATGTGCATGAATTTTGCTGGTGTGATTTAAACCAGTATTTTGTCCTGGATCACCTTACAGGACATAGTGGGGACTTTCTCGAAATGTTTGTGGGTGTTTACAGAAACAGACAGGACTCCCATTACATGCTTTGCAGACCACTCTTTTTGTCATGGTCTGTAGAGAGGGGCATTGGGAGATTGAGCACATTCCTCCTGCATGTGGATTGATATTCTGCTTGTTTGTGAATAGGAAATTCCTCTGAGGTCCAATGTGTATGAAGTCTATGCCACAGACAAGGATGAGGGTCTCAATGGAGCTGTACAGTACAACTTATTAAAAACTGGTGCAGGGAATAAAGACTGGGAGTACTTCAGCATCGACTCCAGCAGTGGACTCATCCGGACAGCAAGGAGGCTTGACCGAGAGAAACAAGCCATGTACAGTGTAAGTTTTGGTATAGGAGTGGAGGCTGGGCCACGTGATTGTGTTTGTCCATATCACAAAACTGTTATCAAGTTAAGAGCAGTCTCTGTCTCAGCCCAGGCATCACAGGGACTGAAACATACCATTGTGGGAGAGTCATGTGGAGGTCAGAGCTGACCATGCAGCCATAGGAGAGAACAGGGAAACATTGGCAGAGCTATGGATGGAGACAGGACTGCAAGAGTGGGGGCGGAGGGGTTGGCAGGTCAGAATTGAAAGTTTGTCACAGAGAGGGGTGGGTGAGTCCTGTGCCGTGACTGTGTTAGGCTCTGTGTACATTTCCCACTTTCACAATTAAAACCTTACCTCTCAAACAATAAAATGAGCAGGAAGCAGTAACTTAGAAACTGCAGGTCCTGATAACAAACTGTTTTTTCTGATGCTGTGTATTCCTCCCAAACCTGGTCCCTGTCCAAATGTGGTCATGAGCTGCTCTTTGCCATGTCAACTTCCCCCAAAGATATGATTTGTCCCAGAGCAATCCAGCTACTTTTAGGGTTATGCACCTCACACTCAGACTGGGGGTAGAGGGATTAAATGGTGGGGCTGCACATGTTGCACCTTGTAGCAATTTTAGGCCAATAGCTCACTTCAAGCTGCTGAGCGCAAGCCTCCCTAGTTTATCACCAGCTAGACAGCTGAGGAGAACACAGTATTTATGCATCCTCCAATTACACTCCTTTTGCCCCAGGAGTTAGGGTCACTGTTATCCTTCATTTGCTATACTTAACCCAGGAAAAAAACCCACTTCTTTTAACCTTCACCTTTTTCTCATTCCCTAACTATCACTGTCTCATGGGGCCCAATTCAGGACAAAGTGCTGCACAGTAGGGCAAGCTCATCCCAAACTGGTGGTGATTCTATCATTGATTTATACCAAGCCTGGGCAAAACACCTTTTGCGGGCTGGAACCAGTCCACCAAGCCATTGGATCTGGCCCGCAGATGCAGCAGGGAGTCTCAGGCAGACTCCCCTGCTTGCCCCAACCGCACACACTGCTCAGAAAAGCGGCTGCCGGACGTTTGTGTTCCACAAACTGTGAGCAGGGGGAGAGGGAGTGGCGCTTCATGGCTGCTCCCGCCCCCAGCAAAATCCCATTGGCCAGTTTCTGGCCAATGGGAGCTGCCTGTTTCAAGAACAGAGAGCTCGCAAAGCACCAATTCCTGCCCCCCCCCCCCAGTCAGGCTCCATCCACATGGCCTCTGCAGCCTATGCAAGGGTGGAGCAGGGTCCTGCCTAAGAAATGTGCCGGGCTTCTGGCCAGAAGTCTCACAGGTAATTCTCCCTATCAGAGACCTGCCTCTGGCACCTCAGTCCCTCGCTCCCCCTCCAGCTATCTATACCCCCCTCCCCACTCCTACCCTCTTACCCCACATAACCCAAACCCTCTGCTCCCCTCCAGAACCCATATCCCCTCCCATACCCTGCACCCTATCCTCTGCCCCAGATCACAACCCCATCCTGCCCAAACCCCTGCACCCCAAGTCCCCTGCCCTTGGTCAGAACCCCCTCCTGCGTTTGGTCACCACAACCCAACCCCCTGCACTATAATCCCCTGCCCTAGGTCACTACCCAAACTCCTGTGCCCCCTCCTGTACTCCAATCTCCCGTCCTAGGTCACAACCCCCTTCTGCCTTGGGTCACAACTCAAACCCCTGCACCCCAATCCCTTGCTCCAGATCACAACTGCCTCCTTCACCCAAACTGCCTCTCAGATCTTACAGATCTTCCTGCACTCCAATCCCTTACCCCAAGATCCCTTCTGCACCCAACTTCCATTCTAGACCCCGCACTTCCTCCATTAATATCATGGAAGAGTGCAGACCCCAATCACTTTCCAAAATCTTGGAGTGGCCTCCCATCAAAAATTATTGCCCACCCCTGGTTTATACCAAGCCAGTAACAAACGTGAACTTCTGTATCACCCCATTGGTTAGACAGAAGCCAAACATTCAGCCTCCTTAAGCATTACAGCCTTTGTCTCAGCACCCAGACACTGGACTCTTTGGTTAGTAGTTGCTGAAAACAAACTACTGGCCAGGATGTATAGGATCTCACTAATCCCAAAAGAGATAAACCACTTAGCCAGGTCAATGTAGAACTCAGATCTTACTTATTAATCATGCTGATGCCAGTCCTTTTAGTAACTAAAACTGAATGTTAAATAATAAAAGGAAAAAAGAGAGGTAAGAGTGGTTAACAGCTCATCTACAAACAAATAATTGTGAAGTCCTTATATTAGGTTTGTAGCAGTGATGGAATACACTGCTTGCTTATAATGTGTCTCTGGTGCTTTCTAGAAGATTGGAATATCCTCAGTCCATAGTTCAATATGCTCCTTTTAGTTTGAAGTCCATACTCTAGAGCAGGGGTCTCCAAACTTTTCAGCCCGAGGGCCGCATTAACTATCAAACAGCAGTTCGGGGGCCGACTACACACTTGAGGTCCAAATAAAAAACAATCAAAACATGGATGTTGTTTTTAATTATTTATTTAATATTATTTTATTCAGTTATTATTTAATAACACATTGATACACTACACATGAACACCTGTATTAGTGTGAATGGTGAAATTGTTTCCTGGATGCCAAAATAGCAGACATTTCTGGCTTTAGATTTGTTGTCCCTAACATCAACAGTGACCTGAGATTATCATCGGACAAGTTTGTTCTCAAATTGTTCTTCACGTATTTCATTCTTGAAAATGTTTGTTCACACAGGTATGTTGTTCCAAAGATTGAAAGGTACCTTGATGCAAAAGTTTTCACATTAGGAAAGTCTTCCTTGGGCAAAAACTGGTAAAAACCCACCAGTCCTATTTTGAACTTGTCCCTAAGGAGGTCATTTGCTTGCAACTCAATGACTTCCAGCTACAGTTCATCTGGGCAACTGGCCACATCTGCTTCAAATGGGTTTTGAAACAATCTCACTTCTTCTGCCTTTGAATCCAAAAAGGTCTCCATGGGCCGGATGAGAGGGCCTCGCGGGCCGCATCCGGCCCGCGGGCCGTAGTTTGGAGACCCCTGCTCTAGAGTATCAGGGCAGGAGATCTCAGGAGTCTTTTTTTATCCTCTTCCATGTGCCTGGCAATTTACTGTATCAAGATGGAGTACGGGTCACCTGACATATCACATGTCCTTACAGAGCATGATGACTCACAGGGTGTAGCCATTGCCCATATTCTGGCTGAGGCGTCCACAGGAAGTACTGTCTGGGTAGAATGAGTTTCTTCTATGTCCCATTGTAAGAACTAAGTGTCTTTGATCAATACAGAGCTCTCTGGCCTTAGTGTAAATTTTACCTTTAATGGGGGTTAACCATCATGTACTGTGTTTGTGTGCCAGTTCCAGACTCCAAATTTAGAATAGGGGTTCTAAACAGAATGTCATAGCCTGCCTCACAAACATGTATGAGTACATTGCTGTACATGAGTACATGCAAGTACATCGCTGTAGGAACAGAATCTGGACACCGTATATGAAGAAAGCAGGAGAGTTTATTACAGTGCTGGCAGAGTGTCACGTCGCTTGTTAGGCTTAGTGAACACTGCCAAACAATAGGGGTATGTCTAGACTACATCCCTCTGTCACCAGAGGGATATATATTAGACATACCAAAATTGCTAATGAAGCGGGAATATAAATATCCCGCACTTCATTAGAATAAAAATGGCTGCTGCTTTTTGCCGATGCGGCAATTTGCCGGCAAAAAGTGGCAGTCTAGACGGGGATCGGTCGACAAGGAAAGCCTTTTCCGACCAATCCTTTAAACCACGTCGGCAAAAAGCGTCGGCCATTTTTATTCTAATGAAGCGCAGGATATTTAAATCCCTGCTTCATTAGCAATTTCGGTATGTCTAATTTACATCCCTCTGGCGACAGAGGGATGTAGTCTAGACATACCCTAGGTTACAACTAATTATGTAAGATGCTCAATGGGCAGATTAAGTGATGGGGGCAGGAGGAATCCCGGAACCCCTGGATAGATGCTGATTGTGAGGCAAAATAAGAGCAATAATATAGTTACATAGTGTTTCTAGTAAAACAAGTATTTAAACAAAGCAGACGTCAGTTATCAATTATGTATGAAGTGGCGATGTGTCTGTCATCTTCAGGAAGAAACAAAAGACAGGACTATGCAGCACTTTAAAGACTAACAAGATGGTTAGTCTTTTGTTTCAGCTAGACCAGACTAACACGGCTGCATCTCTATCACTATCTTCAGGAAGGTATCTCTGCTCAAATGTGGTGCATTTGGGGATTAAAGCAGAGACATCAGGAGTACTTGACAATTGCGCATTTGTTCCTAGCATGAATGTGTCATGTCCTGTCTCCCATCCTGGGTCATTAGCTCTATGATGAACTTTCTTCGATGGGCTAGGTGCAGGGCGGGAGGAAACATCATGTACTGTGTTTGTGTGCCAGTCCCAGACTCCAAATTTAGAATAGGGGTTATTAACAGAATATCATAGCCTGCCTCACAAATTCTTACCCTACAATTGCCAATGTTCATGACTTTAGATTCAAGAACAATACAGGATAATCATACTTTGTGAACCGAAACTTCTCCATTGACACCTTGCAATGACATACTTTGTACAAGATTTGTTGTACTTGTCTAACAGCGCTAATATCAATGATATAAATGTTCATATTCAATCATGCAGCATCACACTAACCTCTTAACTTGCATTAGAGTCCCTCATCTTTGGGGAGTCTTAAAAGGCAAGCATGTGACCAGGGTTGCATGTGTGTTTCTTCTGCAGCTGATCATCGTGGCGTGTGACCAGGGCCAGCCCACATATGAGACCATGCAGCCCCTCCAGGTGGCACTGGATGACATTGATGACAATGAACCCATCTTCCTGAGACCACCTGTAAGCAGAGCTAGCTTGTCTCCTTGCAGGGGACAATTTTAGGCAAAGGAATATGGACTATTGGAGTACATCTACATAGGGATAAAAGTCAGGCAGCACAGCCACAGTTGGTCTGGGTTGGCTAATTCTAGTTTGGGCTGCAGAGCGAAAAATCAACGTGTAGACACATTCAGGATCAGTCTGGAGCCTGAGTACTAAGACCCTCCACCCTCAGCGGGTCCCAGCACTCGGGCTTCTGCCCAAGCCTGATCATCTGCATAGCGATTTTTCTGGAGTCTTAGAAAATCCAAGTCAGCTGACTCAGGCCAGAGGTGGGTTTTTAATCCCTATGCAATCCCAAAACATACTGGAGTCAGTGAGACAGCAGACAGTTAATGTGTTAATTGAAATGGGAACTTTAGCCATTAAAACAAAAATACTCCTCTCCATCCAGCTGTTGATCCTGAGCCTACCCTGTGGTTGCAGGGGGTGCAGCATGTAGTATAAGTAATGAATGAGTAATACAAAGCCTGAGGATTAACTGAGACCCTTGGTGTAACTTTAATGACATGTGCTATGACTTGTCTGTTGTTAGCTTTTGAAAGCAAAGAGAAAAAGTCTCCTCCAGTCTGGGAGGGCAGAGTGAGCTCCATAACATCGTGCATATTCTCACTCCTCAATTGCCTTCCCTTCTAACGCACCTTCTCTTCTCCCTGGGCCCACTCTCGCAGAGAGGTAGCCCCCAGTATCAAGCTCTGTCTGTTCCTGAACATTCCCGCCCGGGTACCATTGTGGGGAATGTCACTGGTGCTGTGGATGCAGATGAAGGCTCCAATGCTATCGTCTATTACTTCATAGCAGGTAGGATTGCATCCCTTCTCAGCTTCTCTGGGGAGTTGTTTGTTTTGTGCTGCTGCTTTAATTTTGGGTGAATTAAAGGCTTGTCAATGCTGAAGACACTACTATGGCACAGCTGCACTGCTGTAGTGCCTGAGTGTAGATGCTACCTATGCTGCCAGGAGGTGCTCAGTGTTTTGTGATCTCTGCTGCTCTGCAGGCATGTGCCCTTCCCCTTTCAAAGCTTCGGGAAGTATCTGACAGCTGAGTGAGCGACTCTGTTTGGGGAACAAAGATCAAATCATTGGAATGTTTCTATTCTGCCCTGTACTAGGAACACAGAGGCAAGCAGACTGCTGCTGCAGGGGGACAGTTGAAAAGACTGCTGTGCTACTTTGAAATTCCATAGCACAGAGAGCTCACAGAGCTACGAGGGAATCCCAAGAAGCACAGGAGTCAGCTCTGCCTTCCCACAGCACTGCACTGTAGGATGCTTAACCACATTGGCTTGCCTTATCTGTCATCAGCTGTGCTAGCAATGTGGCCATGAAATGTCGACAATGGGAGTCAGAAAAATTGGTTTTTAACTGATTTTCACTTTTGGCAACTTTTGCATGTTAACAGCATTTTTGTCACCAAACCTTCCCGGTGTAGACGTAGCCTAAGGTCAGCTATCCCTTCCAACATCCCCCCTCCCGGCATACCTGATTCAATAACAGGTCTCTGGCCAGTTGGGGGCTGGAACTCCTGTCAAGGTAGGTAGTTCTCCAGGATCAAAGTGTGTCTGTCATTCTGGTGGTTCTGGCCAGTCCTTGGCTTCCTTTAAGTCTGTAGCAGCCTCCCAGCTAGTGAACGCAGGGCAGGCATCTGGCTTCTCTGGCAGCGGGGGGCTCACTGTACTCCTGGGCCTGCCTTTTATACTTTTGCCTGCCCCTGCCTTCTGGTAAGATGATGGGATGAGGAAGGACTCCGCCCTCTGGGTCAGTGGGTGGCCACTCTGCCTCACCATAGCATCTAATGGGGGACTGGTTAACCCCTCCCATCTGCTTTTTCCTAGCAGGCTTAGAGGTATTTATGCCATTGGCTATTCGCACATAAAAGACTATGCAGAGAGGGGAGTTACCAGGGGAGATGAAGTAGAATGGTAAGGAGAGCAGGAGGAGCCACTGTCGTGACATCAATGGTGCTCATTCTAGTGGGCACAGAGATGGATCCAGAGGGTTCCATTTACATGATGCTATGTTTAGAATATCACATTACTTCCCAAGAACTGGCTGTGGTATAAAGCCCAGGATTCATGGCAGACTCAGGGTGCATCGAGATTGCAGGGTTTTTTTTGGAAGAACAACTGTTTTTCTTAAAAAACTTCACTTACGTCCACACTGCTATTGCGTTCTTTCAGTTTTCTTTTGAAAGAACACAGGGTTTTTTCTGACATTGGTAAACCTTATTCTACGAAGAAGAATGCCTTTTCCGAAAGAGCTCTTTCAGAAAAAGGCGTGTGTGGACACAGAAGAAGGAGTTTTTTTGAAAGAGGAGGCCTCCAGGAAAAAGCACAGGTGCCCTGGTGACCACTCCATCCATAGGAATCACAGCTTACAGGCAAGATAGCATCCATTCAGTGCAGATGCTATCTTTCGAAAAAACAGATCGCGTTTTCTATGCACTTTGGCAGTGTGGACGCTCTCTCTTTCGAAAGAAGCCTGCAGTCTAGACGTACCCTCAGTGAGCAGGAAATGTATCTTACTGGGTGTTTGTAAAAGCTGTGTAAATGTATGGTACTAGACACATCATACCAACATTTTTCCTGTAGGGACAGAGAGGCCTGAATACTGTGCTTGTCTAGAGTGGGCCCAAAATCGTCTTGGGGGCAGTCTGGAGAAAGACCAGGTTTAGGGTCTGAACTATGTTTCTGTGCCCATCTGTGTTCCGCATCCATGTACGAACCTAGAAGCCTAGTTCCAGAAGGGAAGTTTTGGGGCCCAGGTACGACTAACATGCATTCCATTTACCCTTTCTAGCTGGTAACAGGGAGAACAATTTCAAGTTAAGCCAGGATGGGAAGCTGCAGGTTCTACGAGACCTGGACCGAGAGACAGAGCCTTATTACTCCATCCTTGTAAAAGCTTCCAGTAACAGGAACTGGGCACCTCCCAGGGGTCACAGGACAGCTAGAATCCAGGCCCTGGACCCCAGCACAGACTCCACGCTGAAGGAAGTCCGGATATTTCTGGATGACATTAATGATCAGCCTCCCCGGTTCTCTAAGTCCGAGTACACGGCAGGTAAGAGGTGGTGTTACAGCTAGTTCGGTGGGTGACTGTTTTCCCTGGAGTAAAAACAGAGGTTGCCATTCAGGGATACAAACTCAGGTCCTGAGCACCCTGGACTGGCGGGGTCTAAGAGTGCCATGGCCTGGGATGGGTACTACTGGAAGGAAAGCTGTACAAGAGGAGAAACACAAACTTCTCCAAGGAGATACCTGAGGAGACTTAGATTAACACATCACGCTAAGCTCCACCATCCAAGAATTGCCATACTGCACAGCCAGTCACAGTTTACCAGCAAAGCCCTGGACAGCAGCTACACTGTCAGCTGCAAGCTGCCCAGGAAGTTCACTTGCTGATGGAGACTATTTGGCATAGGAGTCTGGCTATGCAGCTCCGTAGTAGTCAGGGCTTCTCTCTCTTTGGAATGGGTTACTGGCAAAGCCAAGGAAACAGAACAGGTGCAGGGAACAGATGAGCATCTTCTCCATTCTTCCATATGGAACATATAGGAGTGATAAGGAAACTTCTCGGTGAGGGGTTATTTGGGGAGTTGCAGGGAGATCCCTCTTTGCCACCATAGCAGTTGGCATTTTCAGGGGAAACACTTCCTTACGGTGCCTCCTTACTCCTGGGTATGTGGCCCCAGATGCCAGTTACATACCCTGCTCATTTCCTGCTCTTCCTTTCTTCCCCGCCCCACCCCCAAAAGGGGTTGCGACAGATGCCAAGGTGGGTTCGGAGCTGATCAAGGTAGTGGCACTAGACTCTGACGTGGGGAACAATAGCCTGGTCTTGTACAACATCCTGGCGATCCGTTACATCAAGCAGCATTCCAATGAATCTGAGGAGGTGGCCAGTGTCTTCAGCATTGGTAAGTGCCCATTTGTCACCGCAGGAACCTCAAGCAGAGATGTTCTCATGGAGGGATCCAAAGGATCTCGTTCCCTTTCCTCCCACCCACAAAGCAGGGACTGAAATCACAGTTAGGTAGCCTGAATAGAGAAATTTAGGGAAACCATATGTTTGCAGCCAGACTCCATTCTCAGATTTCTTTGGTCCTATATGTGTTCCTCCCATAGCAGTGACTGAAATTGATGCTGTTTCTGTGGCTGCAGGGCCTCTCTACCCATGTGCAGAATATACAGCTGCATAGGGCATCCAAGAATTGGGGGTATTAATATGCGCCCACTTGCCTCTTCTGATCCTTGCATTTTGGTCTGCTCCCTCTGGAGAAGATCTAGTTAATTTAAAAATGAAAGGCCTGCCAGACCTATTAGCAGAACACTAAGGAAGCAGTAAAAGAGCCATTCAAGTGGTAATGAAACCATTTAACATGTATATACTGTCCATTTCTGAATGTACTGCGTTAGTCTACAGGGCCTTAGTTTAAATTTTGCTTTAAAAATATGTCATTAGTGTGCTGCTGAAGATTATAAAATCACAGCTCTAAAAAATTGTCATCCCCCTGCCCAGGGCTGTGGTTGGGGGTAGGGACCCATACATCCTAACGATGCCCCTGTATGACCAAGAGTGGGCATGCAGTCCTGTTCACCACACAGACAGGGGGCATCTTTTTCTTCATCTCACTTCAACAATCCCATCCTAAGGATCCATTTGAAGTTTAAGTGGGTTTGCATGAGGAACATAATTCCTCCCCTCAAGGCACAAGGAAAGGAATAATGTTCACACTGGATTGATCCTCCCTCAGCATAAAGGAAGCAGAATCTGTTTGCTGATAATCATCTCAAATGATTGGGCTAATTCTTGATTTGTGGTTGGTTCTCTGCAAAGGTAATTTGGATGGGATCCTGCGAACCTTTGACCTCTTCACAGCCTACAACCCTGGATACTTTGTGGTGGACATTGTGGCTTCAGACCTAGCAGGGCATAATGACACGGCTGTTGTTGGAATCTACATCTTGCGAGATGACCAGCGGGTGAAGATCATCATCAATGAGATCCCAGACAAAGTGCGGCAATTTGAGGAAGAGTTCATCAGTCTGTTGTCCAACATCACAGGAGCCATTGTCAACACGGATGATGTGCAGGTAATAACAGCTCCCAGGCCATGCACACACCTTGATGTACAGTAATATGGATCACATTGCCCAGAATCTGGGAGTGGGGAATGGGGACAGATCACTTGAAATTTCCCCGTTCTGCTCATTCCCTGTAAGGAATCTGGCATTGGCCACTGCTGAAAGACCGAGTACTGGGCTAGATGGACCATTGGTCAGACCCAGTGTGGCCATTCTTATGACTTACCATAGAAATACCATAGAAATCCCTCCACAAAGTGACTGATCAACTACTGATCGGTCAAGAAATCCCCTTGTTTTATTTTTGATTTGTCTCCTCTGAAACAGGAGCAGAACATGCACCCTGCTCCTTCCACCAGTCACCATCATGAGCTCTAGTGGCAGCAGAGAAGGATCCAGTCCTCAGCAGCATTTGGGACTGATATCTGGTGTCTCTGTATAGAAAAGGAAGCATGTTGGGATATAGCCAGACAGTGGTCACTTGATCATTGGGATTCATTAGAATGTGTCAGCTCAGTGGGAAAACTGCAGAATAGAGCCAACAAAAATATCAGTTTCATTGCTCTGGAAAGCAATGAGCTCTTTCCCCACATTTCTCTGCTGGTCTAGTCTATGACTATTTCTTAGCGGTTATATAAAGCATGGGCACCTGCAAAGTGCCTACAGAGTAGTCTCCTAACACTGCTGTATGGGAGGTAAGTCACATTGTCCCTTTTTTATACATGAAGAAATACAGAAGGTTGTGACAAATTTGCCACTGATGTCTTGTGTGAGCTTGAATCTGGGATTAGAATTTAGCAGCGTCTGGCTTTCTAGTCAACCTAAATGTCTGTGAACAAAAGCTGCCCTTTCTGGGACAGCAATTTGTGTCTTTGTGGAGCAGAAAAGGAGGCATAACAGTTGAATCAAGGAAGAGGGCCTCAGCCATTTATTTCCAACACATAGTGGCCTTAGTTTGCTGTCTAATGGTGTAGGACCTCCTGCATGGCCAAAGCAGTAGGCTAGTGAATTGCAGAGGTGGGCCCAACATGAAAATGTTAAAAGACAAATGGGGCATTGCAAGAAACCCTGGCTTGCAGTCTCCTATTGGCAAGAAGCTTTCTGGTATGTGTTCTGAACTGGAGTTTCAGCCCCATGAATTCCTGACAAACTGTGCCATGGAGAACAGATACAGGCAAGGCCTGAGAACATACACACAGCCCATTTGTGCACTAGAAATGGGAGTGGCTATCCCAGAAGGTGACGTTCTCCTTGTGGCTATATCATGAGCATCTGTTTTTTCTCTTAGTTCCACGTGGACAAAAAGGGCCGCGTGAATTCTGCTCAAACAGAGTTGCTGATCCACGTGGTGAATAGAGAAACCAACAGGATTCTGGACGTAGAGCGGTAAGCGATTGTCTTTCTGTATGGGAAGATGGGAGAGGGAAGGGAGCAAGAGGATGGGCATTCATGCTTTTGGAATCAAAAAGCAAGTTATATACCTCAATCAGAGTGCTTCACTTCAATGCACTGGAAGGTTAATGCCAGTAATATGGGGTCTAGGTGTTTTTCTGTATAAATGGGCTTGCGCTCCCAGGGCTATCTTACTGTGTTTAAACATACATTAGTGGGAATGACTGACTGGTCAGCATAAACCAGGAGGAGTCATATTTGGCTGGTTTACAACTTGGGAATCCTGGCCCCATCTGTAGGACAGTGAGGATAGTGAAATAACAGCTGCACATACTCCACTTTGCCCCAGCTGCTCATGATTGTTGCCTTAGCACCACCAGCAAAGCTTGTTGCCTGGACCAGAACAAGTGATGATCAATTCCGGACCTTTTAGGAAATATCTGGCTGGCTGCACCACCAGGCACTTGCTGATCGCCTCAGGTGAACAGATTCTTCTGGCCCAATCCAAGCAGCCCACAGGAGTGTGTGCTTCTGCTTCCCAATGCCAGTATGCCTTGAACTATCTAGAGCAATGGTCTCCAACCTTTTTCAGACAAGATCATTTTTTGAATTTAAGTGCAACCCAAGATCTACCCCTAAGAAAATGCAGACTAAACTGTCTATTTTTAATTTGTGCTATATAAATCTAAAATCAAGTATTTATAATTATACATTTTGTCATCTACTCCCCAAGTCTCAGTGTGACACCTATGACTGCACATTATCTGCCAGAAAAAATGTGTTAGCTATATCTATAAATATGTTCAGATGCTTATCCTTTAAAAATGTTGAAATGAAAAACTAAGATGCTCTTATTTATACATTGTGTTACAATACTAAATGTTTTATATTTTGAAAAATACCTCTTTCTAGTCGTATCCACATTTACAATGGACATTTCACAATGGTATCAAATGGTGACGGGTTATTAATTGTCTGTAAAGGTTTGCTCCCCCTCTCATGCTGTGCTCTAGGGCTGAGCAATGGTGTGGAGGAGGAGAAGGTGGTGCATCTCCAGCAATGGTGGTAGAAGCAGTGTTTGTCCTGGTAGGAGTCGGGGGAAGCCCTGGGGCCATTAGGAACACTTGGGAGTCAGGGTTACCCTCTCCAATACAGAATAGGTGTAGCAGAAACACTTCACCCAGCCACATGGCCATCACCCCAGCCCCTGGCAGCAGCAACCCACCTGCTCTCGGCTCCAGCCCCCAGCGATAGCAACCTGCCCGCCCATCATGTGGCCCCAACCCCTGGCGGCAGCAATCCACCACCTGCCAAATGGCTGCAAACCCCAGTGGCTGCAAACTCCAGTGGTAGCAACCTGCCTGCCCAAAATGCAGCCCCAACTCCCAGCAGCAGCAGCCCTGGCTGCTAGAGCAGCTGCTGGAACAGTGGCCCCTCAGCGTGGACCCGGGCCTGGCCCATCCCCATCTCCACCCACTGTGCGGCCCCGGCCATGGGAGCAGCCACACCATTTACCTTTCAGGGCTAGCAGGAAGGCGAGTGCTGCTGCGCAGCTCTGCAAAGGAAGTGGGCAGGCTTAACATTTTTGGTGCATGCCGTGCAGGCACGCACCTGAGAGGGAACACAGACTGAGACTGGGATCAGCTGTTAGAGACATCGCGATTGACAGTTGGTCATGATTGATGGGCTGAAGACCATGGATCTAGAGGGGGGTTCAAGTCTTCTGGGACAAACTGTTAAAAGGTATTTTCGATCTTCAGTGAATGAGAGGAGCCTCTACTCAAATGGCTGCTCTTTTGTCTGTCTTCCTAGAGTGATTCAGATGATTGATGAGAATAAAGAGCAGCTGCGGAATCTCTTCAGGAATTACAACGTGTTGGATGTGCAGCCTGCCATCACTGCCAGGGCCCCAGATGACCTCTCAGCACTGCAGGTAATGAGAGAGGCATTCTTAATCCCCCACCTGCATATGCCACCAACACTTTTGCCTCCCTGCAAATGACTTGACATGGCTGCCCAGCGCACCTACTGGGTGACACTAAAGGCAAGTGCCTCTTGCATGATTGCCTCCAAATTGCCTTTTCTTTTTAAAGAGCAAAACAATATTTGTAGCTGAAGGAAATGTTTCTACTGTCACCCAGTGGAGTGGGATGAGTTGATGTAGGAGTCGTTGAACCTTCTGGCTAAGTTGCTTCACTGAATCCACTAGCAGCTGCTGAACTGTCCCTTCTCTGTACCACAAGCTTTCTTCCTATTGACACAAGCTTACCTAAAACCTGGAAACATTTCCTCTTGTATTAATACCTAGCTTGTTTGCTCTCCCTCGGCGGTTTCAAACTGCTCACCTGTTGCAAATAATTGGCTATCTTTTCCAGATGGCAATTATCATCCTGGCTATTCTCCTCTTCCTGGCTGCCATGCTCTTCATCCTCATGAACTGGTACTACAGAACAGTGTGAGTACCCCTGAGCTCCTGGCACTGCAGGGCAGAGCATATGAATAAACCAAAGTGTTTGGCTACTATAGGGCAGAATAAATGACAACAACCTGAATGGATGGGACATTATGAGTAACCCATGCAATCTGGGAATGAAAGGACAGAATAGCTATACGAACTTCAGTACAGTAGGGTGAAATCAGAGGCACCAATTTTTAAAACACCTAGTCTTTCAATGGAAATCAAGCTCTTAGTTCATGGGTGGCTGAAAATATTACCCATGTGTCCAAGAAGTACAGTCCTTTGATAAGGGATCTTTCTGCAGTGACTGCAATAATATACCTAAAGAGAGAGACTACACGTGTTATAACTCCTGCCAAGAAAAGACGACACCACCTTAGCTAATATATAGTTTTTGTGAGTGTCCTGAAATCATAGTGACCCTATGACTGTACATGGGAAGAGATTTGCAAGTACTGTCCCATTTTACTTGATTATTCCTTTAAGGATCTTTCTTTCTTCTAATTTTTTTCTTTTTTTCCCCCTAGACACAAAAGGAAATTAAAAGCTATCGTGGCTGGCTCAACAGGTGGGAGAGTTTGAGGGTTCTTTGTTTGTATAACAATATGAGAGTCTTCTTGAAGACATGCAGATTAATAAATATAGGGTGTAATAGGTGTGGAGAAACCCAGGAATCTGTTGAAAGAGACTTGATGCTGCTAGTGGCCAATAAATTAGAGATGAATTTGCCTCATTGGTAATAGATGGGTATACAGGCAGTCCCCAGGTTACGTCGGTCCGACTAATGTCGGACCCCTAGTTACGAACCTGGAGGGGGGGCCCACTAGTGCGGGGTGCTTCCCCCACTGTCGCCGCCTTTGACGGCACAGGGGACGCTTCCCCCCAGCAGACCACGGAGACGCGGAGCT
This sequence comes from Pelodiscus sinensis, assembly GCF_049634645.1. Classification (NCBI taxonomy): domain Eukaryota; kingdom Metazoa; phylum Chordata; order Testudines; family Trionychidae; genus Pelodiscus; species Pelodiscus sinensis. Next base: position 30,011,861 of record NC_134718.1, on the reverse strand, counting down.
AGCGCCTCCCCCCCCCCCCCCAGCAGACCAGGGAGACGCGGAGCGGCTTTTCTCGCCGCGGAGGACGCGGGCGGCGGGACCATCGAGACGCGCCGTGGTCCCGCCGCCCATGTCCTCTGCGGCGAGAAAAGCCACTCCGCGACTCCCTGGTCTGCTGGGGGGGGGGGGGGCGCACTAGCTGCGCCCCCCCCCCAGCAGACCAGGCTTTTCTCACCGACGTCTGGGGTAGAGCAGCTGGGGGGCTGCCGGGTTGGTCCCACAGCGCCGGTTCTCGGCGCTACTGGACCAACCCAGCAGCACCCCAGCTGCTCTTCCCCAGGCGTCCCCAAGTCAGCCACTGCTGAAACTGATCAGCGGCTGACTACAGGAAGCCCGAGGCAGAGCTTCCTGGAATCAGCCGCTGATCAGTTTCAGCAGCGGCTGACTTGGGGACACCTGGGGTAGAGCAACTGGGGTGCTGCCGGGTTGGTCCCCGCAGCGCTGACGTGGGATGCTGTGGGGACCTACCCGGCAGTGCCCCTGCTGCTCTGTCCCAGGTGTCCAGATTCAGCCCCTGTTGAAACTGATCAGCGGCTGATTTCAGGAAGCCCGGGGGGGCAGAGCAGCTCTCCCTCGGGCTTCCTGTAGTCAGCTGCTGGTCAGTTTCAGCAGTGGCTGACTTGGGAACACCTGGGGCAGAGCAGCTGGGGTGCTGCCGGGTTGGTCCAGTAGCGCCAAGGAGCAGCGCTGCGGGACCAACCCAGCAGCACCACAGCTGCTCTGCCCCAGGCGTGTCCGATTCAGCCGCTGCTGGTCAGTTTCAACAGCGGCTGAATCTGGACGCCAGTTCCGACTTACCTACAAATTCAACTTCAGAACAAGCCTACAGTCCCTATCTTGTACGTAACCCGGGGACTGCCTGTATATGATATTAGGATAATTTCTTTAGTTGCCAGAGCTTTGAATTATCAGCCCCCATAATTCCCCACCCCCCAATTGACACTACAGCTGTTTCCTTCAAGATCTAGGGTGCTGGGCTGTTCCTTCCCGATCTCTTCCTCCAAATAGAAAAGGGGATTTGTTCCCCCTGCCATGCTGGTGTTTATGTTGTTTGTTACTCAGCCTATATAAAAGTCAGTTTAACCTACACCTGGTGCCTTCCACAGGGAATCGAGGCTTCATGGACATCATGGACATGCCAAATACAAATAAATATTCCTTTGATGGGTGAGTTCCCAACAGGTTTTTGTTTTGGTTTTTGGCTTTTCACAGTTTGCTCTACATGACCCTGCAGCAGGATTCTCTGTTTTAGCACGACCATTAGCGTCTGCTAGCATTTCCAACACACGCCATATCTGCAGCCACTTGCCACTGAAAGCTAGGATTCCACAATATTAGGAAACACGCTAAGATCATTTAGAGCAGGACCTTTCTTGCAAGAAGGTCATCCTTTGTATTAATCCAGCACCACCAGTCCCAAAGCAGCACAAACTTGTGGCCCCTACTGATGAAGAGCAGATACGACAGAACTTTGAAAATCACTTGCAGGTAGATGTTACAAACTTTACAGTTTACCACCTATGGATTCTGATAGGCAGGGGTTGTTTAAATGCCATACGGAAATGGCTCTTAATTTAACTACAGCTTGACGGTAAATGCAGGATTGAAGCAAATTACTATTTTATTTGTGATGGAAATCTGGGTTTTGGGAGGGGTGATTACAGTGCATAAAATTCCCTAGAGCAATGTGGTGTTTTCAGGGAAGCAGCTGTAGCAGGCCCATCTTACTGTCTCCCTTCCTTCACCTTGGCCCTTTGTGTGTCTGTGTAGGGCTAACCCTGTGTGGCTAGATCCTTTCTGCAGGAATATGGAGTTGGCAGCACAGGCAGAACATGAAGATGACCTGCCTGAGAACCTGAGTGAAATCACAGACCTGTGGAACAGCCCAGCCAGGACACACGTGAGAAACTGCCAGCTTATTCTTACCTTTAGGGTTGGGGGCAGAGTGACAGCACAGACAGGACTCAGATGGACTGGATTCGTATGTCACTTAGACCAGTGCAAATTATAGTCATTCCATTGTAGTTAATAGAGCTAGATCAGGCGAGTGAGGAGAGAATCAGACCTTTAAGATTACCTGTTTTCATAGAATCATAATACACTAGAACTGGAAGGGACCTTGAGAGGTCATCACATCCAGGCCCCTGCCCTCATAGCAGGACCCAGTATTGTCTAGACCATCCCTGATAGATGTCTATCCAATCTGCTCTTAAATATCTCCAGAGATGGAGATTTCACAACCTTCCTAGGCAATTTATTCCAGTGTTTAAGCACCCTGACAGTTTGCTCTGTGGCATTTAATCTTCATCAAAGCAAAAGAAAAGCTTCCTAAGCTTAGATTCTGGTCAAGCTTCTCCTTAATGGCTCTGCTAGTACTGTATATCAATCCCCAACTCCCACGATCAGGTTCTGCAACCTGTTATCTCAACCCTAATTATAACACTGCTGCTGTTGTAACCCAAAGCCTCCCCTAACCAGGGACTGCTCATCACTCCAACTTTCCTGATTGCTTTGTGATATGCACAAATATCTGCCAAGGGCCTTCTTAATTCTACTCGATGTGATGCAAATATTAACCCCTGATATTGGGTTTGTTGGCTAGTTGTTTGCTCGCACTGTGTGTTGCCACTGATACTGGGTTGGAAGTCTTTGACTTGTGGCAGTTCCAACAAGTTAGGGCTGTGAAGGGTGTGCATCAGAAATGGGAAAGATATGTATAGGATTAACTACAGCAGGCAAGAGAGCAATGTGGAGTAAGTAAAAAATGACAAAGCTGTAACTTAGGGCAGGGGAAGGAAGGATGAGAACAGAGGTTCCACCTCTGGTCCACTCTTGCTGAGGTTTTGTTTTCAGAAACTCCCATTCATTGCAGGGCACATTTGGAAGAGAGCCCTCTGCTGCCAAACCTGACGATGACCGTTACCTGCGAGCAGCCATCCAGGAATATGACAACATTGCCAAACTAGGTCAGATCATGCGGGAAGGGCCCATCAAGGTGAGTGGAGCTGGCTTCCTCCATTTCTGTCCAATAGTCTTCAAGTTCCTCTCCTATGCCATCTCAGCCATTGTCCTCCTTCATGAAAGTAGCAGGAGAAGGTGAGCTTTCCAAATAGCTGCGGATTCGCCACATCTGAGAGGAAATGTTGCTCAAACGCTGTTCACTACAGACTAGTCTTTGCTGTGTCATAGCTGTTGGGAACCTAATAGGGACACAGCTCTGAAATAGACAGAGCACAACATTTGAATGGAAAACCAGCCTTAGCATATTTGCTATGGCTGACCCAAAAGCTAGATGCCATGACATAGACCATGTTTAAAATATAATTGCACTAGATTGACATGAGACCACGTGGTGGCTTTTAAGATCATTTTTTGTTGAAGGGAAAATGCCCCTCTGGTTCCTCCTGGATGGAGTTAGGGTCACACTTGGAGACTCACCCTGAGGTAGTTTCACAGTTTGGGCCTGGTGGGGAGGAGCTCCTATATAATCTCTCCTGTTGCCCTCTCCATCCAGGGCTCTCTCTTGAAGGTGGTCTTGGATGATTACATGCGGCTGAAAAAACTTCTTGCCCAGAGGATGGTGCATAAAGCCACCACCAGTCAGGGGGACCAGTCCTCGGTTACCGAGGTAGAAAGCATGTGCATGGACATGAGAGGAAATGCTTGCTGTGCCCTCTGGAATGCAGTGTCTGTTTCCATGCCTTTGACCTGCTCTAAACTCTTCTGAGTGACCATTTTGCCCCCTAAAGCTGTGTGAGCTCATGGCTGTCGGTTTAACCAGACCTGAGGGAGGGGCCTCCCTCAACCTTTTACTGGAGGCCATACTCACATAAACACTCTGGCTTATCACAAGGAGATTCCAGCAGTAGCCACATTCCTGGCCACTCTCCAGTGTGCCAAGTGGAGTGGTGCAGGAACACAGTGGAGTTGATGGCGTGCCACTCATCAGAGTATGTCTCCCCCAGGAGGGGTCTGACAGCAAGACGGTGTCTGTCTTTCGTCTGTAAATATCCACACTGACACTTCTTTTCATCCCACCACCCCACAGTTCTCCCTTTATCCTGTGTGCTTGGACTATTTGCTCTTTGGAACAAGCCTTTGGAATACATTCTGACAATAATAATAGCTATCTGATGAGCCTCTCCATTTCTTCAGCGCTTTGCTCTCCTGGTTCTCCTACACTGCTGCCTGCTCATTCAACATCTCACATGGTGGCTCTCTACCTCTTGGTCCCATGTTTGTTGATTTGATTCAAAATTGCATCCTCTTTTCACATGACGTCTTCCACTTTCTTAGGGTATGTCTACACTACCCCGCTAGTTCGAACTAGGAGGGTAATGTAGGCATACCGCACTTGCAAATGAAGCCCGGGATTTGAATTTCCTGGGCTTCATTTGCATAAACTGGGCGCCGCCATTTTTCAATCCCTGCTCGTTCGAACCCCGTGCCGCGCGGCTACACGCGGCATGAACTAGGTAGTTCGGACTAGGCTTCCTAGTCTGAACTACTGTTACTCCTCATTCCACGAGGAGTAAGCCGCATCTCTGTGAAGGGTTCCCAGGCCTGCCTCTCACTGGGACTTGTCCCGTCTCACATCTCCTCCTACACTTTCAACCAAAATCTCTCTCTCTCTTCAAAGCACAGTTTTTAGGTTTTCCTCCCCATGCATGCCCATTTCATTTCCTATGCCCACTATGCTCCCATCTGCCAGTCTTGCTACTGTCATTTAGCTCCTCTCCTCCCTGGTGCTTGTTTTGTGGAATATTGTCAAATACCCATTCTGCTTTCTTTGTACTCATCACTAAATCACGGCCACTGGCAGCTCGTGCCTCAAGTGAAGGGTGGAGTTGCAGGTAGCAAGCCCAGTCTGGTGCTTTTTTTTATCCCCTCACCAGCTCTTCCACCATTTTAGGTTCAGCAGATTGTCAGAGTGGAAAATCTGAGGCACAGCTGTGGGAATTGTAGAGAAGGGTCTTGGGGACAGGGATTGGGGGAGAGATGAGAGAAAAGGAAGCTCCTCTTCTACCACCTTTCCCTGTTCAGAATAAAAATCTGAGTTACCTTGCAGGGCAGGCTGGGGAACAACCAGAGTTAGACTCCTAGTCCCAGCCTCTTCCTCTCCCTCTCCCGCTCAGAGCCCCTTCTTACTATTCTTGTTCCCTTTAACCCATTCCCACACAACTCTGAACCCTTATTCACACATGGCTCCAACTCCCTGACAATAGCCCCGTTCCTTCTGCTTATCTTCCCTAAGGAACCCACTCACCCTCAGTCATGCTGGTAAACCCACTCCTCCCACTTTTAACATTCCTCCATTCCCAGAGTCCTCTCAGCTCCTTCCAACACAACCCTAGATTGTGCAGAAAGCTCCTTCCTCCAGATTTCCCCTGTCTGTGTTGGCCTTCACCCCCCATTCTGCCCCCAAACTCCTGCTCTGGTACTCAAGAACCTGAGGAGTCTCTTTCAGCGCAGTGAGAAGATAAATCTGCTGTTGAAATCTCTCACTTGAGCTCATCCCGTTTGCACTGTCCACTGCACAGTATTTAGCTCCAAGACCCATACAGCTCAAAACCCAATTCCATGGCCCTCCTGCAACACACAGAATAAGTTCTTCAGACTTTAGCTTGCAAGCTCCTTGGGGCAAGGACTGTCTCAACCTACATTTCTATGCAGCTTCTAGCACAACTTAGACCTGGTCCCAGCTGAAATCCCTGGATGCCATTGATTAGAGTGGAGGAGTTCAGAGTTACAGAGTGTGTGTTAATGCTCATACATCATGTAGGATGCACTGCTGATTCCAGTTTGGCTTTAAGAGGTAGCAAAGAAAACACTGTTGTGAAGCTGCCTACAAGTGTATCTAGTGGAACCTGCCCCTCATGCTGGCTCCTGCTTCAGGAGAAGCTGACTGGGACCTTCAAGGGGACAATTGGCAACCAACAATAATTCTAAGGGAGGCAGAGGAGGGAAAGGGACACAAGTATTTGAAACCAAGTTGTTGATTTGTGTTCGGGTTTCTTGTAGCTGATCCAGAATGACCTGGATGAAGAGGAGGAGCAGAGTCCGAGCCAGGGGAGTCTTCGGTTCCGGCACAAGCCACCTGTTGAGCTGAAAGGCCCGGATGGTATCCACGTGGTGCATGGCAGCACAGGTACTCTGCTAACTTCTGATCTCAACAGTCTGCCCGAGGATGACCAGAAAGTGCTGGGTCGGTCCCTGGAGACACTGAACACAGACTGCGGTGGCTATAACGACCGCAATGCTCGCACTGAGTCTGCCAAATCCACCCCCATGCACAAGATGAGGGAAGTGATTATGGAGAGCCCACTGGAGATCACAGAGTTATGACTAGAAGTGGCATCACTCGTCTAGTGTTCCAAGAAAGCGTGGCCAAGCAGATCGGCACTGCAAAGAAAAAAAAACAGACTCGGGGCAAGAGGGTAGAAGAGAATCATGGTCCCCTTCTGAGAGCCAAGCATTTTATTTTGATACAGCAGCCTTGGGGAGCCTTACCGTGGTGGAGGGCTCTCCGGACTGTGCTCACATCATTTGATCATTAAACTCACATTTTTTATTTTTTTAAAAAATATGAAAGATGAAAAGCTGTAAATCAGAAAAGGGGAAGCCCTGTGGAATTGAGGCACAAGCTTCTACTGTTTAGGGTCGCAAAAACCTGCACCAAATGGGTGCAAAGACTCAAGAAACTTGCACATTTCCTGGCTCCTCAGCTTATCCATGGCTGCATCAGTGCTTCCTCCTAGTGTGCATGGGACAGGGTCACATCCCGCCAGGATGAGGGCAGAAGGTTCTGGGGCTGATGTGGCATTCCAGGAAGCCTATAAAGGGAGTCTGAATCTATTTGGCATTAATCTGTATCATCACCTTACCAGGAAGAGAAAACAAACCGAAGACATGTCTACATTTTGCTGGCTTACCAAATCATATATAACGTCAACCAGAAACAGACTGACATTAACTTGGGTTTTGAATGTAGAGTGTTCGTGTGTAATTTTTTTTGTTTGTTCTGTTTCAGATAGTAACTTGTTGAGAGTTTTGGGAATGGTCTGTTAAATGAACCAGAAATACAATATTGATTTGGTTAACCTGTCCATCATTCTTTCTCTCTTGCTACCAGGCAATTCCCTGGAGAAGGTGTTGGGTTTACATACCTCCTGGGTTAACGTAGCTTCCGGTGCGCTCTCAACTGTGTATATGTTGCTGTATATCAGCAAAGAACTACTTTGGCTGAGTTTCTTCTTGTGGATTAAACACAGAGCAGTGTGTGGTCTCACTCAGTTCCTCTGCTCACTGTTGGTGTAGTGTATAACTTCCCAATCTGCAACCATACCCATAATCTCTACCCCACTAAGCCCTGTCAATACAACCCAAACAGGTTCCTTCCTTCTAGCAACGCAATGTCATCCCTGTGAAGAGGTCAGTGCTATTCCATAGTCCAGAGAGTGTCCTGCTGAGCAACAGCATGCATATCATTCAGACTGCAGCCATTTCTGTAGCTCGACATTAGGTTTGATGTGGGAATTACCTTGTGAAGGTTGGTAGCCTGTGTCCTGCAGGAGGTCAGACTCAACTACCATAATAGTCCTTTCTGGTCTTCAAATTATATGAACACATTAACAACCTGTAGGACACATGGTAAGATTCAGCTTTAGCTAAGGTCAGGCCATAACAGAACGTATAGCTGAGGAACATGGTGACCACAGCACATGCAAGCCAGAGAGAACTTTAGCTACTACTGCATATAACTTGGGCAGGGGGGAGAGGACAAAAGCACAATGCTGTCCCATTTGCAGGACATTTTTTATTGTGAGAGAAGTTTCAGCGCAAAATCGAGAGACTGTAGATATCAGTTATATTTCCCTCTCCACTTCCCAGCCACTGCATCTAATGCTGGGAAGGAGCTACAAGAACAGGCTGATCGAGGGTCCTTTGAGTTCAAGTATGCCACCTCACAAGTAAGTTCTGCATTCCCCTTATCTGCACAGGTACACCTCACTGTGGTATCCAGGTGCCACTCTGTGGTATCCTTCCCACAAACATTGTCCTTTGTTCATTACAAGACGGCAGGAATATTGAAGCCTCCCCTCAATATACAATTCTGTTCAATCACAATGAAAAAAGACACGAAGGAGGCAGCAAAAGGGTGGAAAGGAGGGGGATCTGGGGCAGGGAACCAAGCACCGCCCAGCTACAGGGAGAGTTGGGCCTTTACCCCTCCACCCCAATGCCAAATAGGCAAACCCCTCGTGCAGCAGCCATTGCAGTCTCTGCCCAATCCTGCATTAAGGTCATAGGAAAGCTGCACTTACTTTGAACACAAAGCTGTGCATTACTGTTTTCTATCCCAGACTAATGTCCTTAATAGCTAAGCCACCAGAAAAAGTGACACAATGAAGGAACGTTGTGTCTTACCCTGCATAAACAGTTTGCTTATGGCTAAATTGTAGAAATGAAAAATCACACTCTCCAGCAAAGCAAATACACAAGATAATAGTCATAGCAACTAAACTAGCTGTGTCTTGAGGTTCTCTGCGCCTTGCCTATAACGTTTAGCAAAATGTGTGTGGGGGGGGGAATTAAAAATAGAAAATCTCAAAACCAAGAGGATTTTTGGTTTGCTTTAAACCTGGCAAGACAATTACATGTCAAATACCTTATTGTTTTGTAATATTTTCAAAAACAGGGCTGTTAATTCACACTGAACGGGTGGGAGGCCTGAGAATACACATTTTTGCCCTTTTCAATTTCACTTTCTCTGCCCCTACATAATGATAGACCACTCCAGTGCTCAGAATCCACCATAGAATTAAATTGCCAATCAAACAAAGCTTTGTTCGGTCTCCATTGCAGACCAGATTCCCCCCTGAGAAGCAAATTTGCTACAGTAATTAAGCTAAAGATACTGTTGGGAAGAAGACCAGCAAAGACCATTTCTGTCTTAATTTTAAGGTGTGTCACCTACAGTTGACAGAATATTTACAAAAGCCGCAGTCTGAAAATTTTCTTCCAGTTCCACATATGACTTGAACTGAGGCTGAGAGTCAAGGAGAAATTAGCTGTGAAACTATTATTGCAAGTCAAAGAGCATCCATTGTTACTTTCTGGGAACAATTGGGAGCCCAAATTATTACCATTATCCAGAGATCCCTCTTGGGCTAATTTTGTGCCCTGATCTCATGCTCACTAAAGCTAAGAGCAAAGCTCCCATTGATAACAGGGCAGGACCAGGCCTTTTATAAGCATCATCTGGTGCTTCACAAGACTATTGGATTATATAGACAAATGAATGTAGGAACCTTGGTCTGAGTTACAGTCCCGACTCCCAAGTCTCCATGTAGTTTGGTGGTAGGAGTGCAGCCAAAGGATTGCATTGCTAAAGCAGGGAACAGCAGTTCCTCCAGGTGCTTAACGGAGGACATCAAGAGACTCCATGAAGGCCCTGTCATTGATTCATCCTGGCTGGTGGAGAGGCTTGATTTATAACTTAATAAAAATGCAATTATGATATATTGGCCTCCTTGCAGTATCAATGTTATATATCAACATAGCTATAGACTTGGCTATTTACTAGTATCGTTGCATTAAAATGGGGTTTGCTCTGGGAGATCTCTCCAAAGGACTCTGTTTGGTGCCAGATTCCCTGCCACAACACGTGCTTACACCTTTCCCTTTATGTGGCTCCTAAAACAGGCTGCCGTATCTAATCTCAGTCTCACTGATGCTGTGTCACCGCCCTGCCCTACTTCCTCCTCTGCTCATATGATGACTTTAGCCATATTCACCGCAGTACCTTGGGAGCTCCTATTAAGTGGCTTGCCCAGCATGACCCCTAAATCCTCTCTTTTGGCATGGAGAGGGGCGGTGCATAGTGCTAGTGAGGCACATCTTGCCACTGTTCCTACTGCTTGTGTTCATGGTCCTGGCACTCAGGCCCCCAGAGGTGAGCTCCGCTGGAGGGGAGAAGAGGCTGGCCTGCTTCATTACAGTGAAACCTACTGTTGGCGATCTCTTGCTTCAGCCCTGATTCTGCTGAAGCAGGCTATTTCCAGTGAGTGGGTACTCACTTGCTCACATGAGTGCTGGGGTTCTTGGGGTTTCCAAGAGCGCTGCAGTCCAAGCTGCTTTTTGGATGGAGAATTGAGTTTTTGACTCCGGGTATGTCTACACTGCAGAGAAAAGTCAAAAGAAGATTCACAAATTGTGAACCTCAACTTGCTTATCCTTTTTTGCCTTTTTTCCCCCAAAAGAGACTTTTCTGAAATTTGGCCCCTCTACATGGGTCCAAATTTCAGAAACAACTCCCTTTTCAGAACATCCCTTATTCCTCTCACTGAGGAATACAGGAATGCTGAAAGAACATCTGCTTTTTTGGAAACTGTTCCGAAAAAGCGGACGTGTTCCTTGGACGCAGCAGGGCTTTTCCCTGGAAAAGCTCTGCAGTCTAGACATAGCCTCACTGACATTTTTCACAAAAATAGCTGCTTCCTTCAGAAAAATTAAATTGCCTCGTATTCTTCATTTTCCTTTATGGATGGGTGCTCCTGTGTGATCTAGTTCTCCCATAATGAATTATACTGGGCCTCCCCTGATGACCTGCATCCCCACAACAACAGCGGAAACTGTGGTTCATCACAGGAGACTTAGACCATGTAGCGGGCCCTGCCTCTAGGAGACCAGACCCCAGCCTTTCCAAAGCTAACTTCTGATTTTCAGCCTCAATAGTTTTGAATTTTTGCTGAAAATTCACATTGTTTATGGGAGGGCGACATGTTCTGGTCAGAAATGACTTCAGGAGCTGGGGGTCTGTAATGGCTTTTGTAAGGTCACACTCCTGCCTGGTGTCAGAATCCTTCATCTTGGCACCTGCACCAGCAGCCTGAGTAAACTGAGTAATGGCAGCCCAGAAGCCTAACCCTCTCCCAAAGGCACCACCTCCACCTCCACCCTCAGCATCAGCAGTTCAAGGAGTTAAGTGACTTGGGGGCTACGTCCACACTGCAGGCTTCATGCACGAGAATGGCCATTCTTGCGCAAAAACTTGCAGAGCGTCTACACTGCATGTATGTTCTTGCTCAAGTAAATTTACAGTAAACTGTCGGAACAGAGGCCTTCTTGTGCAAGACAATGAAACCTGATTAATAAACTAGACACAGCAATCAAATGTTGATATTCAAAGAAACTGAGCAGTGCTGGTGTTTTTGTAGGTGAATGTATTTTGAGTACTGACTAAAAGGTAACTAGATACCGATGTATCTAGTTGTCCTCTGTCCCTCATGCTACTCATGTTCCATAGCACCAATCGTCCATATTTCTAACCATTTCTCTATGGGTGGATGGATTAGTTTTCTTTTTTCCAATGAGAGGTTACCAACCACCAACAGGCTACCACCCGCTGAGAAATGAATTCATGTGAGTGACCATGTTCTCTAGGAAAAACTAGGAGTATCTCCAAAGGGTCATCTGGTAACAAATTTCCAGCAATTTATAGTGTTTGGGTACAAATCGCCATCGCGCTCTAATGACCGAACATGTCCACAAAAATCTTTTTACCAACATTTTCCCCATTCAGTTTGTGTGTTTAACCCAGGGATCTCAAACTCCCAACCCACGGGCCATCCCTGCCCAGAGCAATTGCACAGACTAGCCCAGGAGTCCCGAAGGGCCAGGTAACGTCCATTACCATTCCCCAAACCCCACCTCTCCCTGCCGACATGCTGCTCCTCTGGTACCCCATCCCCTGAGGGCTCAGCCTCTGGGATCACCAGGGGCAGGCACAGCGCAGCAGCAGCCAGGCCCCCTGCACTTCCTGCAGGGAAACAGGGTGCACTCAGCAGGCACCCACTCTCCACTTCGCTTCCCCAGAGCACCTGCCACCACAGGGAGTGTTAGGGGGTCTGACCACTGCTGCACACTGCACCAGGCCCCCTCAGTGATCCCCAAAGCTGCATCCTCAGGGGCTGGGTGCCATGGGGGTGAGAGGACAAGGTGTTGGAAGAGAGCGGTTTGGGGAACAGCAACAGTCACGCCCACCGCACCAGGACTCCCAGGCCAGATTGTGCGATTGCTCCAGGCAGAGACTCTGAGACCCCTTGTTTAACCTGACAGCTGAGAGATACGTGTGAAACAGTGTTTTAAAGAAATGTCATTTCATTTTGATACAAGATGAGGTTGCTGGTCCTTTTTTTCCAGCTCAAACTCGCATTCCCCGGGGTAATTTGTCTATCCAGGTCACTTCCCAACAGCGCATGTATGGGCATTGCTTGGCCAGGACAGTGTCTGCAAAGATGGACAGCAATTAGTTCTGCGGTTTTTGTTTCCTAATTGACCAGATTCCATCACTTCTATTCAACTGAGCTTTCTGTAGGAAACAGTTTTTCTAGAAAGTTGAAAAACAGTGTCTGACTTGAAAGCACTAGCCCCGGTGAACTAGCCAGTTAAAGTTAGCTTTGATCTCTAATCAAGTTAGAAAAAATTCTTCCCTGAATAGCTAGCCAAGGGTATGTATTCAATAATCTCTCCTTTTCCAAACAACATCCTGGCATCAGTGTTACCCTGCATTCATGCAGATTCGCAGCTCAACAGCAGAAAATAGGCCCTTCGTATTCAAACCACGTGCATAACACATTCTACCTTTAGGAGTTTGGGGCTCAATTTGACCTTTTTCTAAATTCAGTCAATAAGCAGGACTCACAGCAGAAGGATGTACAAGGACTGGATCACCAGCTCATGAAAGCCAGTAAGAGGTTTTAAGAACTATTGTGTACAAAAGGAGAAAGCACGAAGATGTCAGGTTTACAGGATGTCTTTATTCTTAATTACAGAAGTTTGCATGCACCATTAAGACCACGTTTTACTGAAAACAGCTGCATGTCTCCCCTCCACATCCACAGCAAGGGAGACGGGAAGATCAGGGATTCTGCCTGTGGAGATAAAATGGCTCCTCTCTATACAGGTATTTTTACTGAACTTTCCATAAGAAGATCTGAATGACTTGAAGGAGCATCCTAGCCCAGAAGTTTATTATGCCAATCATTCCTCACAAGGAAAAGGAACATTTAAAAAACCCACTTCAGCCAGACCAGGAATAGGGCTTGGCTCTAGTTAGACATCAGGCTGCATTACCAGAAGAAGTGTCATGCAGCTAATAATGCCAGGGGAGAGATGCTACAGCTAAGGGGAGCTGGATGCTCTCCCACTGATGTACAAGTTAAAATATCCATATAAGGCAGTTCCTTCAGTAGCCACTACACAAACTTTCATCACACGGAGTGAAAACCTGCTGCTGCTTTGTGTCTTTCTGTGCCTTGTGAAAATGAAGCACTTTCAGATCCTGTACTAATTCCAACAGAAAAGCTATGCATCATGGCTTTGTACCTCCTTCAACTTACCACCCCCCCCCCCCATATGGAGGCTGTACCACCAGAGAAAGTAATGAAATGTAAGAATTACAGTTAAATTTAATCAGTTACTTTCCTAAGATGTCTACCAAGAAGTACCCCAAACCACCATGACCATGTGCACAACAAGACAGCGCCTGACAGCTCTGCCACACATGCTGTGCCTTTAAGATTGCCCTTTTCTCTGCTACAATGACAAGGCAACTTAGGAACAGATCCTCAGCTGGTGTAAATCAACATCACTCCACTGACTTCAAGTTGAGCTATGCCAATTTACAGATGAGGATCTGTCTCAACACTTATTTCCAGTCGCAGGTGGACTCAAACCTCCAGCTTTCCTTCTCTAAATTAGAGGCGAACCATTTCAAAAGGGCAGTTTAACTTTTCACTTACAGGTCAGTAGTATTTAGGGTGGGATGTTTAAATAAACCCAAGGGATTGAGATTTGGAGGCCATATTCACTTGCAATTCCTAATTCCCTCAGGCTGCTTTAAAAAGCTAAGCCTTAAGGCTGTGTTTAGACTGGCAAGTTTTTCCGCAAAAGCAAGTGCTTTTGCGGAAAAACTTGCCAACTGTCTACACTGGACGCTTGAATTTCCACAAAAACACTGACTTCCTATTGTCTGAAATCAGTGCTTCTTGTGGAAATACTATGCTGCTGCCATTTGGGCAAAAGTCAATGTGCAAAAGCTTTTGCGCAACAGGGCCAGTGTAGACAGCTCAGATTTGTTTTGCGCAAAAAAGCCCCAATCGCAAAAATGGCAAAGTGCTTTTGCGGAAAAGCATCCATGCCACTCTAGACGCTCTTTTCTGCAAATGTTTTTAATGGAAAACGTTTCCGTTAAAAGCATTTGCGGAAAATCATGCCAGTCTAGATGTAGCCTAACTGTCTTTCACCAAGTAAGGGCAGAGTGCTCAAGAATAGAGCCCTACAAATCTACAAATATCCACTTTATATCTGAGTATCCACATCCACCGATGTAGAGGCGGATATCTGTGGCTCATTTTTATTTTGTATCTAGACCCTGCAAATCTGTGACTATCCACTTTATACCCACATCCACAGATGTTATTGTTGATATCCGTGGCTCATTTCTGCAGATACTAATTTTGTATTCACACAGGGCTCCACTCAAGAACATTGCAGTAAACGCAACACCAGCCAACCACAGAATTTCAGTTGGGTCCACCTGTCCTGGTTTTTTTTTTTAATTAGACATTGGGCTATTAATTCACAAAGGAACAAACCCCACACAACCCTACCCAACACCTCACCCTCCTTCCCCCCGCCCCGCACCAAACGCACACAAAATGGTACTGTTTAAAGGCTTTTGTGGAGTCAGCAGTACAGAGGAGCTCCCTAAATGGCAGCAGCACTACACACAAAGCAGAAGGCACAGGACCATCAGAAGGGAGAGGAGAGACTGTTCTTGACCCAGCCTCAACATCTCACCCATCCCTACCCAAACAAATTCCAGGAGGCTTAATCAAAACCATGGCAAACATTTTCAGCTGGAAAGGTTTCTTCTAAGACCATAAATGGTGTTTGCAGTGCTCAACAGCCTAGGAGAGAGAGAGAGAGAGAGATGTATGTGAAATAGGCCTGTGTTGTCACGTTATACTATAGCCAGCGTCAATGTGCATGAACAGCTTGGAGCACCATTCAGGATTTCAGGGCAAACAGATACTCAGTGCTCCTCTTCTTTAGTGGTCCTAATTAGCACTGTATGAGAAGCTTCACCAGCAAAGACGGGGACAAAGGAAGTAAATTATACATCAAACCAGGACTGTTGTAATTCTGCCGTGTCATTGCCACAGTCTAAGGAGAACTGACTCTCCCCATAGGAAGCAACTCACATCTCGTCAGCCTGCCTGGATTATTGCACTGCCTTGTCACCATGGTACCCGAGTCTCTCTCATCTGTTAACAACTAGCTCCTATGTGGATGGTCTCTATTGACTCCGAAAGGTACAGCTAGTCCTCCATGGCTGGAAGGACAGAACCATACAAGTTAAGGCTCCATTTATACCTTAAAGAGGGAGTCTGAACTATTGACAAAGGGGTCCAGGAGTGGGAAATGAAGGCCACTCCCATACTTTCAGTTAAACATTAACAGAAGTGAAGCTGGATACTGTGTATTCCCAACCTAAACTTCTGCTTTATACAGCTCACCCCTCTGTACTATAGGACAACAGCCACTAAAGTGCTTACGCTGCTTGGTTACCCCTTTTTGCTGTCATTAATGAGTCAGTGGAGTGTCTACAGGAAGCGCTGCTAAAATTTATCAGCATCAGTATGAAACAGCCATCCAGTACATGGCTGGAGCATGGGAAAAGAGCAGGGAGACTCGATTATACAAGACTAAGAGACTATCTACCTAGCCAGGAAAGAAAAGTGGTTCATGGATGTGCAGCATTAGCTTGCCTTGCGCTCTCATCCAGTACCCCCAGCCCCAGTTGGGGGCAGGGCAAAAACATGGTCTCCACAAAAGCTCCACACTTGTTTTTTCCTGGACAGAGCCAGACCATTGTCACAGGCTTTTTACTATGAATTGTCTTTTGGGACTGGTGAGAGTTCAAGTATTAGAGGAAATGACCACGCCAGATGTGGGCAAAACTAACTTCTTGGATGTGACCAACCTCCTTTCCAGATGATCTCATTCCTTTAGGCTGTAATTTTAGTCCTATCATCAAATTTCCCATTTAACTCCTCCCTATTAACATTGGTGGATTTCTCCAAAATAATCTCAGATTCCTGACACCTAAGGGATTAAAAGCATTCAGTAGTAGGCCAATTACAGCTTCTGAGTCTCTCAGCTCAGAATCAGCTGTTCAAAACTGCATCAATGAATCATCAGGTTTTAGAGGCGGAAGAGCCTCTATTCTCATAGGTAAACCTCCCTTTCCCAACAACTGGGGGCCGGGTCTTTGTGCTTCTCTCTCACAGACATGGCCTGATTCTCCTCTCATTTATACCCACATCACAGTGATCCACTTCATTCAATAGAGTTACTCCTTCACACCAGTGGAAGTGGAAAAAAGAACTGGGTTTAATATTTTTAAAGTAAATTTTTAAAGTTTGTTGCCCATTAGTTTAACGGTACCTCAGAGCTCCCCTCTGAGGGAGCCTCTGGTGACTTACATTGCATTGAGCTGCAGTCTCCATGTTCTTACACCAGTAGCTTGGACCCCACACACATGGATCCTCACCCAAGAGATCTTCGGACGACTGACAAGCTCCTATTTTCTGTGCAGCAAAAGAAGCAAGAGAATGAAAGGTGCAGCTACCCCTCCCTGTTTAACCACTGGCATTCAGCGGTCTCACTTCCTCCCCTGTGATCCAGGGCCTCAGAGCCTGCACTGCAATGACCATTTCCAATGGGGTGTCGGAGTGTGTAGACAAAGCAAAGGCTGTGCTGGGAGCGCTAGAGACAGTTTGGTCGGTAGCTGAACAAACATTCTTGTGAGAAGCCCATTGAGAGGATTCTGAATTTTAGACTCTAGATAATTTCAGTCTCTGTGTGAGCTGCAGATTTGTTAATCCCATTGGTTGATCCCATTCGAAGCAGGGCCATGCACCTCACACTGGGTACGTCTAAACTACATGCCTCTGTCGGCAGAGGCATGTAGATTTGTTTTTTTGGCAAAGGCAAATGAAGCCGCGATTTAAATGATCGCGGCTTCATTTACATTTACATGGCTGCCGCGCTGAGCCGACAAACAGCTGATCAGCTGTTTGTCGGCTCGCGCGCTAGTCTGGACGGTCCCCCTGTCGACATCAAAGCCCTTTGTCGGCAGCCCCGGTAAACCTCATTCCACGAGGAATAACGGGGCTGCCGACAAAGGGCTTTGATGTCGACAGGGGAGCGTCCAGACTAGCGCACGAGCCGACAAACAGCTGATCAGCTGTTTGTCGGCTCAGCGCGGCAGCCATGTAAATGTAAATGAAGCCGCGACCATTTAAATCGCGGCTTCATTTGCCTTTGCCTATGTGTCTAATCTACATGCCTCTGCCGACAGAGGCATGTAGTCTAGACACAGCCACTGTGTTACATGACAGCTACATTTCCTGCATTTGAATCATGGGGCAGGGAGAAGAACGATTAGTCTTTGCAAAAGGTAAATACTATAAACCTCTCTCTTTTTCCCGGCCAAAAGCCAATAGTCAGTGAACAACTGTCCTTTCACGAGACCATGCAATTAGACAGCTACACTGATAGTGTATTTCCCCCACCGCATGTGGCAGAGGGACTACTTACAGTGCACACAAAAGACGGTTCCATTATGCGTTCCAGGAGTAGCAGGGCTTGCGGTTCATACTCCAGCACAACCTCATCACACTGCAACAAGAAGAGAGGACATGAGACTGAACACTCTGCTGGACCATCACGAGACAAAGACAAAGTGCCCTGATTCAAACAGGGAATGCCAAATTATCTTGTGCTTTAGAGAGAAAGCAAAGTTTCCACTGAGATTAGAAAGGAGACACTTAGGGAGAATAATTCAGAGCTTTAGAAACGTGCAGGGCATCACCACATTGTACAACTATCACTCTCTGCATGCAGTGAGGCAGATAGGAAAAGGGAAGGAAGAGGGACACTTCTATGACCTTATGTTGAAGCACAAAGACTTGCATTCCTGTGCAGGAGCCAGCCAGATGTCAGCCCTGCACTCACATGCTATGAACGTGTCAGGGTATGTCTACACTGCCGCATTATTTCAAAATATCTTATTTCAAAATAACGTGTCTACACACAAAATGAATTTCTAAATAGTGTTTTGCTATTTCAAAATAGCGCGTCCACACTGAGTGGATACTGAATCGCATTTAAGGCTGCCCGGAACCAGGTCCAACAGGGCATCAGGTCAGGAATTACTTTGTGTGGCTGCTGCCTGAGGCTTTCTGAGGCCTGTGCTTAAAGGGACCTGCCCCCAGACAGCCGGTTCTCAGGTTTCCCTGCTTGCCTAACTAAATGAGGGATAGCAAAGCATTTTGTCTCTGGTTGCCCTCACTTGGGACACCACAGCACTCTGTAATATGAAGCCAGAGCTGCCCCTGGGCACTTGGACACATTGCTGCGAGTCTGACAGCACTTTCTGCAGGCTGCCATCCAGGAGGTCCATCGGGGGGCTGTCAGTATCCAGGAGGCCCTGCGGGAGAGCTTCCACCCTGAGGAGCACTAGGAGCCTCCCTGGTTTGTCCCACTAGGGGCTTGTGTCTCATTCCTCCCTCACATCCTTCCACTTACCCCTCCCTAACCCCCCTTCCTGATGTAAAATAAAATACACTTATTTTCATGAACACAAACTCACTCTCTTTATTTAACAAAACTGGGAGGGGGGGGATATAACTGGTGAGACTGGAGAAAGGAGGTGGGAGAGAGGAGGAAAGGGAGGGGGGAACCTGGGAAGAGGGAGCTGGAAGGGGGAAGAAGGTGGAGGGGAAGCTCAGGGTTGGGAGTCTTGCCAGACCAACTTGATTTTCATGCAAACCTGCTCCTGGGTTCGCATGTTGCCTTTGATGGCCAGACTGGCAGCTATCCTGCCATAGACGGCCGCATTCCTCCATCTAGTTCGGAGATCATGGACGTTGGGGGCATCCCCCACAAAACTGAATAAGGTCCACCCTGATCTCTGCCCTGGACCAGGAAGGTGCCCACCTTCTCCGGGCCCTGGCATGCTCCTGGGAGCTGGCAGACTGCTCCTGGGGAGTGGTGGAGGGCTGGCTGCCAGTGGCTTGCTGGCTCATGTTTTAGGGCCACTGGGTCAGGGGCAATGACTGCTGGCCCTGGGCTGGCAGGCTTGGAGCCGGCACAGGCACTGGGGCCAGAGTCTACCCCTTTAAGGGCTCCGGGGAGGGAGAGGAGTGTTCTTGGTTGAGGCTGGTGTGGCCACTAGGGCACCCTGGGAAGGCTGGAGGTCACCTATTTCGAAATAAGTGTCTACACAGCACTTATTTCGAAATAGCTATTTCAAATTTAGCCTTATTCCTCGTGGAATGAGGTTTACCAAATTCGAAATAAGCGCTCTGCTATTTTGAATTAATTTCAAAATAGCAGTTTGGCTGTGTAGATGCTAGTAAAATTATTTAGAAATAATGGCTGTTATTTCTAAATAACTTTGCTGTGTAGACATACCTTCAGTGACTCTCAGCAGCAGTGCCATAGTATAGACACAACCAAATGGTCTTAGTTCTGGTGTAAACTTTCCCCTTCCATGTAACAGTGTGGCATCAAGACGGCAGCCGTGACAGCTTTTACCCAGACAGCAGAATGCAAAAGAATACACAAACTTGCATTGCTACCTAACAGTGGCTTTTCAGACTACTGATAGCTCAGAATGGGACAAGTACCAGCTCCTTTTACCCTCAAGAGAAGGATTTGAAATGTCTCCATGCACACCACTCCGACTATGGTCATTGTACTGTATCTGAGCTGTTCAAGTCCAATATAGGATAGATTTCATTGGCGTGACGACGTACATCCGAGTTAGAACGGGAGGCACCTCTCTCTGCTAAGATACTGAACTAGGTGGCTTTACACATTTGTCCATTCTATATTACTCACAAATTCTGATTACGAAGCAGGCTGCCTGCTGCCACAGATCCAGGGCCAAGGGCTGCCTTCTGACCTGCAGTAGACCAGCGTGCTCTGTACACATACCATTTATTTTTGGTCAAAAAGGAACAGTAGCTGATGCTGAGTAAAAGGAGAGAAATCCCAGCAGGATTTAGACCTAAGTCACATTCCAGAATCCCAGCTGCACTGTGGCCAGTTTCAAAGCAGAATCACCAGTCCATGAACCTTTTTTTGATTCTCCAAATATAATCTGCTGGAGATGGAGGCAATCAGCTATTTCAAGCACAGAAGCCACTGCGAAGACTCAGACATTAATGCCTAGCCTCAGTTCTTGTGAATTTGTTCCCAGATGGATTTTAGAATAGATAATCTAAAATTATAGGTATAAAGCATTAGGGAGGGAGCAGCAGACAGGCCACAGTCACTGGGAACAGGGTGCAAGAGTGGCTCTCAACCAGGGGTGCACATATCCCTGGGGGTATACTGAGATCTTTCAGAAAGTACATCAACCCATCTAGATACTTGTCTAGTTTTAGAACAAACTACATAAAAAACATTAGGTCATGTCTGTGCAAAGGAAAATTTCATACAGACAATGACTGTTTATACCATTCTGCATACTATGCACTGAAATGCAAGTACAATATTTATATTCCAAGTCATTTATTTTATAACTATATGGTAAAAATAAGAAAGGAAACACTTTTTCAATAAACAGTGGGCTGAGACACCTTTGTATTTTCATGCCTGATTTTGTGAGCAGTTTTTAAGTTTGAGGAAATGTGAGGGTACACAAGACAAATGAGGCTCTTGAAAGGGCTCTGGAAAGTTTGAGAGCCGTTCCAATGTTATCCAGATGGATGGGGGCATCCGACCCGCCAACCCACAATAGCTACTTGCAGTTACCTTTTCTATCAAGGGTTGTGGCAGAAAGTGACAGCCCTTCTCGAGCATCTTTCCAATTTGAGCCCTTGTCTCATTCTGATCCAGCTCATTGTCGATGTAAGTTACAACAATCTGACACACATCACAGAACTCGCCAGGGTTTGCTGGTAACTGCTCCAGAGCTCTTCTCTCTAGCAGACACACAGAGCATTAGCGTGTTAGACAGGCCACATTACAGAGAGAGTTCTCAGCAGCTTCCTGTGCTCTAGTCCCAGACCTAGGAACCAGCAAAAGGCTCCCTCCCTCCCTCCCTTCAACTTCAGCAAATGGCCTCAGATGAGTACAACACTAGTACCTTATGTGTTCATAGATGGGACTCTTCCCAAGTAAACAAGCATGCTTTGGGCAGAATACCAGTCACCCAGGACTTACCAGCGTGTGAAGGGCTACTCTTGGGGCAGCATTTCAGCATGATGCATATAGCTTCAGGATTAGTGGCTTCCAACAACATGACGACAACAGCCTTGCCGTAAGAGTCCACGAAGTCCTTACACTGTCCTAAGACACCATGGGGCAGCATGTAGCAGACCTTCTCCATTTCATGGACTATTTGCTCCTGGAACACAAAAGCAGCAGGTGGAGGGAAGAGAGAGAATAAATCTCTGCAGTAGGGAGCAGAGGCACACTAGTTAGGATTCGTGCGTGAATCGGCACAGCAAAGCTTTGCAAGAGGGAAGAGCTGCACAGAAAACTGAGATGACAAGCCAAGACCACTCCTGCGTCAAGCCTTGGGAGAAGCTTGCAAGCAGCATGTAGCCCTTCACAGAATTGTGTCTCCCCTAGCAACTCCTAACCCACAGAAATGAGAATACAGGGCACAGTTAAGGCTACTGTCTGGGCTACATGCCAGCTCTCTTACACCCCTATATCAGCAGCAGGCCACATACCTCTGTCTTGTTGTTCTCCAGCATGCGCTCTGCTGCCTTTACTGCAATCTCACATATACTGCACAGGGGAGTGTTGTTTTCTGGTTCCTGGTGTTCCTATTTATTAAAGCACAACAGAACACTCATATAAAACAAAGCCATATGGGTGGGGAGTCATTTCTAGAGCTCCCTCTTGCTTTCATCCCTATTATATTCCATGCAGTGTTTTTCCCAGTGATCTGACAGACACTGCTTTTGCACTGAAGTCTCAAATGATAAACTGGAGAACTGATCTGACAGCAGGATGAAACTTTGCACTTGTCTGTATTGAATAATACAGATAGAAGGGGGGAAAAAAATCAAAGGTACAACTTCAAAATGGGGACCAATTGGGCAGTTGGATCTGGGGATATGAGCGGCTCACAAAGTGAACGAGTCAGTGACGTGACGCAGTAGTTGAAAGGGCTAATAGCATGCTCGGATGTGGTAACAGGAGTGTGTAAGACATGGGAGGAAATTGTTTCACTGTGGGCACCACAGCTTAGGAAAGATGCGGACAAGTTGGTGAGAACGCAGAGGAGTATGACCAAAATGATAAAAGCTTTAGAAAACCTGGCCTCTGAGGAAAGGTTAAAAACCTATATATCTCATTTAGAGAAAATTAAAGTTATCAGATGGAGGTACCTGATAACAGCCTTCTACTACGTCATGGGCTGTTACAAAGAGGACTTATCAATTGTTCACCATGTGCACTGAAATCAGGACACGTAGTAATGGGCTTAATCGGCAGCAAGGAAGATTGGGGTCAGGTATTAGGGAAAACTACCGTATATTCCGGCGTACAAGATGACTTTTGATGTTAAAAAACATCCCCCAAAAATCGGGGGTCGTCTTGTACGCCGGGTATACATCCCAGGCGCGCCTGGGATGCCCCGCCGCCGGCTTCCCCCGAGGCTTTGCAAAGCTGCTGCGGCTTTGCTCCCGGTGCCTCTGGTCTGCTGGGGACCGTCTCCAGCAGACCAGGGACACCAGGAGCAAAGGAGGCGGAGGGGCGCTGGGGTATAAGATGAAACCCTATCTTTTAATTAAAAAATTAGGGGGTCGTCTTATACGCTCAGTCGCCCTATACGCCGGAAAATACAGTATTGCAATATAGGTAGAAAGTTAAGTAGTGAAATAGTTTTCCAAGGGAGGTTAAAGAATCCACCTCATTGGGATGCCGGGGTGGGTTTTTTGACCCTGTCTCAGCACATGGGGTTGGACCAAAGGATTTCTCTAGCATCCTTGCAGCCCTATTTTTCCAGGATTTGAAAGCATATGCTGGTCTGAGGTATGTGCATGTGATCACTGGACATTTAAACATAAGAGTTTGACAATGCCAAACTTCAACTTTGCCGGAGATTAGCTCTCAATAAGGACTAGTTCATCTGATGATGTTTGTAGAATTATTTATCACAAACCAAGTTATAAGCAACTGAGAGTGATGGCATGACTGGAGCTGGAGAAAGAGGCTTGGGGAAAGGTTAAGTGAAAACTTTTTGGCAAAACAAATATCAATTTTTTTTAAATGTGAAAGTTTTAATCTGTTCTGATACGGACCAGGCCCTACTTCCATGCTGCATTTCATGCCACCTCTATGAAGTGAAGCAGTTTTGCAATGAGGAACAGTGAGGAAATCTGTACTTTATGCCAGAGGCAAAGTCAGACTTCTACGTGCACTGCAGTATTGCCTGACTTTGACCCTTCCTCCAGCTCCAGATGGTAATAAACAAGCCTTCCTCTTACTGCAGCAAAGCAGCAGAGGGCACTGAAAGACTCATTGTACCTGAGCTGGCTCCTTTGTATTGAATGCAGGCATCACTTTGGCTGGTACCAGATCCTGAAAGGGCTCAGATTTCAGGGAAGGACAGAATCCAACTCTGCCACAAATATCCTTTGGGTGCTAGAGGGAGAGATATGAATGAAGTAATTACAGGCTCTATCCAGTTATATCGGCTCTATAAAGAACTGGCCAATGAGGGAATAGACAACCCAGTGTGTTATGACAGTTGCAATGCAGCTGCAAGTGTAGTTTTTTCCAAACATTCTTGGAGGGAATGGTGGTTGAAGATAGGTTACCAGGCCAATAGTGTGATCAGATTTCCTTTGTCATATACTATCAGGATAAACTGACAGACTCTCACGCTTAAAATCAGGAATAAGGGACCTTTCGGAAAAGGCTTTATTTTCCAAAAGATCCCCGTCTAGACTGGCGCTTTTTTCCGACAAAGCCCCGAGCCGGACAAAAGCAGCAACCATGTTCCTGCAACTGCAGCAGGGAAAATGTAAATCCCCGCTGCATTTGCAATTCCAACTTGTCTCATCTGCATCCCTTTTCCGGAAAAGGGGTGCAGTGTAGACACAGCCCTCATGTTATTGCTCTGACCCTCAAAGGTTACCATAGAGTAGAACCAATCAGAGCTTTCAAACACCAAATGAAACAAAACATCAACACCAAACAAATCAAAAAATCACCTTTGATTTCAAATAATTGTCCCTAAAAAAATGAAAGTGGAACAGCTTCAGCAAAACAGCACTTTTCATCCCTTCCCACCCAAACAAAACAAAACAAAAAATCCCCACCCCCACCCCAAAAACAAAAAAGTTGGAAAATTTCAAATCAACTAAAAACTCCGGGCTCTTCTTGAGATCAGAATTAAAGCAAGGAAATAACCAGAGCCAGCAGCGAGATACCCATATATCCTCATCTCCATCACAGGAAGGACTTCATATCTACATCTCAGGTGGCCTCATCACCATTAGGCTGAAATCTTAACTGACACCTGGTACTGAGAGCAGGAACCATGACTGATACTCATTGATGTACATCACTGCCCTCCTTCCCCTCCCGCTGTGGCACTCAGCTGAGTGCTGCGCCCCTCAGCCGGGCCGCTGGGAGAGCCAGCAGCGCAAGGGGCTGTTTGGGCTTCCCCATGGTGGAGGAAAAGGGAGGGTGGTGACGTACACGGCCCCACCCCCTGGCTGTGTACGTCACTGCCCCACCCCCCTCCCTTGCAGTAGCCTGGCTGAGCAAGCAGCACTCAGCCAAGTGCCACGGCGGGCGGGAGGGAAGGGGAAGGAGAAGGGGACAGACAGGCAGGAGGGGGAGAAGAGAAAGAAAGAGATGGAGAGAGAGGCAGGAGGTGGAGGAGAGCTGAGAGAGAGGGGGTAGGCAGTAGGAGGAGACACACACAGACAGACAGGCACAGAGCAAGAGCGCTCAGGAGAGAAGACCTGAAAATCCCATCTTATGATGGGCTAATAATGTTCTTATTATTCTACAAAATGTCTCCACAGCCCCAAATGACAATGAAAGAACACATCCCAAACAGGAGCCCATAACAGCCCTTTGAATTTGAATAGGGTTAGGTTCAAGTAAATTTATCATCTGAATTATTCTTCTTTAAAAATAATTCTTTAGGTTTAAAGGCAGCATTGCTATCTATCAGAACTGGCATTAAAAGTCAACCCTGCCTTCTGTTCCTCACTGACTCAGAGTGACACCGGGCAAGTCAATGTGCCTCAGTTTCCCCTACTCTACAATGAGCATAGTACTACTTGGCCCCCTTTCTAGAGTGCTTTGAGATCTTGAATGAAAAGTGCTACATAAGTGCAAAGTGCTACTCTAACAACAATTTTTACAGCCAACATCAGGGCCTCACCACCATGGCCATTACATTTTTCTCTACTCTTCTCCATAGCTCTCAATCCAACCCACACCACTCCAGTCAAATTTTCAGTTGCCTTAGTGCCCCCGGAGGTGTGAAGTTTTTTGGGGATGTGCAACAGATGCTCCATTTGTTCCACTGGGAGGGACCTACTCAGGTGCATACATGAAAGATTCTGTTTGCCTAGAAGCTGAAAGTATAAAATATAGGAGAGGAAGTCTACAGAGTGGGAAAATTTAGAAGCCACATTAGATGCAACTCTGACAACACAGACCCCTCTGCATCCAGAGTGACAGAGTTACCTAGAAATGAGACAGTGGCAAAACCAAAATCCACTAGTATTTGTTCATGGCTAAAAGGATCCATAGAACATTAACCACTGAACAATACCACAAGGTTCATTCCGAAGGTTAAAAGGCCGTAAGGTAACTTTTGCCAGAACAAGTTCTGATGAGGAACCAGCACCAGGAATAGAAAAAGATCTAAAGAGGCTTTTTACATTGTAGTCAGCTTACCATGTGCATCGCCATCTGGATCGCAAACTCTGAATATTTATGAACATAGCTCTTGCACTGTGGGAGAGACAGACATCTAGTAAGTACCAACAAAGCACTCGTGCCACATGCCACTTGTTACTGCTGCATCAAGAAGGTGATTGCAGCAGAGTTGGAAAATTGAAAACGATGGTTGCCACAGAAGCTAGCCTGACCTGAGCCTTTTGAATCTGAATTAGTCTATGTGTTATCTTCAAACCTTATCAAAGGTGTAACAGAGATACAGTCATGGGGTGTGGGGGAGATCAGAAGTGAAGTGCTGGCGTTCTGAAAATAATGTAATTTTGGGGCCTAACTTTTTAAAGGCTCCCTAGAATTACCTCACCTGACTCTGGAATTAATTGTCCCTCCCCTCTGACATGTGTCCAGAATTATGGATGCTTCCCTTTTACAGCAATTATATTTTAAGAGTAGGAAGGGAGAAGGAAGAAAAAACTCTGTCTACAATCATTATGAACCTAAGGGAATCAAGTGACCAGTACTAACAATGTTGACCTCTTACCAAAGGAGCTGGACACTAGCTTCCCCAGATGCTCTTGATTCCGGCCCTAACCATTTAGAACCCAAAGCCTTGTGTTTGAGAAGTTGGAACAATAAATAAAATCAAATTGCGTACCTACCCTATCAAAAGTATTATTATATCTTTGTATTTCAGTAGCACTTGAAATGTGCTAGGCAGTCTCCTCACACAAAAAAACCACAACCTCTACCCCAGAGAGACCCAATCTATGAAAATAAGCAAGTAGGCAGGATGGTGCAAAGGGATAACACAGTCACCGTATAGACAGTTTCTTCAAAACCCAATCAATTTTGCCTCTCCTCAGTTCACTCTCAGTCTAGCTAATGTTAGTGGGTTAACTTCTTGTCAGGATCAGAGCAGAAGTAGATGGAGGAAGGATTTGAAGAACGAGACGGTAGAGGCCATATGGACTTTCATTGGAGACACATCAGCATTTTCATTAAGGACAGATACAGCCACAAACATTCTGTGCACATGAAAGACCAGGAAAAGAGCAGCAACAGACTCTGAAAAAAGACTCCAGAGCAGAGCACGTATGGCCCCTGCCACACAAAGGGCTGTTCAGTTCTCCCTGGCCACAACTAGAGGCAGTTCAATTATCTTGGTAAAAAATCAAAATTCTGTTACCCCCTCAGCCAAGCTAGATCCCAGGTGTTCACACAGCTGCTCGGCGGTAGCAACCAAGGACTTGGTGGTTCTCACTTCTTTCTGAACATCAGTGACCAGCTGAACACAATCTTGACACAAGGGTCTTCTCTCCTGACCAAAGATAAGGGAAGAGGCAAAAATCAACACGTGGCCATAGAAGCGTGGTGCTGTCATGTCCTCATAGTAACCAAAGAAGCACTCATGGCAGGTTTGTCTTCAGCACCCTTTCTAACATAGCTAATCTTTGCAGTGCTACAAGGGGTGAGTATTAGCCCATCTCAAAAGTGAAGAAACCAAGGCAGAGTGGTTCAGTCGTTTGACCAGGAAACAGAGTGAGGCCATGCAAGTGCATTAACACTCAGCATTCCTACCCTCCACTCTTGGGCTTGCATATTTCTCTCCAGGGAACAGCCCCTTGAGAAGACAAGGAGACACACACTCTTCCCAGGCTTGCCTCTCCTCCTATTTAAATCCCACTGTTGCTTTCCTTGGGCACTTACGGGGCATGCCAGCTGAGCCCTGATATCCATCTGGAATTGTTGTGCACAGGGCGGAATCTCTTTCACACATTTTCTACCTTGCCCCTCACCCCAGTGGGAGCACGGAGAATTAGTACAGTAAAACTCCATTAGTCCGGCATCCAATGCTCTGGGACTCCTGATGGTCCGGCACCATCAGGAACCAGGAAGTGCTGGGGCAGCCGGACAGGCTTCCCCCATTCAGCTGCTGCTGAAACTGACCAGCAGCTGAATCGGGGAAGCTGGGAGCAGAGCAGCTGGGGTGCTGCCGGGTTGGTCTCGTAGCGCTGCCCCTCGGGGCTGCGGGACCAACCCGGCAGCACTCCAGCTGCTCTTGGGGACGCCTGGGGCAGAGCAGCTGGAGTGCTGCCGGGTTGGTCCCGCAGTGCCAAAGGACGGCGCTGCGGGACCAACCCAGCAGGACCCCAGCTGCTCTGCCCCAGGGGTCCCCGATTCAGCCGCTGCTGAAACAGATCAGCGGCTGATTCCAGGAAGCCCGGGGCAGAGCAGCTGGGGTGCTGTGGGGTTGGTCTCGTAGCGCCGCCCCTCAGCGCTGAAGGACCAACCGGCAGGACCCCAGCTGCTCTGCCCTGGGCTTCCTGGAATCAGCCGCTGATCTGTTTCAGCAGTGGCTGAATCGGGGACCCCTGGGGCAGAGCAGCTGGGGTCCTGCCGGGTAGGTCCTGCAGCGCCAAAGGACGGCGCTGCGGGACCAACCCAGCAGCACTCCAGCTGCTCTGCCCCAGGCGTCCCCAAGAGCAGCTGGGGTGCTGCCAGGTTGGTCCCGCAGCCCCGAGGGGCAGCGCTATGGGACCAACCGGGCAGTACCCCAGCTGCTCTGTCCCAGGCGTCCCCAAGAGCAGCTGAAGTGCTGCTGGGTTGGTGCCGTAGCGCCGCCCCTCGGCGCTGCGGGACCAACCCGGCAGCACCCCAGCTGCTCTATTGCAGGCATCCCCGATTCAGCTGCTGCTGAAACTGACCAGCAGCAGCTGAATCAGGGACGCCTGGGGCAGAGCCGGACTATCGTAAGGGGGGGCTATGAGGGGTCTGGGGTGGCATCCCCTCCCACTCCACTCCAGACCCCTCATAGCCCTCCCTTCTGATAGTCCGGCATATCTGATAATCCGGCACCCCCTGGGTCCTAAAGGTCCCGGATTATCGGAAGTTTACTGTACTTGCCTAGATACTATCATTTTAGATGGTGCAAATTATCATAATCCTTCAGCGAATATAATCAAATCTTTTAATATGTACAGTACAAAAGAGCTAGTAAAAGCTACAATGTAATTATACATAGAGCCCTGCATGGATACAAAATCTGTATACATATCCATACCTGAACCCACAAAAATGAGTCACAGATATCTACTGATTTGCAGGGTTCTAGATACAAAAATGCAGCAGATAGCCTCATCCACCTCCACGGTTGCAGAGAGCTGCAGATATAAATTGGATACCTGCGGGTTTGCAGGGCTCTAATTATGCACTATGAGTTGGCAGCTGGGACCCTGGGTGCCAGGCCATGTGGTAGCAGGGACCCTGGACACTCAGCTACACAGCAGTCAGGATTTGGGGGGGAGTCAGGATCGGGCAGCAGGGAGTTAGTTGGGCCTCCAGGTGCCAGGCCAGCTGCAGAGCCCCAACTAAAACCTGGTGGAGCGCCAGCACCTCCTGCACCCCTGGTTTCCATGCCTATACATTTAGCTTGATCAGATTCCTAGATAATTCTTGTAGTTAAGATAAGAAATTCAGAAACGATCCAAATTATCGTATGACCAGAAATGTTAATTTTCTCTATTATTGAAACCACCTTTGTCATTGATTTATTTTTAGATACCCACTGATGGGTATTTAAAAGTCTGTTTGTGGAGACTCTCATATACTCTCCTGCTGGCCACCACAAGGGAAGAGACCCCATTCATTCAAAGGACTGCTGCTCATTCTAAACCAGAATTGTAACAGAATTGCAGCCCCTGTCCGTCAGTGCAGCTCCATTGCCTTCAGTGGGGCTATGACAATGAACAGCTGCTTGGGAATTGGCCCAAACATCCCCAAGTCCAACTGGCAACTTGGAACCTGCTCTCTCACATTGTAAAGCTGTGAGTTTGTGCTCCCAAGTGACATTAGTTTGGCATGAGTTACTGAGACGCACTGTGACACTGAAACAGAACACAGCAGCTGATAGAGTGAGAAACCAATTTGTCCATATTGCATCCTCACCCAGGTCTCTTGCTGGGTCTTGTCTTGGGGGTAAAGGAGAAGAGGGACATTAGCAAGGAAGGGAGACACCATTTCAGGGAAGTCCATCACAGGTATCTCATTGGACTGCAGTGGATTCTGACGCTTCGGAGCATCCTCATGATTCTCTATGGATTTGCACAAGGAGATGGCCCGGCACACAACATCAGGGTTGGACTAAAGAGAACAAAGGAAGGCCAAGTCATTGTTCTGTTGATATCCACAATCCATCCTACTCAAAGTTAGCCTTGCAGCTTGGGGAAAAGAAGGGTACAAATAAAAAAAGCAGCAGCAGCCATCCCTACTACTTAGTGCTCCTCAGAGAAGCAAAGTGTAAGTGAACAATGCAAGAGTTGCTAAGATAACCAGCAAGGAAATTGTTTACAGAGCTGAAAGATTTATTTGCAATCCACACTCTCCACTTCCATGCGCTGGAACCTGTTCCATTGTTTCACTGTAATCCTGGTGCAGTCCCATACAGACCCACTAACTTTCTTCTATCTATATGTATAGAAGTGACAACAAAAATACATGCAGCCTGCCAATCTAAGTGCTTTAGAAATTAATGGAGATGAAATGTTAAATATCATAAAATGGAAAAAGGGTGGTGCAGCATCAAATTGTGTGCAGAAATAAACATTGGAGACACTGGAAAAGTAACTTAGGTTTTAATGGTGTTATCAGTTGCTGTAAGTCAATTAGGACCCTGAATTCAAATCTTGGCAGATAAGTGAAGTATTTGTTGATTGGCTATCTATAGTTCTGGGGGGTTATTACAGAATTTAGTGTATTGGATTGGAACCTGCTTATAATGCTCTTTCAGAAGCTTATTACCACATTCTATGTATTATTGTCCTAAAGGGACAAAGATGCAGCAATTCAGCCTGCTAATTTTACATCATAAATATGTGCCATTGTTTTCCCCCTAATCAATTACCAATATTTGTTTGCTCATCTCTATGATCATTATCAAGCTAGTATCCACCATCTTCTTGCACTTCAGTGACCAGTCCTGGTAAGGCAGGCACTGGCATATCTTATCCAAGAAAGCATGGATCTTTTCCTAGGAGACAAGAGGAGAGAGGAGAGTTATGGGTTGAGTTCACGTGCACAGTGACAAAAACATGTGTAACCCTTCCACATTCACAAGAGAGACTATGAAAAGTCTGGGCAAAAGGGACCATTATGATCATCTAGTCTGACCTCATGCACAACGCAGGCCACAGAATCTCACCCACCCACTCCTGGAATAATCCTCTCACCTCTCTCTCAGATATTGAAGTCCTCAAATGATGGTTTGAGGACCCTAAGATACAGAGAATACTCCAGCAAGTGATCCGTGCCCCATGCTACAGAGGAAGGCAAAAAACCTTCAGGACCTCAGCCAATCTTCCCTGGAGGAAAATTCCTTCCCGACCCCAAATATGGCGATCAGCTGAACCCTGAGCATGTGGGCAAGACTCACCAGCCAGACACCCAGAAAAAAGTTCTCTATAGTAAGAGAAATCCTGAAGCTCCACACTAGGGAAAGGCAGCTTTTTAGCAGAACGCAATATGGGTGGATAAAATATTTATTTTTCCATCCCCAAATTTAAAAAAGGCAATGCCAGATCTTCTGAGAGGTGAAAGGATGCCAATGCTGGCACCTACTACCCTGTAATACAAGAGGCAGATTTTCTGCAAGACCTGTCACTGTGAGAAAGAATTCTTATAGGTTTATAGGCTTCATAAAAGGCTTTAAAGCACTCTAGCTTATAAGGGAGATCCACTATCTTTTCTGTTTCACACACACACAAATTCTAACTAGAGAAAAGAAAGGAGGCTTAAAAAAACCTGACTACATGGCTGGATTGCTTCTGACCAGATGGAAAGGTGCTTGCACCAAAGGGAAAGAAGGGGGTGGGGGGGTGCTGCGTAGCTGCTCCAGAATTCCCTTGCCACATCACATCACAGATCTTTGTAGCGTCTTCACAGACAGCATGGCACCCACCAGCTAACTACAGCTAAATGACTGCTCCAGGAGGGGCAGGGGAAGAAAGCGCACACAGCGCCAAGTGACAGAGTGTTCTGTAGAAAGTTGGGGCATATCAGAGATAAACAGCCATGAGTCTACCCAGGGGAGAGGGAAAGGGACCCATTTGCTAGAGATGCTGAAGCCCAATGTCTCCATGTGTGCTAGGATTCTCAGGCTATGTCTAGGCTATAACTTTTTTTTGGAAAAAGGTTCGCAAAATGCACCCCACACTTTGCATACCCATTTCTGCTTTTCTTTTTTCCCTGAAAGAGGCTTTTCCAAAATTTGGCCCGTCTACACTGGGCCAAATTTCAGGAAAAAACCTTCTTTCAGAAGAGCCCTTCTTCCTCATGGAACGAGGAAGGCAGGGCTTCCTAAAGAGCATGTCTGCTCTTGCGCAAAAAAAGCAGAAGAGCAAACATGTTACCTGGACACGGCAAAGTTTTTTCAGGATATCTCCAGTATCCTGAAACCCCCCCGCAGTCTAGACGTACCCTCCCTTATACCCATTCCCTTCTTAGAATAGTAATAGAGATGTAGCCGTGTTAGTCCTGTCTTTTGTTTCAGCAAGACCAGACTATGCAGCACTTTAAAGACTAACAAGATGGTTTATTAGGTGATGAGCTTCTCATCACCTAATAAACCATCTTAAGTCTTTAAAGTGCTGCATAGTCCTGGCTTTTGTTTCATTCCCTTCTTAGGCACTTTTCTACTGCAGTGTAACCCGAGGCAGCACAGTGTAGAGAGTCCTAAATGCAGAGGAGATTCTCAACCAATATCTGCATGGAAATCCCTGACTCGCAGGTAGAGAATAATAGTGTTAAGCTACTTCCAACCACCAGGTCATTTTCAGGTTTTGTGAACATTCTGATTCCCCACCAGACAGAGGCTCTTATGGTTGCTTTCCTTTACCTCTCTGTGTGAAACTTAGGTAACAAAAGCTAGTCATGATGTTCTTCCCCTTCCTTGCTCCTCCCTGGGTCACCACGATAGTTGCAAAGGCATCTAGTGCCCAAAGCCAGGAAAGCTGCTGGGTTCTTTAAGCTACTTACATCTGTACGATTGTCCTGCAAGATCTTCCCAACCACTGACACCGCCATTTTACATGCTAAGCAAGGGACGCTTTTCTAGGAAAGAGAAAAGAGAAAACATTACTTGAGAGGGATCCACATATTAGAACGTAAAATTGCTTTTCCCTTTCTTGTCTCTGCATCATGTAATGAAGGAGGAAGCCAACAGCCAGCTTCCACATAGGCTCCAGTTTCAACCTCTGCTCTCCCAGCTCCTAAAAACCTGATCCTGGGCTCAGCTGTGTGGTGCTGCCAAAGGACCTCCTGTTCCCCTTCCCTCCACCCTGTTCCTGACTCAAATGTAAGGATGGGGCAACTGAGAATGAGATTCTCAATGATTATGTACACAGAAACCCAATACGTTTTATTGGCGAGGGCAAGTTTCCAGCACACAGCAATTGTGCAGTTAAAGAGATCTAGGCTAGTCCAACATTTAGCTTCAGTTTCTACAGAAAAGTTCCATCCATGGGAATTCTTGGGAAAATGTATAGGCATCTCTACATGCTTATAAGCCTTTGGTTTTTATTGGAAGGCCTGCAAATCTTCTAGCGTAAGTTTTACAATGGCTTAATGTGATCTCTGGAATAATGCATTTTTTCTGGCAGGTGCAAGAGCTAAACGTTCATCCCTGTAAACCTAAAAAAAAGGGTTGTCTATTGGACTAATGATAGCCTGTCATAGAAAGGAATGATCCATGCAGAAAGGGACTGAAATAGAGATGTCAGCCAATCCGTCTGTCCCTTTCATTCGTTCACACAGTGCATGGATCCTCTTGGTATCAAAGAAAGATGTAATACAAACATTTTAGAGGACAAAATCACAGAGAAGCACAATTCAGAAGTCTCATTCCTTTAAGTAGGACCTAACTTTAGAGGGAGCTGCATGTGGAAATATAAGGGCTAGGATAGACAATAAGAAGTGGTTCAGTGGGACTACACACTCACCCCAGGAAGCTTGTTCCAAACAGTCTGCCAACAGTGTTCCACAGCCCCACATTGCAAAGCAGCTTGAAAATCCTTACACCAGTTCTCAGGACCCTCCGAGCACTCTTTCTGCCATGAGAGTGGGCTCGCCGCAGCTGCCAATGAGAGAAAAAAAGTCAATTTTCAAAATGAAGGGGATTCAACCTTTGAAGAAAAGTTACCCCATATTGTTCCATATGGAGGCCTTGCCCATATGCCCCATTCTAAGACATCTATATTACATTTTAACCTGCACTGCTGCCTAAGATTTCAGGTTATTTCAGTATTTATTGTATAGGCTGCCCCAGGCTTTCTAGGTCCTGATAACCCCCCAAACCCTGATTTGTTTCCTTCTGCAATTAACAAATTAAATTATACCTCCAGCACAGAAGAAACCCCTGATTCTAGTATGCTAAAAACCATGTAACAGCCCAAAAGAATGTGGAAGAATCAAGGAGATAAAATAGATGAACTTTAGGAAAAGGATTCCAGAAACTTTAGTCCAAAGTTCCTCCAGTAGATCTCAGTCCCCCTGCCTTCACACAAAGTATGCCTTGAAAAGGAAAGTATTAGAGTCTTTTCACTGCTACCAAAGGGCTAGCATTCCTGCCTGGTATGCGTTTCAGCACTGAACTAGCTAAATAGAGTACTAGTAGTAGAGTATTGCTTGCATTATTCAGTAACCACACTAGGTGTGTGGGTTACGTACTTCCCCTCGGTGAGGAAGCAAGGAAGCACATCCTGAGCTTCAGAGACCCAGCTGAGATCCCAGACAAGCCCCCACTTGCCATGAGGTGGATTTGAACCTGGGACCTTGGAAGCAGAGTATAGGAGCCTCTACCCTCTGAGCTAAAAGCCAGCTGGCTCAGTAGTAGAGTAATCTCTGGGACATTTCCCTCCTATTTTTCTGAGGGGGGTATGATTTTCTCATGGGGGAAGAGGAATAAAACCAATGCAGGCTAATTCATTTCAGGATGAAGCATGTACATTGCATGAGGATAACATCTGAACTGCAGTGTGAGGAATTTTGTCATTGTATAAGATACTAACTTGGGCACTTGCCTTCAGATGTTTCCCCTGTACACAGAATATTTACCTCTAAGTCCAATTGGCTAAGGAAAATTCACTTTGCCTCAAACCCACTTACTTTCCCTCCTAGTTAAAAGCCCACCACCTCTCACCCATGATTAGCACCTTAATAGGTTAGCCACACAAGGCTTCTCATTAAGATTGCATTAATATTCATTCTTCAGCAAACACCAAAAGTGTGTTCAAAATGCTGTAGTAGGATTTCTGGATCCCAAACACTGTTGCAGCAGATTAGAAATGCTATTCAAGTTTCACATTAAAATAATTTTTTCAATGAATTACATGAATAATGTGATCCAGGCGATGGTCGCGGAGTTGTTCATTTGTTAAACCATCTAGCAGACTTCATGCTCTCTAGACACTGTTGTAGTAACAATCTATAACTGTATTATAGAACTTGTTGGGGACAGATGGGAAATTTTTGCAGCCAGCTCGAGGACAGAACATTAGCAGCTTTTTGCAGCCAAGATGCAACGGGAAGCAGGTCAGGAGTGTGGAAGAAGCACATGTGCTGGAAGTTTCAGATAAGGATCAACAGAGAAACCATGAACAATTTATGTAAATTGTCATCTTTAAGCTTCCAGAAAATCACCTTCTTAGAGTGATTGATTTAGACATTCTGCAAACACAGAAGACATCACTGCATCCCGTTGTGCAAATTTTAGCCTTAATCTCACTGTATCTCAGATCAAATTATATAATGGGAACAATAACCCCTATCTCTCAGGAGTGTTATGAAGATAAAGCCATTGATGCTTGTGAAGCATTAATATACAATGATGATCAAGCAATACAGAAAAGTCCATGAAGACAACAGTAATTACATATTTAGTGCACACAGGTTGGCACTGGTAAGTAACCGGTAAGTAACATATATTCTTTTATCCTCATTCAATGAACAACTGCCTCATTCTGAGCACTTTCGATCCTGGGCATAGAATGAAGCAGAGGTTCTATAGATAAATATTATATGATCATGAAGATTCTCTCATAAGGTATATACACAAGAGGGCAGAACTAATGTTCTGTAGGCAGCCACAAATCTGACAATTCCTGATTTATGTGATGGTCTTTCCAACCTTAAAAATATCCTTTTTAGTGTAGTTTAATTGCGTGAAATTTGCACATAGAACAATGTAAGTGCTCAACAGTTGAGCTTTAATAAGTAGCATAGTCTTTGATCTAGAAGGCTCCTGCTACAGGCAACGAATAAGAACTGGAAAGTCAGAAGTTGCAGTAGAATTTAGAGAATTTCACCATGTTTGTTACTGTGGTTCTCAGACTCTCCCATACTGCAAGAAGAGGAAGTGCTGGGAGGACAGAAAGCTCCTCCCATCCTGCCTCTTGTCTCTTCTGTAGTATTATTATAAATAATTGTCAAATGAACTATTCAGGTTAGCTTGTTCCTCCTCTTAGTCACATCTTGTTTTCCTTGGCCTTCTTAATATTACAACTTTAACTGTGTTGTGACTAAGAACAGGAAATAAATCCAAAACATACAAAATGAGGTTTGCTAAAGCCAGCATGGGACTGGCACATAGCAAATTCCATGTTAAATACAACAGTAACGAGAAGTCACGGAGAAAATTCCACTTGATTCAAATATATGCTAGAGCCCAATTACCAGGGTTTGGTCCACACCACAACTTCCTTGCACAAAGTGAAGAGGATAAGAGCTATTGACATATAACTTAGCCCTGACACATGCAGTAATCTATATAAGTGAGATCTAGAGGAGTTTGGCGCTATGATTACTACAATTATCCCTGCTTTATTAGACTTAATGGGAGGGACAGAACTGTGAATTTATTCCAGAATGGAGCATATGATAAGCTCTAAGTCTTCTAGGCTAGAGTGAATGACAACTAGCTTTTATGGCATCTAGTCTATTTTATTCCTTGATTTTAGAAGTGCAGCACAAGGACTCTAATCCCAATCCAATACCAGGTTTTGTAAGTATCTAATGGAGTCTTCCTGACATACTGTGGCAGTAGCTATAGCAGGAGTCCCAGTTCACCAGATCAAGCCAGGAATGGTAGATATACAAGAAATCCCATTGCACATCACTAAATAATCTGTACAGAAAGTATCATAGTCTAATGTAGGATTAAGTGGACTGTAGAGAATCAAGTTACAAATGCGAGTCCAACCATAGTCAAGAACACAACTCCCAGAATGCTACACCAAACATGCTGAGGGTTACTTCTGGTTTCAGTCTCATAGCGGCTTCATCCTCAGTCATTCATCTGCCCCAGTACCAGTGACTTTTGCCAGTTTCAGCATCTACTCTCAAAGACAGAAAGCAATCTACTTTAAAAGCCAAAAGAAAGAGTTAACTGCTGCTTAGAAATAACCCAATTCATTTAGGGCTAGTTGGAAACTTAAATACAAGTTGGGACAAAGACAAACTATTATGTTCATAAGGAAGTCAGAGTGAAACTGAGAGGAAACAAATTGAGATCAGAAGCCAATACAATCAGCTCCTGGGTTCAGCAAATTATGGAAAGTAAGAGGGGATTAACAGATAGAGGGCAACAGTCACTGGTTCTGGAATTACTGCTAGTTTAGGGATTCCTCTGCAATATTCCCTCTTGTCTTTTCCATCTATGGGCAGAATGATCATTAATCTGCACTGAAGCACGTGTGAATGTGCACCATCAGTAGAAAAAGGAAACTAGCTGTGGGCGCTCCACTGCTGTTTGGCTGGGCAGCATTTGAAGCCCGCCTGAGCAGCTGAGCAAGCACAGAGTTTACAGGGACACTGTTTCTGTGTCCCATCTACATTTTCATAAGCAAGAAAAAATAAAACATGGTGTGAAATCCTGGCTTGACTGAAGTAAATTGGAGTTTTACCATTAATTTCATAGTGGTCAAGAACTGATTTTACTGGGGCTAGAATTTCACCCCTTGTATTTACTCTATGTTGTGCTCTGACAGGGTGCTCATTACTGTACTTAATGGGAGAGAGACAAAGACCCTGCCCTCTGAATTTACAAACCAATGAGCACAGAAAATGCACTGCATGGAGAAAACGCTTCCCGCTTCTAGCTTTAATTAAAGCCACCCGCTGTGTTAGATGCCACAGAATTAAGTCTCATCTATTACAAGTCACTGTTACTCCAGAAATCACTTTCCCAGTGTAAACCATTTCCTTGCTTATGTAGCCTACAAGAAAACCATATTGATCTACACAGCAGCCAGAAAAGCATCAAGTACCCCTTACACTCAGCTGGTCCTTTACCTCAATAAAGATGTCAACTTCCAAGCCTAGTTAGGACCTTTGGAATGTACTATTTCATGGAACTTTAACACCGTCCAGTGTTTTGCTCAACAGGAGGCATTCTTGAGTGATTTGTTCCCCATAGTAAGCATTTTCTGTCACAGAGATTATAGGCCTGCACAAGTTTATGTCATTTGCCCCACCTTGTTTTTCCAATCTCCTGTGTAGCAACGGGAGTGAAGACTGGGCACATAGCCAGGCCTTGACTGGGGAATATTATAGGTTCAAAAGACTTGCATCTTAACCCAAAGATTCAGTGAAACTAGTACTGCTTCCCAGTTCTTCGGGAATGAACATGGCACAGTCTAGAACCAAGGCTGGACATCACCCTCACTCTTAAGTGCATGGCAAAGCTCCCATTAACTGCTCCTTGTGCAACTTGGACATAGGGATTGCGTGTTCCATTTTGAACAGCTAGGATCACGGAAGTAACCCTTATAAGGCCAAATTTATCCCTGGTTTTGTTCTACTGGCTCTGATTGGCTTCCACACAGGATAAATTTGGTCTGCAACATTTAACCTGCCTCCTTAGTTATTCCTCTGGCACCAGCAACAAGAGCAACTGAAACAGCAGCACCAATGCAGAGGTAACAGGGTGTTTGGGAGGTAGCTGCAGCACTCTTTGCAGAACCCATCTCTTCACATTGTTGGGTGAAGGCCTGGAATTCAGGTCAGAACTGGTCCTAGGTCATCTCCTTTACCGCAATGTCTACAAAAAGACTTGATAATTAAGGCAGCTGGTGGACAGAGACCACTGCCCAGCATGCTGATCAGTAATGTCTCATTCCTTGGGCTCCCTCAGCTGCCTGGCTGTATCCCCTCAGTGCCTCAGATCTTATACTTATTACTTTGCTGGTAAGCTCGTTGGGACCAGGACACTTCGTTCTGTGTTTCTGCATTTCTTAATACAATGATTCCCCAGTCCGTGGCTGGCTCTCCTGGGTGTGACCACATTACAAGTAAATAAATAGCTACGCTTAGGCTGTATCTACACTGACCCCATTTTACGCAAAAAATATGCAAATGAAGTGAAGCGTGGAATATTGTCACACCTCATTTGCATAATTCATGAGGCCCTGTTTCTGCACAAAAGCCTTTTGTGCAAGAGCTGTTCTTCCTGAAAGACGTGGAAAAACAGCTCTTGCGCAAGAGGGGGTTGTTGCACAAAAAGTGTACACAGCTCCTTTTTGCACAAAAGCCTCTTGCGCAAAAATGGAGCCTCATTAATTATGCAAATGAGGTGCAGCTATATTCCAGGTTTTGCCTCATTTGCATATTTTTTGCACAGAACGGGTAGTGTAGACATAGCCACTATGCATTGTATTCTTTCTAAAAGCCTGGGGCAGAAGACACTGAGCAGATGATTATACACTGACTTTGAAGGCGGCCATATCACATGCCCAGCCATATCTCACCAGCCGACTCTACTAGGATGGCCCACATACATTTTTGTGATGCCAGGCTACTGTGAAGTCTAATGAAGGAGTGGTGGTTTTAGTTTTCAATGTAGTTTGAAAAAAATAATAATTCTGGGGGGGGTTTTGTGAACTACAAGCAAAACCTTCAATAAATTCACGTGAAATCTTTTCCCGTGAGTCTTTGTGAGCCGTCTCCATTGCTCTAGAAGAGTTCCTAGGAATTGTGATAACAGCAAAAGATGGCCAACCCAGTGCATAGGATGACAAGTTCTTCCCCCCTCCTCCCAACACGAGTTATTTGCTTAGTGACATCCTCCTTTATGGCTCTCAGCATTCAGTTCAGAGGTGTCATTTCCCCACCAAGACATTATCGAGGTCCCCTGTTGTGAACTTTACACGGTTAACATCTATAACTAGGTCAAAAGTTGCTCAAGCCAGTGAACCTGTTGACAAACATCTCAGGCAACCAATTGTGCTATGAACACAACACATCCCTCTGTGTAGAGCAGGGTTTCCCAACCTATTGGTCGGGACCCAAATATGGGTCGCCATTACATTTGAAAAGGGCTGCCAAGTGTCTCCCCAGGTGGCTCTACCCTCCCTCCTCCCCGTTTTTCAATTGCTTTGGGTCACCAAGTCTTCCTGAATTATCAAAATGGGTCCCCATCTGGAAAATGTTGGGAAACTGTAAAGCAACCAGCAAGTTCACAGGAAATATTTAATCAAACTGAGTATCAAGTGCACAACTGCGGGTTGTTCAATGCCACCCCCATAACCCTCTCAAACATGAGGCGCAGACTAAGCAATAAATGGAAACAAAAATACTTTGCAATAAATACAATGACCTTCCATAGGTCTTTAAATTAAACACGCTAAAAGTAATCTAAAGGTAGCATAGGCCTCCCATCTACAGTCTCCCAATAGCTTCCTTCTCAGACACTTGCAGTTAGGACCATGCCTAGGGATTGCACAGGGTCTAGGGCAACCCCCTCCTGCAGGCCCTGCCCTGCCCATACTCCATTCCTTCCCTCAAACTCCACCACTGCTGCACCCCCTTGCCCAAGGCCTCTTCCCCTGAGCAATGTGGGCTGGGAAGTTATGAGGGGGGGCCTGGAATGGGGCAGCAGCAGGGGTCATCCCCTCCTTCGCATACACTCACTGTGGCAGTGGGAGCCAGAGCAAACCAGCAGCCTACTCCACCATGTCCTTCTGCCATTTCCAAGCCCACTGCACGTGGCTTCACCTCAGTGGGAAATGGCGCACCCTGGAGTGGGGCACTCTGCTTCCTGGAGTGCAGCGGGCTGGGAGAGAGCAGCATGGGGCAGACTGTTGGGTTGCTCTGGCTCCCACCGGCATGGTGAGTGGGGGGCGACCCCAGCTGCCACTGTGCACCAGCCCCCCGGTAATACACTCGGACCCTATAGGCCTCATCCATAGGAAGGAGGAAGTGGCAGTCCCAGGCTCCCCAAGCACTGGGCCTGGGGAGGCCACCCTGAACTATCCTGAGGAGGGATGACTCTGGCTGCAGAGTCGGAGTTAATAATTATGATCTGTTTGTTGGTCTTGCCAACCCACCCCGGGCTTTGCAGGTCCGGCTGGGTTTTCACTACTCACATTTATCTAACAGGGCCTGCTAATACCCACAGTTACCTTTATGCAGACCTATTGCCAGCATTTGGTTTGCCCAGGTTGGCCCTAGAACTGGAATTAGGGATGTTAAATTTAGTTTAATCAACTAATTGATGGGTTTTCTATCAACTAGTTGATTATTTGATAAGCAGGGAGCCACAGCAGGGTTAGCTCTAGCCCAGGAGTGAACCCTGCGGCAGCTCTGCCTTTTAAATGTATTAAGAGCCTGTCGGCTTTTAAATACATTTAAAAAACAGAGCACATCTGGGACTAGGCATGAGTCAGGAACCAGCTGAATCCCGGCTCACGCCCAGTCCCCTGCTACTGCCTGCCAAGACGGTGCTGGGGGGAAAAACCGGCTTTTAAGCCAGTTCCTCCCAGCATCGGCTCCCCTCCTTGCTGCCTCTGATAGAGGCAGCAAGCGGGGGGAGCAACTAGTTGTGTACACCCCTAACTGGAATCATTCTGTTGATGACACACAAAGGTGAGAAAAGTTCGTCTCGCTCTGCAATAAGTGTGCTGGTAATAGATATGCTGAATCGATGGTGGATTTTTAATATGGTCACTTTTCATAGGAAACCCACAATAAAGTGACATTAACATTCTGCCATCACCTCCCCACCCCTCCGGAGTGGCCATGAATTTGCCAGAAATGCATGTTTTAGGACGTTAATTAGTTTTCAGACACTGCCTTTTGGTTTAAAAAACATGCTCCTCTTGTTTGCTCCTATAAGTCTCCCTCATTCTCTTACTGAGGGATCAGCAAGCCCTTCCATTTGTTTCTCTCTCCTGGCTGTCCCTCTTCTCTTTCATGATCCCCAGGACTACTCCTCCATTCTTGTGATAAACATCTCTGCCCTTCACTTCTCCCCACTCCATCACTTCAATCTGTTCTGCTTTTTGGATACTTCAGAGCAACCTGCCAGTGACATCCATAAGACAGAACAGAAGTGAGAAAGGGCAGAAGAAGCTGTCTCCACAGACTTGGAAAAGTAACTCTGTACATGAGGGGATAGAGGACAGATGCATTGAGTTAGGTACCCTATTGAACATGTATATTTTAAGAGCACCTACATTTGCATAGCAGACCTGCCCGGAGTCATGCAATACGAATTTCAATCCTTGCTCTAATTTTATTTGGTTCTCTTAAAAACAGCTAGCTCCTAAGGGTTGCGGTATTTATAAGTCCACCCAATTACTTTAAGGGCCATGTGGTGGAGTGTAAATAATCTTCTAGGTAGGTAGCAAATGCAATCTTTTATAAAAGACATCCACAGGAACTGACAGGGACTGCCTATCAGATGTCGCAATACTGGACTAAACTCAGACAGGCAGGATGGTGTAGATTCCAATTAATAGCCTCAGCAAGACTCACATGTGTTAGCCCAGAGCTCTGGCTCATACTGACATGCTATTACAGGAGAAAAACAGGTTTAGCAACAAGACTCCCTTGCTGTCCTAGGTTGGAGCATACGCCCTGAGGTTTAGAGTCAGCTCCTGCCTGGTCTACTTTCAAAGAGGCTCCATGCAAACGAAGTGACAGACTCCTTCAAAAACTAATTTCTGAACAGTATTTAAAATAAGGATTTGGAAGAGTAGTTTTTAAAAGCAAGAAAACTAGCTGGTGCCAGTCCGCAAGAGCAAAGAAAGGCTGCCATATGCAGTTCCTGGTCCCTCCCCACTCCCAACTCTCATTATTCCCTCTCCCCCTATCCTTCTCAGCCATCTGTTGGCTGACATCAGGTGGGAACGGCAATGGCTTCTAAGGGAGCATGGCCCAGCTTGTCTCCAAGATGATCTGCTCCAGTCCTTGATAGATTAGGCAAGATTTTAGTTATCTGCTCCCTTAAGGAAGCATTAGAGCTGTAGCATTAAGTCCTTGTGCCATCAAAATTTCTGGGATTGATAGTTTTTCCAATTGCGTTTCCTTTAGGCAAGTGATTATACATTTGCAAACTGTATATTTCAATATCTAAAACCTACTAAAAACTAAGATTTTTGGGAGGTATGTATAGTATTTGCAAAACTTGCATCAACATTCTAGTTCAAACATTCACACTGCCTATAATCTTTTTTTTTTTTTAACACAAATCTCAAAAGTTTCCTTACAAATAGCTGCCTCCTGCTCTTATTGTATTATTTAGCTTCTCAAAAGCTAATCAGGAGACAAAAATCCCAAACCAGAAAAAGTCCAGAGCGAGCTGGGGGAGAAAAATTTCAAATTAGCAATTAAAAAACTTCCCATTGTTTATGTTCCAAATGCTGCATTGTGGAAATTGACTTAAGATTAATTTTAACAGTGTCTAGCACCGTGGTGTCCAACCAGTCCTGAAGCAAACTAGCCACACTCAACTGGCCCAATAGCCACAAGTGGCTAGTGCGTTGGACACCATGGGCTCTGAGATAGAACTCCAAGATACTGCTGTAAATACAATTTAAATAGTTTTGACAATAATTGTAAACCACAAGCTAGAAATTCTAGCCAAAGTGTTCAAGCTTTGGATACCTAAAGTGAGGTTTCCTAAATCCACATTTGGGACTTGATCTGTACGAGGTGCTGAACATTCACAAGCCCTATAAAAGTTAGATTTGTAGTCAGTGAGCAAAATAGTCTTCCAAAAACGGGATCAGTTTCCAGGCCAGTAAGCACCTAACTTTAGTACCAATGTTGGAAAGTGTTAGAGTATAAAAGTAATGAAGATAACTAACTGCCAGTAGATTTAAAACCAGGATGAATTGCACCATAGCTTATACTGGAGCATCAAGGGTAGGATTAAGGCTCCAGGCCAAAATTAGTAATTCAGGTTTCCCAACAGAAAACCTCCCCCACACTTTTCCTAGGAGTGCTATATTTAAGTCTCATCAACAGCGCCTTCTGCCAGGGTCTCAGCACTGGGGGAAACAAACAGGAACAATGAAAAGGTTAACAATTTCAAAACGAGTAAAAAACAAAAACAAACAAAAAAACAGTAGGAGGGAGAGAAAAGGACCATGGTTTGTTTTTTTAAATTTGAGTTCTCACACTGGAAGAGGCAGGAGGACATACCACTGTTCAGTCTGGGGTTACAATGTTCATCTGCAAAGATGACACCCTTATTCATCTATTTCTCCATCAACTATATGGGGGAAGGGTAAAGTAGCTAATCCTTATAGCCCATTTGTTTTCATCCTAGCCAGTCCTATGAGCTGGGTGTCAAAATCTGTCCCATGATCAAGCTGTTCTTCATAAAGACAACAAGTCCGCCCTGGCTCATCTAAGCAGCCCATGTTTTCAATATGCATTCAGTCACCTGCTCACTTTGTATTCTTAGCAGGGTTTATTTTGCCAAGAACAACTGAGGTTTCTAGCAGAGACGAAAACACTGATCTGGGTTTAGTC
Source organism: Pelodiscus sinensis (assembly GCF_049634645.1). Taxonomy (NCBI): domain Eukaryota; kingdom Metazoa; phylum Chordata; order Testudines; family Trionychidae; genus Pelodiscus; species Pelodiscus sinensis. The sequence goes on along the minus strand of NC_134718.1, from coordinate 29,966,996 downwards.
CTATGGTCAGAGACCAGGCCAGGTCCACACTACAGCTGAAGGTCACTTAAGGTACCCAACTCCAGCTACATAAATGTAGCTGGAATCAATGTACCTTAAGCTGAGCTTGGTGCCAACCCCACAGCAGGAGGTCGATGGAGAAACGTTCCCGTCAATGTACCTTTTCTCGCTAGGTGTAGTTCTGGTGACAGGGGAGGAGGGGAGGCACCTTCAGCATTCAATTTAGTGGGTCTTTACGAGACCTGGTAAAAGTCGAACTCTGGAAGATCAACCGTCGCAGCATCGCTCTTCTGAGAAGCACAGACGAGGCCTAAGAGGCTTTAAGGAACCAAGGCTACTTTGGCTTCAGTGTTATTTAGAGCAGCTCTAGAGAAGCCAGCTGAGTATCACAAGAGCACTGCACTCTACAGTCATGTCCACTTCGCTGTAGACTGCGGTCAGGAAGAAGCTCAGAAATGGTTGTATAAGCAGCTGTAATTCCTCTGCCAGGAGAATCTTCTATATGCCCTGCTCGGGCACTTTTCCAGCCATCTTTGCACTAGTAAAGTAGCAGCCAGAATCTGGCCTTAGATCAGGCTTTTCTTACACTTCTATGGAGTATCTATGTCTCTCTTTGGGTAAATGAGTAATTTCTAGATACAGGCCTGTCCCCAGGAATTTCTGCGGGGTGGAGGGGTGGGGGAGTGCTTTTTTACAAACGTGGACTACAATTTTTTTAAATATAAAGGAGTTCAAAATAGTCATGCAATGAGCGTGCATGAGATAAGTTAATGAAAAATTTGAGTGAAAACAGGGATTGGTAAAATGATTTTGTTTTAACATACTAAAAATGTATACAGTATTAAAGGTTTTATAGAAATTACCTTCTGGGATCTTGCTGTAATATCATAAATGAAAAACATATCCCAAAATATTCCAGTCCTCGGCTTGAGAGTTTTTCAGTTAAGGCTATATATAGTCTAGTAGTAATGAAATATATTTAGATAACAGCAAACTTTTCTTCATGATAGTAAGTTCACAGCAGCATCGAAGACGTGTTCATAGTGAGTTTCCATCTTTAAGAAGAGTTTGACACTCTTCTAGGGAGCTTCTGGGCAAAGATATTGTTTGTGTGTGTGTGTGTGTGTGTATTAAATTGTAATACTTTCAGATGAATGGGGAGGGAAGCGTGCTACCCCAGCTTTCCCCCAGCCTCATTCCCTGTGCTTCTCTCACCCCTTCCCCCCGCGCTCCAATGTATGAGTGAGATATGTAGGGTGATATCCTGGTTCTATTGAGGTCAGTAGCAAAATTCCCATTGGCTTTAGGAGCTATAATTTCACTCTTACTATGTACATTTTGTGTCTTATGGTTTAGGGTTTTGAGCTGTAAATGCTGCCCTGATTGCTTCCTACCTGTCAGAAGTCTTTGACCTGGAAATGCCTTATTCACAGTGGCAAGTCTGAGCATATTTTGTAGGAAGGACTGTTACTTTCACTCCATTTGTTAGAGACACAGGCCTCTTAAATTTGGTTAATGTTAGAGCTAGTCAAAATACAAGAGACCCTTTCCGCAAAAGTTTTAGAAATATCAAATTTTTCTTTCATGAGCTATATAATGGATCCATTTTCCATGAAATTTTCTGAGATTGATTTAATTATTTTTTCTTTTAGTTGGAAACTCCATTTTTGGTGAGAAAATGCATCTGTCAAACAAAACATTGAATGTGAGTTCAGTAAAAATTATAAAATTCCCCCCAAACATTTCAGTAGTGTTGCCAATTTTGTGTTAAAAAAAATAAGTGTCACACGGGGGAAGAGAGGCTTCTATAAAACACAAAAGTTTGGTAAGCACTAGTTAATATTCTGCAAGAGGCTGAAACATGGCTTATGAGAGATACTGAAATGATCCTTATCAGTGTACAGCCCACAGGAAGCTACACAGCAGAGACATTAGGAAATTTCTCTGCAGAGCAGATCCAAATATATGGGGGCTGGGGAGTCGCAGCAACCTCCCTAGCTCTGAGGGGGTGGGGATAGTCAAGGAGAACTGAGTACAGTGGCCAAACTCACATTTGCACTCGTTTTAGTGTTGATACATTTTTTTTTGTAGATTCTGAATACCGAGACTGTAAATTCAAAGCAACTGCCGGATACCTTGCCACTGCTGAACATTTTAATATATGTGCCTATTACCAAGCCAATGTTTCCTCTAAGCAGTGCAGCAGCACAGCCCTGCAGATACTTAATGAGCACTGCCCTGCCAGGGGCTCAGGACTCTGGCATGGAGCTGCCTGGCTAGGCGAGGGGCACTTCTCCCACAGGGGCAGCAGCAGCTCCCTGCTGAGAACAGAGCGGCAAGTCTCTCCCAGCCCATAGGGACACGTCCCGTCCCTACTGCTGAGAAAGACTCGCTGTTCTGCCCTCAGCAGGGAGCTGCTGCTGCCCCTGAGGGAGAAGTGCATGGAGCCCTGAGCCACTGGCTGTAGCCCATGAACTAGCTGTGGGGATGTGTTGCCATGCAGCTTAGAGGGAGTCTTATACCAGATCTTGGAGCCTCTGACAGGTGATCGTGACTGGTTTGGCCACGTGGCTATCAAGTGCTGGCACTTCAGCTGCTCCTCTTCCCACTGCTGCATATCTCCTGCCCTTTGCCTTGGAACAGTTCCCTCAGGAGCCTCCTGCTTGCTGGGCAAGGCAGGGGAGGGGGAGGAAGAGGAGGGTGCTGATGTCAAGGTGCCCCCCTCTCCCACCTTGTATCCTATCTCCACAGAGCAGAGAGGGGGCACAACAGGGCTAGGGATAGAATAAGTTTGCTGGCTGCTTTTGGAAGTGGTGCAGTGCAGGGCTGGGTCAGGAGTGAGCCTGCCTTCGCCCCACTGCACCATCACCCAGGAGCCACTTGAGGTAAGCCGTGCCCAGTTGGAGTCCACATCCTGAACCCCTACCCAAGTCATGAACCCCCTCCTATGCCTCAAGCCCCTGCCCTAGCCCTGAGCTCCCCTGCATCCAAACACCCTCACAGAGCCTGCACCTAGAACCCCCTCCTGCAACCCAACTACCTGGCCCAGGCTCAGGTCAGATCCCTCACACTCTAAATCCCTTAACCTCAGACCAGAACCTGCACCCCAACCCTCTGCCCCAGCCTGGTGAAAGCGAGTGAGGAAGGGGGAGGGGGGAGGGAGGATATTGTGAGCAGGAGCAGGCTCCTCAGAGAGAGGCAGGGCAAGGAACACAACAGAGGTGGGGCAAGGATATTTAGGTTTGAGGTAGATCTTGGATTGCACTTAAATTCAAAAAGTGATCTTGTGCTTGAAAGGTTGGAGACCACTGGCATACAGTCTCACACACCCTTTACTGTTATTTCCTTACCCAGAGGTGCCCAGGCCAGTGCCCTAACCCCTCCACCTTCCTACCTTCAGAATATTTTTTATCCAGCCTTTCTAGTGGGACAGTTGGTGCTGGCTGTGGTGATGCTCCTCAGTGGGCAAGGCTTGAACCCACAACTCTGGGGTCCCCAGGCCAGTTCCCTAACCCCTAGGCCACTCAAGAACCCAACCCACCACCTCCTCCTCATATGGACCTTGAAGAGAGGTTGATTGATGCGGCTGCTGAACTGAAAGTCCCTTCTCCCTTATGGTAGACAGGGTGAGATGGGAGAAGGATTCAGAGAGGAGTGAGCAGGGGGCAGGATCTTGGGGAGGGAGGGGGGGTAATAGGTCATGTGAGAGCTGGGCTCCAAGGAAGTGGAAGCATAAGGGCAGAGCTGTAGTTGAAGCACTATTGATGCTTTACACGCACACTTTCAGGGGGTGTCTGCCACTCCATACACCGGTGTAACTGCACCCACAGTAGCAGCTAAAGCAATGTAGCTTTCTAGAATCACTTAGACGTGCCCTTAGTGTTTGGACGCCAAAGTAGTTTTACAATCCTGAATTACTCCTAATGGTGAATCCTCATTTTTCTTTTCAGTAAATCAGTGGAGCTAGGTAACATGTTGACTTACATCAGCCATAGAGCTGGCCATTCAAAAAAAATTGATATAAAGATTTGAGGTGACTCCAATACAACCCACAACCACCCTCTTAGAATGGGATCAGAAATGAAACATTTTGAAGGGAAGACAAAAGCCAATGCTGTTTTCAAAGCAGTGGGGAACATGTATGTCATTCACATGCACTTAGGGTAAAATTCAACCCCCCTGAATGACACAGCTCAAAGCAGCATCCAGGCACGACTAAGACCGTGTCCACACCAGGGACACTTTCCTAGGAACACCCAGGCTGTGTCTAGACTAGCAAGTTTTTCCACAGAAGCAGCTGCTTTTGTGGAAAAACTTGCCAGCTGTCTACACTGGCCGCTTGAATTTCCGCAAGAACACTGACGATCTCATGTAAGAAATCAGTGCTTCTGGAAATACTATGCTGCTCCCATTCGGGCAAAAGTCCTTTTGCGTAAAAGAGCCAGTGTAGACAGCTCAGATTTGTTTAACTTTTCCGTTAAAAGCATTTGCGAAAAATCATGCCAGTCTAGATGTAGCCCAATAGTCTCTACCAGCAAAGCATCCCTACCGTGAGCATAGCTCTAGCAGGAAAGCCATGCGTCATGCTGCTCTAGTAAAATCTCAGCCCACAAGCGGCACAAGCTATGTTGGAAAAAGCATTGTTTTGCCAGTAGAGCTGCTTCTGCTTCTGCCAGGGACTTCTGCCAGCACAGCTATGAAGGTTGGGGGTCACATCTCTTCACATCCTGATCCACATGGCTATGCTGGCAGAAGTCTGTAACGCAGACCAGATCTGAGGTTAGGCTCATGATGCATCCTCCATACACCAAGGGTACCTTGAGCAACACTGCAGTTACACCAGCTCATACAATTGTTGTGCTTTGAGAGCAGTTTTGATTACTGAGGGGCTCAACTCCATTCTTTTGATCTTTCATGTTTGTTATGTGACCAAATACTGGTAGGCTCCTCGAGGCAAGGAGGCATCTGTTCAGCTTGCAAAAGCGCTACAGGTACGTATGATGCAATCTTGTGTAGGTGGTAGTGTGGCTTATGCTGTTGACAATCTTCAGCCTTATGGTGATAGACTCAAGGAGCTCAGTATATTAAGCTTCTCAAAGAGAAGCTTACAGAGGTGATTTCATTACTGTCTGTACAAAACTACATAGAGAACAAATATTTAACCCATAGATAACCATCTAATGGCTGAGAGTTAAAGCGAGACAAATAAAGTGGAAACTTTTGACAGTGGAAAGCCATTAATCATTGGAACAACTTACCAAAGGCTGTGGTGGACTCTCAATGGAAATGTTTAAATCAAGATTGCGGGGGGTTTTTAAAACAAGATCTGCTGTAGGAACAGTTTGGGGGAATCTATGGCCTGTGTTACCAAGAAGGTCAGACTAGATGACCACAACTGGTTCCTTCAGTCCTTAGACTCTATGAATGATCAGATCACATCCCAGAGATGACTGTACAAACTCCTTCCAGACACCCATCCCAAATCAATACATGTGTAGAGCAGGGGTCAGCAACCAGTTCAAACCAAGTCACCAAACTACTTCAAAATTCAGAACAAGTGGTCAACAAAAAGCCATTTTAAGAATGCCCATTTGCATGACTGAAAATACACAACTTAATATGTTTGATAATTGACAATGATGAATGATAGCACACATGAAACATTGGACTCACAGACTTTATTTAATGGGACTTCTGCTGCTGCATCTTTTCACACATTTCTTTGACATTTACAGTATAACTGGTCAAATCCAGCTTGATGCAGGTATTCAGGCCGTCCTCTGTCCATTTTATGGTAGGGGGCTGAGGATATGGGGGTGCATGATGAACTCAGGGGCAGCATTCCCTCAGTTGCATGGCAGCACAGCTTCACAGGTGAGTAATCAGCCCCACCCAGCCAGAGGCTTAGGGCTCCCAGCAGGGAGCTGACAGACTGAGAAGGGCTGATTACTCACCTGTGAAGCTGTGCTACCCCCCAGCTTAGAGGGAACACTGCTCAAGGCACAAGGTTGGGGTGAGTGGGGGGGTGCAAGAGTATTATGGCAGGGAACTGGGGGTGCAGGAGTCTGGGCATATGGTAGTATGAGGGGCTCTGGGCAAGGGGTTCAGGTGTATGATGGGCTCAGGGTTGGTGTGGGGGAGGCACAGGAGTGTTATAACACAGCAGCCAGATGGGGGCTGGTCCCCGATTGGGGCTTGTTGGCCAGGCTTCATTTTTAATGAAAGTAAAATGTGTCCAGCACAAAAATTTACAACTTTGTCTTTCTTTGTGGCAGGAGCAGGGAACTTTTTTGGGTCGGGAACCACACAAGTGTGAAGCAAAAAAGAAAAAACCCTCCACCAACCCTCACTGATGTGGCCCCCAGCTCAGACACTTCACTCCTCTGGTGCTCCAGCCCCATGATGGGGGGAGAAGGGGAGGGACTGAGGTTCAAGGCCTCAGGCCAGATTTTCTCTTCTGGGATTCCAGGGTTAGTACATTTTGTGGGTCCCACAGGCTCTGGGGTGGGCCAGAAATGAGGTGTTAGGTAGGTGGGACAGGGCTGCTAGTGAATGGGATACGGATGGCAGTGCAGAGTCTTGGTAGGTGTTGGGGTGTAGGAGGGGATGAAGGTGCAAGGGAGGGTGCTGGGAGGAAGGGGACAAGAACAGGCTGGGGGCAGGCTATTGGGTGGGGCGAGGGAAAGAGGAAGGAACAGGCTGTCAGGGCAGCGGGTGGGGGGACAGGGTGTCTGCCTGTGGGGGAGGAAGCAGGAGTGGGCTGAGGGCAGGATGTCTGGTGGAGGGGGCAGTGAGGGGAGGGGAATGCAGGGACTGGGCATGGGGACACTTGCACATTGTTGTGCCATGTCACAGGCACCAAGTAACACGGCTTCCTGCTGCTCCCATTTGCCAGAAGGAAGCCTCCAGGAAAGATTTGCAGGGGTAGCCTCCAGGAAGTGTTTCTTGGGGAGGGGGAAGAAAAGGGCAGCATGGAGCCATTTTTGGCTCCACTTGTTCCCCACATGCTGGATCCGGTGGGGAGGCTCAGGGCATTCTACCCTGGGCCCTGGCTCACTCTGAAGGAAGCTGGCGTTCCAATCTTGCAGGGGACTGGTAAGGCTTTTAGCACCAGTGCTGGTTCTCTGCTGTGGGGAGATCGGGGGGAAGGGAGCTGAGTTATGGCTCTTCTGGAGCCCCATCTGGCTCCCTAGTGAGCCATTTTTGGCTCATGAGCCATATGTTGCTGACCCCTGAGCAATGCTTCCCTTTATGCCAACTACAGACTGTAAACATGATCTCCAAATAGTCCCATATGGGAGTAATGATAGTGGGCAGAGACTCCTTCCCTCCCTCCCTCCCTCACTTCACTGGAGTAGGCCTGACTCCCTGCTACAAGAGCTTGGGGGATGGGGGGAAAGAGGGTAGCTGGTTAGTTTCTCAGACCTAGAATTACAGAGAACTTAAGGTTTATCTATATTATCTCAAATGGCAAATCCCTACAGTACTGAATAAACCTGTGAGCTCAGATTTCTTTGGGTTAGAGGCCTGAAGCTTACAGATCCAACAGATACACCAGGTACCAAGAAAGAAGGTATATCCAGTACCTTGTATGACCTACCACCCTTACCCCATTGCATGGCATTTACCCAGGATATGGAGTTGGGTCAAGATCACCTAAAATCCCCAAGAGTCTTATGGGAATCAAACACTTCCTCCTTTCCTCAGTTCCACGTCTGGCATCTTGGCCACGTCAAATGCCTAGCTCCTCAATCTTCTTTTAGAGTAGGGGCTCAGCAAGCCCGCCAACAGGGAGAGAGAATGGGGGCAGCTGCCCTGAGGCCCAGCCATTTAAAAGGGCTTGGAGCTCTTGACCACGGCTACTGCTGAGCCCTGGGCAATGCCGAAGGGCTCCTTAAGGGAGGCTAACCCCGTCCTCAGGCCCTTCCCTCTCCAATGCCCAGAGCCACTCCCCCTCCTTGCCCAGGGCCCGGCAAAGTCTGTCGAAAGAGCTTAAAGTGCAGATAACCTACTCTACCCCATATGTTTTGTAAAGGAGTCAGCGAAGGCTTGTCTGCATGCTTTCTGGAATAAGACAGGATGTGAATTCAAAGAGTAATTGTTATTATGCAATAGCTGCGTAGATTTATGGGACTGGTTTACACATGGACAACCAAAGAAATTACTCCAAATTAACAAAAACAGAGTAACTAATGCAGTTTCACTAATCCACTTAAAATACTGGTGTAAATGCTCTCACTGAGAATTACAATGGTCTTACTTCCTTTAGCTTAACTCACTTCCTGAATCCAAGAATTCTGCATAGTAATGTGTACCACATCCTGCTGCTTTTGACCAATCTGCTGGCCAGACAAGCACATAAGGCTGAAAAGCACCCTAGCTCTGGGAGATCAGCTTCACAAGCACTGACATGCCAGCAGCTGACAAGCTTCCCTGAATTTCCCAGCTAGCTGATTCTGACTCTGCTTTTGGCATTTTTATTCCGTTCCTCAAAATAAGAGGGGTGCTCTTGGAGACTGTCCTGGTCTGGGCCAATCACTACCCCCAAACAACAGGCAGTCTCACTGGCAGGACCAAAGAAGCTGGAGGAGGGATGGGAAAGTATTTGCATCTCCATCTATTAAAGTATTTCTGCCTACACAGTGTAAACCTGCTTGCCAGCTTTCATGCTGAGCACTTTTCCCCTAAGGGAATTTGGCAAAGACCTTGGTGTTTCTTGGTCTCTCCCTAGATGCTGCAACAGAGATCACATGTTCAGAGCAGATAGGAATACAGTGGGTATTGATGGGCTTGGGTTATTTTCAGTCTATTTATTGGTAAGTTATGGCTTTAGTTTTCAGTTTGTGACTTACTAGCAAATAGCCAAAGCTCCAATGCTGAGATTTCTCTCTAACCAATGAAGTTCTGGCAATGCCACGAGGTCAGAATCCTAACAAGAATTCATTGAAAACACGAGAGAAGTTTGGCAGCATGACCAACATGTGCTTACATGCAAGTAGTCGTAGTCTTTAGGAGAAAAGCTTCAGACCATATCATCCCACAACTTTTTTTTTTAAAAGTAGGGAGCAGACCATTCATGGATCAATGCAAAGGCAGATTCTACCCACTCAGAACTCGACTTGACGTCTCCTAACATTCCTACATACACATCGCCTCTGCAGGAATGAGACAAATCGAGCATCTTTCTAGGCTGCAGGGCAAGTCTCCTGTGAACTCCTATGACGCCATTGTCCCTCTGCTGCACTGGGAACAAACCAAGTACATCCTTCCCTTCCAATGCAGGGCAAACATGATGCTGCGCTTATTTCCTAGCTGCACAAGGTTAAACCACAAATACAAGCTATAGAACACTGCAACAGTATCTCAGCATATAATGGGGCAGGGGAGCCTGGAGAAGGGTCAGAAAGCAAACATCTTTCAGATCCCCAAAAAAAGGTGGAGTGGGGGAGGAGGAAAACCAGCCCGACCTTACCTTGGTAGGAAGCCAAGTAGAGAGTGAGCAGCAGCACCCAGCTCTTCCACATGCTGTCCATGCTGTTTCTGGGTTAAAAATCCTTCTGTATCTGGAGTCGGAGCTAACTCCTCCAGGGCTTTATTCCCTGCTATGCGTCTCTAACACCAAGCAGCCAGTGAGGAGTGAGCTGACACCTACACAAGATAATTGCCACACCCATTCCCCTGCACATCATCGCAGTAATTACCAGTAGTTACATGTATACGGAGGAAGGAATGAGAAATGATGGCACCCACAAGAGAGCTATACCTGATGCTGTTCAGCACAATGGCCTCTTCCCCGATGGTGGGTGTCTGATGGGGGTTTATACAGGGCCTTCTCTGGGTTGCAATCAGTGGGGGTTCATACGTGGCAGCACACAGGCTTCCCTCACCTCACCCCAAACTATTTTCATTGCTGGGCATGGAGTACGGGGATTCTTGGTGGTAAAATTATACTGTGCTTAGGGACAATCAAGTTGCTACTTACCAGATGACCAATAAAGAGTATTTTTTAAAAAGATCCTTCCCTCCCCCCCCGGCCCACCCACAAAAAAAACCCTCCATGAAAACCCAGTTCAAATGTTTGAGACTAAGAATATCCCTCGGATCAGGACATATCCAGGTAAGAGACTGCAAGGGGACAGACATTTGAAATGCAAGTCTGGTTTGTAGACTAATATTGCCATGTCTCCAGCAGAGTCCACCCCTCCCCTGCCCGCAGAGCACAGTTGTGGCATCGTGCTACCTTAATGTTGCTTTGGTATTCTATGACAGAAGGGACACATTGGGCAATAATGGTTGAGCCAGTTAATCTGCTCAGTATGGAAGATCTGACTGGACCATGTGAGAGAATGGTCAGTGTGTGGAATCCCCTCAGTACTGGAGCCCAGAAGAAACGATAGCTCCTTTTGGCCCTGGAGAAGTCTTCCATCCTATTGTGAATCATATATATAGTAGCCCAATGTCTGTGACTCTAACGCTGTAGCGTTACGTCTTGCCTCTGGGGGGCACTGTTGCATCCCGTCATGGCGCCTGGCTGAGCGGTGCAGAAGTCAGCCAAGCGCCATGGCGGGAGGGGAAGGGGGCAGGGTGGTGACGTACATGGACGGGGGCAGGGCCTGGCCGTGTATGTCATCGCCCCCCTTCCCCTCCCGCCATGGCACTCAGCACCACCACCGCGCAGGAGCAAGTTGTGCAAGAGGCAGTTTGGGCTCCGCAGTCACCGTGCTGCATGGGGAGCATGGAGCCCAAACAGCCACTTGCCCCTGCACGGGGAGCATGGAGCCCAAACAGCCACTTGCCTCTGCATGGGGAGCATGGAGCCCAAACAGCTGTTTGGGCTCCACAGTCCCCGAGTGAGAGACAGGAGGGGGAGGAGAAGAGAAAGAGAGAGTGAGAGGCAGGAGGGGGAGAAGAGAGAGATGGAGAGAGAGGCAGGAGGAGGAGGAGACACACGGACATGGAGGAGAGACCGGAAAATCCCGTTTTATGACAGGCTATTGGCTAGTAGATACAGATTAACAATTTGAGATCCCAAGAATATTATTTATGCCAATTAAATTCCAGTAAGAATTTTGAATACTTCCCATACAAAATTTGGCCTCAGTTTTTGTCCTTCCTCTCCCTACATCTCTCAAGCTAAATTAAGACAAATTAAGATAGCTACCCCTTTACTGGTACACATCAATTGCTGTGCCAGGTCTCCTCTTGGAAGTATTTTCTATCACCGGGGGTATATCTAGACTACGGAGTATTTTTTTTAATGGCTTTTTTTAAAAAAAACTTCACCTGCATCTAGAATGCCGTCGCATTCTTTCGAAATTATATCGAAAGAACACGGCGGTTCATTTGATATTGGTAAACCTACTTTTACAAGGAAGAACGCCTTTTTTTGAAAGAGCTCTTTCGAAAAAAGGTGTTCTTGAATGCAAACTGGACTTTTTCGAAAGAGAGCGTCCAGATTGCTTAGGTGCTCTCTGTCAAAAAAGCGGATCGCTTTTTTCAAAAGTCTTGTGGGTGTCTAGACGATCTCTTTCAAAAAAGGCTTGTAGTCTAGACGTACCCTGGGAGATGTGAGAGAATAGGAAGCACCAAGCCCCTGCTCACTTGAATAGTTATACTACCTATGGCTGTGTGATCTTTCTATATTGCCACATGGCACTTCAGCAAGAAAGGTGTGGGAGTTGCATAGCTCTCAATCCTTTGTTGTGCAAGCATAAATTGCTTAAATAACCAGCCTCAGTGGCTTCAAGGTCTAAGGTATCGGTTAGGTAATCACTTGAAATCAAGTCCTCACTGAATTTCACCACTCAAGTGTATAAATTCCATAGGCTGTGTGTTCCAGGTAAAGTTATAAGAAAACCTTGATCTCTAAACCAGGGGTCTCCAAACTACGGCCCGCGGGCCGGATGCGGCCAGCGAGACCCTCTCATCCGGCCTGTGGAGACCTTTTTGTCTGGCCCCGCCTTCTTCCGCGTGCCGGTGTGACGAGGCGACCCCCGCCCGTCCCTGGGGCGCCACCGAACGGGCCCTTCTTGCCGCGGGGGGGGGGGGGGCCCTGTCAGGGGTGTGCGGCGTGTACGCACGCCGCGCCGGGGCAGGAGAAGCGGGCCGCTCCGCTGACAAGCGGCCGCGCGGCGGCAAATGGCGCAGGGGGCGGGGGTTAGCACGGGCGGCGTTCCCCCGCCCAGACTGACAAGGCAGCCGGCCAATCAGGGGGCAGGATGGGCGGTGGTGGTAACGCCCGCCCGGCGACGTGCGGGGGAACGTGAACCCCGGCGGGAACTTTAAAAAGGTGACCCCTTCCGCCCGGGGGGGAGGGAAGGAGTGAGCGGTGGCAAGCAGGAGGGGAGGACAGCGTGCAGAGGAAGGGGAGAGCAGGGGGAAAAGCCCCCCCCCCCTGAATCTCAGGTCACTGTTGATGTTAGGGACAACAAATCTAAAGCCAGAAATGTCTGCTATTTTGGCATCCAGGAAACAATTTCACCATTCACACTAATACAGGTGTTCATGTGTAGTGTATCAATGTGTTATTAAATAATAACTGAATAAAATAATATTAAATAAATAATTTAAAAAAAACATCCATGTTTTGATTGTTTTTTATTTGGACCTCAAGTGTGTAGTCGGCCCCCGAACTGCTGTTTGATAGTTAATGCGGCCCTCGGGCAGAAAAGTTTGGAGACCCCTGCTCTAAACCATGGCACCACTTAGATATGTCAATGTGTATTTTCCTTCTAGTAAGGATGGAAAACCCATCAAGAATGTCAAGGCTGTTCCATATTTCAACAGTTTTGGCTCATGCTAGAGATCCTGTTGGAAGACATGTAGTCCCCTTACTAAAGGGGCCTCTGTTTTTTCCCTGGAAAGATCCTGTGTGCTGCAATCCAGACTACAATTCCCATGAGCCCTTCGGAAAAACAGGAAGGAAGGACTCTTGTGTGGGAGATGACTGCCTCTCCATGTGCATGAAGAAAAGAGCCCTAGCAGTCTGGGACTCTGCCTTGGAGTTTGGAACCGAAGGGGGAGCCAGGCTGCTGCCAAGGAGTTTGATCCAGTCCAGGGGCTGTTGAGTGCAGCTACAGACCAGGACTAGATGCCTGTTGGAACTGAGATTTAGCAGGCTGCTTTCAATAGGCACAGCATGAGGCAGTAAGTTTTTGGGCCTTGTTGGGAAAGTGCTGCCTGGGACAGAGCTGCTGTCTAGCCTGGACAGAATCTCCACTACAGCTGCAACATCAGCGCGCCAACGCAAGCAAGAGTCTGGGACTGAGAGTCCAGGGGTGTGCACACTCTGGGGTGGGATCAATAGTCAGTACAAATGTTAGAAATATAAGTCCCAATTATTGTGTGCACTTTGTTAATGCTATTCAATGTTAATCTGTTAACCCGTTTATTTAAGTAAAGATTGTTTATTTTAAAGTATTCTATTAGACGTATATGATTTGTAGTTGTTCTGGAATTAGATCCTGATTTATGTTGGAATGAGGATGTTCCTGGAGGCTCTCAAGGCACCAGTGAGTGTGTACAAGGCCAGTCAGGTGGAGGCACCACCATTTTACATTCATTACAGCAAGAGACTGCAGCAAGGGGGTGGATAGGGCTTTCCCCAACTAAATGCCATCACCACTGGGGTGCTCAGGATCTCTTTTGGGTTAAAACATCAGGCGCCCAGGCACACCTGTGAGTGTGACCTGCTCCCCAGTAATCCGGGGAGGAAAAAGGGGGTTACAGACATTTAACCCTTAGGGGCATACGGCAAGATCAGATCTCTAAATTCAAGCCCTTCTGGGAACTTCCAGAGGAACATGCACAGTATTTGCATCATCAACAGACCAAAGCTTGAAGCCTTTTACTAGAAGTACTATATACTAAGAAAGCAAAAAGCACAAAGATGTCAAGTTTTCAGTAAGTCTTTATTGTTAATTACAGAAGCTTTAGTGCAAAAAAATCAAGACAATGTTCAGAAAGCAACTGCATGTTTTTCTCCTCCAGTCTAGAGTAAGACAATGCTATCATTCTACAGAAGAAGAGGAAAAACTAAGTTCTTAATACTAGAATTTAAACACTACACAAAACAGCTCCAAATTCACCTTGTCCCAAATGTGACTGTTAAATTGTTTGCTTCTATAAAAACAAGACAATTAAACGTTGATCCAGAGAAAAACAGTCATAATAGAAAGGATGCCACCTCATTTAAAAGATTTAAGGTTGCAGTATAGAGTGCAGTATCACACATCCTAAATTCTATAGCAGAGACGCTACTGTTTAAGGAGAGACCACTGTTTCCGCAAAGCATCTTGCCTGCCCACCCCAATGCTGGGCAGAGATACTCCACATAAAACAGAAGCCACTGCATAAGCCTGCGATCACAGAGAAAAACTGCAGATGCTTAGAATTTTACAGCTTTTTTGATAAACAAAAATTCTCAGAGTTCTATACAGAACCAAACAAAAATACACAAAATCACTGATCTCAATCAACTAGGAAGTACAACTACAATAAAGAAACAGTGCAGAAAGATGCAACTGAGTGGTTTAAGTTAAATAATTAGTTTGCTTGTTCCTGAAGTGTGCTGCTAGAACTACTCCCACTCTCCTCCCCCCACTCCATCCTCCCATACCACTTCCCACAAAGAATGCTCACACAGAGAAGCAACCTTTCACTGGCACCTCTCTGAATAAGTTGAAACTGGAATTTTCAAAGCTCTCTGCCTAGCTACAGACATGTGCTTAGCTGTACACCTACTCTCCTCCAGAAACATTTTCCACGTTTATTTTGGGGGCCTCTTTTACAAATTCTATTCAGAATTATGCACTCAACTCTGGTAATTACTTGTGTGGTCCAAAGCCAAGTATTTGGGGACCTAGTCAATACCCACTTTGAATGGAATTTTTCCCAACAGGTTTATGATCGTTGTCTATACTTTGGAAACAGAAGACTAGCATTCTGTGCCTGGTTGTTCTGTACTGTGTGCTAAAGGAATATACATTATTGAGTTTGTTCTGTACACCAAAGAAATGAATATAAAAATGCTTATGAAACCTATGGTTTAATTTACCCTGACATTTCAAGAATGCCTTCCCATTATTTTAATGCTTAGGCTATAGAAAGGAACCCATTTCTTTGGTGTGCAGAGAAGCATTGCTCTAATACGATACCATTCCATTATCCATGCTCTGTGCTACATTAATCTAGGCAGAAAGGTGGTCTACTGCACAGGCTCAGCATGAACAAGCTTGTTTTCCTTGCAAACTAAAAGAGATGTCAGACAGATCTATAGTACAAGCATCCTGCAGGCAAAGCACTTCTGTATCTTAATGGGTGCCCTGCAGGGTTTCTCCTGGGGCTATTCAGGAAGATGTTAGCATTGGTGATGCTGACAGACTGTGGGGCAGATGAAAATGAATGGCAGCTCTGGGCAAATTCAGGGAAAAGTTCTGGAGTCTTGGATCACTGAAACATGCATCTTAATGTTAGCTGTCTGGGTGAATCTCAAAACAAGCAGTGTTATCACTGTTCCCACCCTTTAATCACTGCCCTTTTCTCATCCCTTTCACACGCTCCTTCCAGCAAAATGTCCACATCCTGGCACCGTTCTGTACACAGAGATGGGTCCTACAAAGCTGCTGAAAAGAAGCAAACACAGTTAATAGTTTTTCCAGTGGGAGTGGGAGGAGCTGTGCCTTCAATGTTTGCCTGTTGCCTGTGGAATGGGCACTCTCCTCAGGACTTCATTCTAGAGGCTCCAGTCCAAACTGCCAGAATGCTCCCAGCTCATGCAGGTTGGTTTGTCCACCCAGACAGGGTCCAGCACCTCACCAGCAGACAGATGGAGATGCACAAAGGAGGCGCACGTATCACACTCATGAGGAGTCCAGCAAGTCATCCTTCTGATAGCAATGGCTTCACAATGCCCCAGATCATCACTATTTCCAGACTTCCAGATGTGCTGGTTTGCCTAGCAGATGAGAGCAGCTTCAAAGGCTACCAAGGCCCACATTATGGACCCACAGCAACAAACGAGAGCACTGCTCACCTGCAGGGCATCCATATAGGATCTAGCTTCCATCCCTCCTCCTCCTCCCCTCACATTTAGCTAAAGCTCACCTTGATATCACACAGCTTTTGCTTTCTCACATTAACCTTCCCCCTTCTCTCCAAAGAGATTAGAAGATACAGGTGAAGTTCCCTACAGGCAGTCTCTGTAGGAAAATCTACTGCCCAAAAGCTTAGGCATGCTCTGAGATTTTGGAACTTTACACTGCATAAAAGCCTTTTAGGTGGCCCATTACACTCACACAGCATGTTTGGATTAAGCCCTTAGTCTCAAAATCTGCTGGAAGTCCACAATTTATTAAGCCGTCTTTCAACTTTAGCCATGTGCTCAACCTAAAAGCTGCCCCACTCCACACAAAAGACCTTTCACACATTTTTTACTGAAAGTTTTCCACGAGCATTAAATTCCCTTGACACACCGATAAAGCTTTGAAAATTCCAGCCCAAGGGATTCATGGACTTAGGTAGCCTAACACTACAGATTACAGAAGGAAAATACGTTTTGCAAGTAGTATATAATTTAATATTCTTGCCAGATGTTTATGAAGAGCCCTCAAGAGCACATAGACATCTTCTCAACCAGTGACAACAACATTTAAAATTTAGAATTATCCTGATCCGTTTTAGCTCTGACAGAAGTGTGTTTTATCTTCATTTCACTTTCACTGTATGCCACTGCTCCCACAAGTGTAAATACTGCACCCTAGTGGTGAAAATCCACAGTGTAATGCATATTTTTAGAGTAAAATCAACTAAACTGTATGATCAAAAATAGCCTCTGTTAAGTCAACATTGCAGATCAGAACCTTCAGCAGCAGTACTACAAAAGAATGACAATAAAGGAACTTCAGGGTTGGGAAGTTAAGAAGGCTAGGAGAGGAACAATGGAGACTCAGCTCTCCTACCCACCTCACCCCACAATTTAAAAAATAAAAACCCTGGACAGACATTTTCAGAATTTAAGATTTTCTTCTAGTTCCACACGTGATGTTTGCAGTGCTCGACAGCCTAGGAGAGAGAGAGAAAAGAACAGGAGAAGTTCAAAAGACAGTTTGCTAGCTATAAATAAAGCCACCACTGTATGAACTTGCCTCTCCACAAACCCCAGGACTTTGGAGGGAAATATCGTTGTGTGTTGCACTGAATTAAAATTCATTGAGGGGCTTCACAAGGAAAGATTGGTGGACAAAGCCTTAAACATTAGAGGCCTCTAAGTTAGATTTCATTTTCTCATCAGGGCCTAGAGATAGCACCCCACCAGAGGAAATAAACCCCACCAATGAGCAGTAATAGCCCACCATCACTACTGTGTTGGGAGCCAGATGAATCCATCCAGTAAAGAACCATGCTAAGTCCTCCTTTGCTGAAAGAGTACTTGGCTAAACACAAGGCTCATTTTGTACCTTTGATGGGATGCATTCATGCTGCAAGTCAGCGACAGGGTAAGAGACTATAAATTAAACCCCCGATGTAATTGGAGCCTCCCAAATGTTCCCTCTATTACCAACCCATGTGTGTAATAATTTTTGTTGTTCGCACCAGTGGAATGTGATGTACAGGCAGTCCCCGGGTTACGTACAAGATAGGGACTGTAGGTTTATTCTTAAGTTGAATCTGTATGTAAGTCGGAACTGGCGTCCAGATTCAGCCGCTGCTGAAACTGACTGCCAGTTCCGACTTACATACAGAATCAACTTAAGAACCCCAAGCGTCCCCAAGTCAGCTGCTGCTGAAACTGATCAGCGGCTGATTCCAGGAAGCCTGGGGCAAAGCAACTCAGTCTGCGTAAGTCGGGGACTGCCTGTATACCACCAGTAGAAACCAAACACCAAGACAGAATTTTTTTTAAAGTTACCAATAGGGATAACTGCTCCAGCCAAGACTACTTAGACATTTCAGAAGATTTAGATTTAAGTGTAAGAAAAATAAATAATGAAATACATCGACCAGTCAAAAAACTAACTTCACACTTTCTGCGACTCAGACTGCATGTGCTAGTTGCTGGGGAAATCTCTGAGACACTCCAATATACTGTCTCTTTAAGGCACTCACTGAAAGCTTTCCTCCTCCTGAACCATTTTGCAGAGATGGTGTATGGAGGGGGGGATGAATGTGCATGTGCACACGCACGCACTGGGGGAAGTCAGAGACAACTCCCCCCACCCCACAGGTTTGTGCAGACCTCAAAGCTCCTATGGAGTCCTGAGCCCTGTGCCCTCTATATTGCTCTGTAGAGATGAAGCACATGAGCTGGGGCAGTGAGTGGTGGCAATCTGATATCAGCACCCTCCCAGGGTACAGCCAGCAGGAGGTCCCCAGGAACAGCTGCAGGAGCAATGTGGCTGCAAAGCAGCAGGGGGGAAGGGGCATCTGCATATAGGTTTCCAGCAGGATGCGCATGGCTCTGCTAACAACTACTTGGCACCTGAATCTCTCCTGGGCAGCCAGCCAAGCACACAGCTCACAGGGAACACCCGGGCCCACTTCTTTGCTTTCTGAAACTGGGTTTCTGAAATTAGGTTTGGGCAGTTCTGTTACAGAAGCCAGAACATAGTACTGTATGTGTAAGAGCTGTAGCAAAAGCGAGTGTGTTTCTCTTCGACCTTCTGAGGCTCAGGTTTGCAGCACTGCCTCAGAGCAGATACTGAAATGGAAATTCCCATGACTTACATTGCATTGAGCTGCAGTCTCCATATTCTTACACCAATAGCCTGGGCCCCACACACATTCTTCTGACCCTAAAAGATGCTGTTTGGACGACACACAGACTCCTAGTTTCTGCACAATGAAAGAGAAAGGAATGGTAAGCCGTGTCTTCCCATTTACATTTGGTGATCTCACTTCCTCTCCTGTACACCTATGACTGTTGCCAATGAGGTTGGAATATGTAGCCAAAACAGAGGCAGTGCCAGCAGCTTCCACACCTGCAGTGCCAGCCTGCTACTGACAATTCAGTCTGTAGCTCCAGAGTGCAGAACCTAAGGCCAGGATTTGAACCTTGGCTTGCCTGGATCCAACCACCGGGACTCAGGGTTCCCTCCAGCATTGGAGAGTCCG